>NW_020664436.1:25682149-25818010 GCF_002925995.2 Terrapene triunguis
ATATATGTAATGTGGGGTGAACCAAAACAGACATATGTAGTCAAAGAAAAACTAAGAAACATTCCATGAAATAAAATAAAATAAAAATTACAAATAAAATATTATGACATTTATGTCACCATCACCAACAATGCTAATTGTATAACATTTACATTCAATATCTCATTATTTTCCTAATTCACTCAAGGCCTGAGACAAGGGCCTAGTGAAATCCTACAGAAAAAAACCAAGGATTGCTGATGCCACGTCTCCATGGCAGCACAGCTAATTTGGCAGGATAACCAAGCACACAGAAAGAAAGAGAGATTATTTACAAAGATATCTTTGATAAAGGGGGCTTTGGGGAGAGGAAAATGGTCCAGGAAACACAAGTCAAAGAAATGTTCTAAACCTTTAAAATATATTCTTTAAATGTGAAGTGAGAGAAAATAATAAATAAATAAATAAAACTTGAATCACTAAACACTTTTAGTTTCATCTTTGTTTGTTGTTGTACAATGCTATAAACCATGCTGAATGCCCCCAGAATAACATTAGTGGTTCTGTGTATTGTAGCCACTTCAATCAAGGCCTTTTGTTTTGAGTCACCTGCCCTGCCTGAATTGGAGCGCCTTTTATAGCCTGGTTGCAGCACAGAGACCTAGTTTAGCCCAACAGATGAAAAAGGGAGAGAGACAGAGACTCATTTCTTACTTGTGCTTGTTGACAGAATCTAAACTGAGAGCAATCTGGACAACACATGAACTAAAAGTTTAAAAGAATGTTTTATAATTACACAGCACCTCTCACTCCATATGACCCCTAAACAACTTGCAATCTATCTACTTACGACAGCTCTAAAATGCAGCCTCCTCTGGGATGGAGAACATCAAACCAAACAACACACAAAGGCCTGCACTGGATTAGGGCATAAAATAAATTGTTAGCCTGGGACACCAGCACAAACCGCTCTTTCTCTTCTCTTACAAAAAAGCTCTAATTATTAAAGTCCATCCAAAACACCCACTTGTGACAAACTGCATGAAACTCATTTTTTCTCCTTGGAAGGATGAAGGATTGAGTTGTCCAAGGATGTTAAATTTCTCTTGGAGTGGGTTGGCTTGGAGTGGAAGGTAACAGTTTCAAATCTGCCTAAGGCCATGTTACAAGCCTTTTCCAGTCACTCTTCATGTATAATCTGTCCAACATGCAGCATGCTCCAGACAGCACGGCGCAAAGTACTTTACCTGTAGAGTTACAACAGAACAGCCATTCTGTTAAATATAAACTGTGGCAGACACGGAAAGTTTGTTTACCTTTAGCCAGACCTTCTAGCAGCAAAAACCTTACATCGTCTCTCTTTGTAACTGCTTCGTGGTATAGTACCGTAGTGGGATACAATGATAGAAAGCAATTTGCCAGTGTAGACAAGCCCATTAGTTGACTTCCATTTATGAGTTCACCTTGCCTGAAAAAAGTTTATTTTTTCCCCATCATTCTTCTCCTTAAGAAATATAGACATCCTTAGACGGATGATTGAATAGAGGTAAACTGGGCATTTTGAGAAAGGCTCTTGTATCTGAGACTTCATTCATGGAGTGACTGCAGGTGAGAGCCCCAGGCCATGAGCTCTGTGTGCCCCAGCTGAACTCTGTGAACCAGAGCCTCTGGGCAGTCTCGTCAGACATTCACCCTCACAGTAGGAACTCCTGCATGATGAGCAGTGAGAACATGTCTCAGCACAAGACAGGAACAGCTTACATACTTTTTAATACTTATGGGGAAATCGTACTGTGGTAATAACTTTGGGATTACTAGTTTACTCTGCTGATAGCACGGCTCTAGTGCAGGTCTTCTGAATGCTTGCCCAAGTACAGTGCTGGCCCCGGGAAAAGGGTCATTTGAGAATATGTGGTGTTCCTTTCACTCTGGCAGTCAGCCTACATTGGTTTATATGACTGTTTCTAAGGCTAGGTCTACACTACCCGCCTGAATCGGCGGGTAGAAATCGACCTCTCGGGGATTGAATTATCGCGTCCCATCGGGACGCGACAATCGATCCCCGAATCGACGCTCTTACTTCACCAGCGGAGGTGGGAGTAAGCGCCGTCGACGGGAAGCCGCGGAGGTCGATTTTGCCACCGTCCTTACAGCGAGGTAAGTCGGCTGCGATACGTTGAATTCAGCTACGCTATTTGCGTCGCTGAATTTGCGTATCTTAAATCGACCCCCACCCTGTAGTGAGGATGTAGCCTAAGAGTATCTTTTCAAGGAAAAGGACCTGAAACTTACCCCTTCCCCCCCCCCCCGCTCTCTCTCTCTCTGACACACACACACACTTGCCTGTGGCTATGGGCTTTGCAGATCTCAGACACAAGCTCTGATTAATGTTTCTTCTAAAATAGCTGGGGGTCTGAAAAGGTGCCTAATGGTAAGTAGTGCAGGTCCTCTTCTCACAGCTCTTTGTGCTGGCAATCTAAGCAGACAGTTTGTGGGCAAGATGGATTGCAGAATAAAGAAATAAAGATCAACTTGGCTCTGTTTCCAGTTTCAGCTTTTACTTCACCTGCAAACCCTCACCCAACAACCTCTAGATGTTTCCCATTTATTTCACCTGCTCTTCATCACCCCATTAAATTGCACAACGCCAGTGGCTTTATCATCAGACCACTGCACAATTCCTTTTAAGCCTCTACTACAGCTAAGCTATGACCGCAGTGAGAGATGGGGGTATAAAGGTAACAACAATATCCTAGGTTACTCTTCTGTTAATCTTGAAATGCTTCTGATTATTTATTTATTCTGAGAAGACATCGGATTTGGAAAACGCCTAGTATGGAGTAGAATACAAGTTATTTGAAATACAACCATAGAATCATAGAACCATAGGCCTGGAAGGAATCTTGATAGGTCATCTAGTCCAGTCCCCTGCAATGAGGCAGGATTAAGTATTATCTAGACCACCCCTGATAGGTGTTTGTCTAAACGGTTTACCTCTGATGTATGGAATATGGATTTTCCAGTATACATCTTTTGGCCAGCAAGAAGAAACAGGCATTGAAGCAATGGCTCCTGTCTATAGGTTAGGGTGAGGGTAAATGGGCTTTCTAGTCCAATTTTACCTAAAATAGTTGATTTAACGAGAAATGTTTTATCATCTGAATTCTTATGTCAACAATAGCAAAAATAAGGGTTGAAAGAAACCAACGCCATCCTGTGCTGACAGCTGGCTAAAGAGTAATGGCATTAAGCAATGAGAAGCCTTCCCCAAGGGCTTCTATTTGACAGTGGCTTGGAGGAATTTTTGGAGGAATTGACAGGGCTACATTTTGAAATTTCAATTTCCAGGGAGTATTTTTCAGATTGCAATGTCAGTTTCCTGTTCAAAGGGAAGTGATAGTTCTCCTGCTGAGATGCCAGGAGAACATGACAGCTCAGTCATATTTCAAAACAAGATAATTCTCCACAGGAATGAAAAAAAAAATTCCCTGAGCAAAATTTTTTTAACTTTACCCCTCCCCTGATTCACACTGTCCTCAAAAGTACGTCACTTTCACATTTAAGCAATTGTGCTTGCAAGTTCACTTCCCTTTATTGAGAGGTTGTTCTGTGGCATTTATTCGTTCCACAGACTGCAGGAAATACCCTCCTATATGGCTACCCACACAAACTCCACATTGGAATGCTCCTGACTGGAGGTAACTGAATCATGGGGCTATGCAAATCAGAGTGCACTTAATGAGAACACTGTAAGAGTAAACAGACCTAATCAGTGAGAGCTAAGAAAGTCCCTTTCAGTTCACTTCCTCCAGTATCATTTATGAAGCAAATCTTATTTAGCTAGGAAAGGACTGCCTCTGTAAGAACTACTAAGCTCCTCCTCCCAAAGCATTTGAGCACTGCACCACTTACTATCATTATAAGGTTTATTGTGACATCGTTTATATGGTGCCTGAAGTGTGCTAAGTATAGAGGCCCCCAAAAGACTATATTAGCATCCCATCAGACTTTACAGATTCAGAGGGACTGGTTCTGATCTCATACTGGTGTAAAGGTGGAGTACGTCAATTGAAGTCAATGGTGTTACACTGACGTAAAACTGGTCTGAGAGAAGAATTCAGGTCCATAGATTTTAAAGCCAGAAGAGATCACTATGTTCATCTAGTCTGACCAGGCCATAGAATTTCATTCAGGGATTTCCACAGTGGAAGAAATTATTCTACCCTGTGGGCTGCTTTGCTGTTTCTTTGGGGTCCCTGCACCACGTGCTGTCCTAATCCAGGTTAAAGTGGTCCAAGGCCCCTACTTTCTCCATTGATCAGCGCAGTTGACCCTCAACAGGGGCACAGGTGCTCCATCCTTGAGAAGGGTGACCAAGCTCTGTGGAGCTCTGGGTCTGATTCTGCACTGTGTACCACTGCCTCCGGGGCTGGTGAGCCAATGTGGGGCTACGGCTGGAAAGCTGCAATGGAGTCCTTACCAATTATCTGCTTCTGAACAGCTCGTGTTATACAGTGTGTCAACAGGAAGCCTGAGGTTCTAGCTTGCTCAGATGTTCCCGGAGGAGGCTGATGCTGGTGTGGGTGCCTGTCTCCTTGTGTTCCCTGGATGCAAAGACACTGTGTTGTGTTCAATAGGGCAAAGCTGGGAAGAGCCGTAAGTTCTCTTTCCCCCTCCATAACCTACCCATGCTGGACCGGGCACAACTGACCCCTAAAACTGTAAACATGCAGCGTTCGCAATGTCTCAAAACAAAACAAAATATCCCCAAGAATCAAAACCCTTCATAATTAACGTCCAAGCACATTTCTCATGTTGCCGTCTTGGACAAGTTCCCACTGTAAACTTTATAGCAAAGTCCTATGTTGCCAAATTAAGCCCTCTAGCAAATCTGTTTTTACTTCAGTAAAGTTCAAGCCAGGCTGAGAAAGGGGGTGAAAGAATCTTAGCGAGATTGCCTATAAAGGAGAGGAGATCCTGAGTGGTTTGGAAAATGAATGGAGGGGAACTGGTGTATGCAAACTATAGAACCAGAAAATTAGACTGGGAACAAACTTGAGGCCTGGTTCAGGACACCAGGACAAGACCTTTGGCATTACACTGGCATAAATCTCATGTGACAGAGTGAGTCAGGTCTTTGTTAGGTAGGGATGTGCAAAAGGTTCACAGAGAACCCAGAATGCGCCTGAAATCAGTGAGATTTCTGCATTCTGTCACCTTTCTAAATCTTGGCCTTCCTCAGCAACATTCCCCAAACCTGGACTCCTTTTGTTCATGTGGACTCTGAACCTCCAAACAAACAAGGAGTTGGTATGCTACCAACCCTAGGGAATGGGCTGTCTGCATCTGGTCAACAAAGACTACATGGAATAGTCTCCATACATGGTTGTACATGACTATCACTATGAAATTTTGTCCATCCCCCCGGCCTATGCAGAATTATTCTCTATAGTAAACTCTCAAGAGCTGTCTAGAGTTCAGTCCCTCACAGGAGTATTGTGAAACTAAATTAATCAAGCACTTTGGGATCACTGAACAGAAGGCACTATGGATGTGCAGAGTATTATTATTATTAAAGTGCTTTGAGATCCTCTGATGAAAGTCATGATACTAGTGCAAATGATTATTTTGTATTACAGTAGTGCCTAGACACTCTAACCAACACTGGGGCCCTTGTTGTATGAGACATTGTGCAGGCACATAGTAAGACTAAGTCCCTGTCCCAGAGAGCTTACAATCTAAATACAATCTCCTGCCACCAGACAAAGGGTGGGAGAAACATAAAAACCAGAAAATGGGGACCTGAGGCACAAATTGATTAAGTGACTGGCCCAAGGTCACACAGGAAGTCTGTCAGAGCCAAGAATTGAACCCAGACCTCCTGAGTCTATCCACAATAATAAAAAAAAAGCATTATTACTAGATAAACCAAACTTCTCTGAAGCTTGTTGAGTTTACCCACTTGCATTTGAATATATTTTGAGATTTGAACCATTGCCGCAGTCTATTGGTAACTGCATTTTTTCTTGCACGTGTAATGAAATGTATAAAATTGTAGTAAGAAAGTGAGGTGGTAAAAAACAGCTGATTAATGAATATTCATATTAAACGTGTGTAATTTACTTTGATATATTTACTTTGACCTAAACTTTTTGGAGGAAAATGTTTCTGATATTCCTAATTTTGTTTGTTTGTTTGTTTGTTTGAAGAGAACCACCTAGGCCTCCATAGTTGCAAAGATCCATAATCTTTGATAAACTGATTACATATAGCTTTTGTTCTCCTTTGTCATGGGCATGGGGCAGTAAATAAAAACTATGATTCGATTTAATGCTCCCAGGTAATTGTAGTTAATGAAATTAACCCCCCAAATGCTGCTCATTTTGTAGTACCATAAGAACCAACAGCAGCAATGTAAATGGGAAAGCTGTTTTGGAAAATAGTAGGGATGCTGAATATGGTTTGGGCTTCTTATTCCCAAATGACGCACTGTTACTACACAGCTGCTTCCAGTCTATGCATTCAACATTCGTTTACAGACAGTGCCTCTTACAGTCTCCAGACTTGATTCATGAATGAGTTGCCCTCACTCCCTCTGCCAGTCTGCATGTCAACTCCACGGCCTGTAAACTCCTGACATACCTACGAGACCTTTGATCTGAATCCCCCCTGAATTCCTTTGCCACACACAACAGCTTCCTACCAGGGTTTCACATTGCTTTCTCTGGCAGTGACTGTCCCCTCTGCTCCTGCCAGGAAACTCAGCGCTCTTTGAGTGAAGACAACACATGGGGAATGTGCTTACCACTGTGGACTGAGGGTGGGAAGAATCCTGGGAAAGGAGCCGCTACCTCTGACCTTAGGGGTTTGCTAATTTACCTCACTTCCATGAAGAGATGATGGGTTCCACAGAGATGGTCACAACTCACAGCTGTCACAGCAGCCTTCGTAAAGCCAAGAGTGCCTTTGCTCTCAAACAGTTGGGAAGGGTGCCCCCCTCATGTTCCAGCAATAACTTGTCCTGCTGATCCCTGTCTAGACAGTCATGAAATCCTGAGCGGTGCTGAGCACTCACCTTTCCCACTGACCTCACTGAGGGCTGAGTGGGCTCAGCTTCTCTCACAGAAAAGAGATGTAAAAGACCTATTAAGTCATGTAATCAACCCCCTTCCTCTCCTGCCACCAGTACAAGTTTCTCCCTACAGTATATGCTTCAGTGCTTTACCCAGTCTCGTTTGAATGACACACAAAACATGGCTTCCACTACTTCTCTTGAGTGACTAGCCCAGGGTATAATGGGCCCTCACTGGTAGGAATATTTTTCCTGATGTTCACCGTGCATATTACTGTATTCATTTGCATAATATTATTCCTCTCTATTCCCCCCTGCACCACCATAAACAATTCCGCCTTGGAATTTACAACATTCAGATGCATCTAGAGAGTTCTCATCTCCCTGCTCCTCAATTCTAATCCCATTATACTTATTTGGCTCTTGCGATCTTTATAAATGAATCCTTCTGTCACCTTCCTGACATTTGCTGCTCTGCTTTGAATTCCATCCTTTTGGCTGACATTTTTCTGTTACTGAGGGGTCCAGAAGTGTCTACTACATTTCAGTGTGGACTCCCAGGTTCTGTATAGAAAAGGATTGTCACATTCCTGTTCTCCCAATAGAATGCTTCTGCATATGCAACTCCAAATAATATTAGCTTTCTTTGTTGTTATTGCCAAAATCTGTCCAGTTTGCTATCTGATAGCAGTACTAGAGCCTACCAGTATTAGTGCTTTTTAAATTCCCCACATCATTGAATATCTGTTTCCCCAGATGTCTTAGTCTGTATTTATCCCCTTTTGGATTTCACATTGCTATTCTCTCTTTGGGTTGCCTTTGTATTATTTCTCTGTCCTTGGTGGTGTCTGCATCACCTCCAAATTTAATATAATCTGTGGACATAATGTGTGGTTTATCTCTTCCAATCCCTGCAGCACTCCGTTGGAGCCATCCCCCAGTTCAAAACACTGCCCTTTATAATTACCCTTTGTTTACTGTCTTTCAGCCAATTTTCAATCCATGTGAGACTGTTTATATCCAAGTTTGAATTTATATTTACAGTATAACTTCATGAGGCAAGGTATCAAATGCCTTAACAAAATATACCTACTAGACTGCATTCCCTTCATTTTAATTCGATTTCAAAAGCTATGAGGTTTGTCAGATATCACTAGGATTCTGCAAACCTGTTCTGAGAGGGGTATGGTGTAGTGGAATGAGTCCAGAGCTAAGTGCCAAGAAATGTTATATTTTAACATGAGTTCTGACACTCTCTGTGGCCCAGTGCAAGCCACTTAACCTCTCTGCTTCTGTTTCTCCATATGGGAAGACATATAATCATACTGTAAAATTGGGATAATAATACCAGAGTCTCCAAGGTGTTGAGGATTGACTAATGTTTTGAAATTGACGAGAGCAATCTAAATATAGTTATTTTATTACTTACAGGTCTGTCAGGGTCTAGGGCCCCGATCCAGCAACACACTTAAGCATGTGCTTAACTTTAAGCATGTAAGTAAACCACTGCCTTCACAGGTAAGTTCAAGTGCTTAAGATTAAGAACATGCCTAAGTGCTTTGCTGGATCTGTGCCTAAGTGCTTAAAGCTTTTTCTTCTTAATATTTGTTCCATTTCATTTTGGATTGAAATTAGATCTACTTGATGGTAATTATCAAGTTTGCTGCTATTCTTTTTTTTTTTGTCAGTACTACACTCCCACCTCAACCTCCTCCCCCAGCCCTGTGTGTCCTTGAGTTTTCACACATAATTACCCATGGTTTGGTGTAAGTTCATTAGCTAATTCCCTTAACACCCTAGAATGCTTTTCATCTGGACTGGCTGATTTGTATACTTTCCGTTTTTCCAAGTGTTTCTGTCACTGCTTTTTCTCCACAGCTGCATAGATAATTAGAGATGAATAGTAATTACGCAGCACCCATCCAGGCATGTTCTGTTACAAGATGATCTGAAAAACCTCTTACAAAAGGAGTTGCATTTACACCTTTTATGCGCCCTCGTCCATTATTCTCTGTTGTACATGTGCTGCTTTTGCTGTGTGGGTCCAGTGAACATGTCTCGTGAGAACTTTGTCACACCTTTAGGCATTGGCCTGGCCTGTGCTGGGGTAGTACAGAGTCAATCCACCCCAGGGGGCACTCAGGAGGCATCTTGCCTCAGAATGGTTCTCTTCACGCAGAAAGGGTGTGCATGCTGCTACAGGCCTTTAGAGAAAGCAGCATATACCACCCTGTGCCAGTCCCATTGTTTGGCCAGTGGGGAGAAGGAAGGAGGGATTCTTTGGGGCAATGTGTGATTGCATTTCAGACAGGCTTCTTGTGTGCTCCCCTCTCTCTCCCTGCCCCCTGATGAGTTAATGCAAATAGTCCTATTGACTTGAATTATATTCTGCAAAGCCTATCTTTCTTCCTGTGTATTTGGGGAGGGGATGGCTAGAGCCTGTCCGTGTATGGAAGGTGCATTGTCATTTTTTCTGGTGGAAATTTATTAAGGCAAGGGAATAGTCCATGTTGTAGAATTTGCATGCCTGATAACATGAAGTGTTATGTATGTCAAGGCTCCCAGAGCATGGGATGAATGTTTGGAGATTTTATACACTAAATAATAATAATATAGAATGATATTTATGCCATGTATGTGACTACCTGAATGAATAAAGTCTACTCACACATTCATGTAAAGCTTCACAGACTCCAGCCCTGCTCTGATTGGTTCTGTCACCTTTGCTACATTTATTGCCAAGTCTGCCATATGAGAAGCACTGACAACATTATTTATTACCCTGGTGAATTTAACACACATACATATACGTAAACTCACATATATATACACACAGGGGAAGTATGATGCTGCTGAGGAGCATCGGAAATGCGCCTGTCATTGAAAATAAGGTCTGTTTTAATTACTGGGTCATCTGTTCAAAATTTAACTGAGCAGTTTTGGTTATGTTATTCATACATTTTGCTTCACTTTCTCACCAGTGTTCCCTGCTGTTTCATTTCATACAGTATTAACTAAGTGTACATGTTCTTGCTGATGTATTATAGATACAGTACTATATGTGTGTGTGTGTGTGTGTGTGTGTGTGTGTGTGTGTGTGTAACTACTTGTACTGTGATAATTAGGGGGTTGTTAATGTTTTGCTTGAAACAGATTTCCTTAGGGAACTATAGCTGAGCTTTCAAAGTAATTATTCCCAAACTAAAGTGCAGCATAAATCTCAGCCCAGGAGCAATTTATTTTTAAAGGTGAACTAAAAAGCTTTGGTGAAATACATGTTTTAAAAATTGTTTAAGATCCTAACTCATTAACTGAACAGACTAGTGGGGTAGATGTAAAGGGCTCGGTTATGATTCTGTGACCCAGAGCTGTGCTGGCTGAGCAGGGGGGCCCTGGAGGCGTGGGTATGCCTGCACATTGGAGGAAGAGGCCACATTCCTCTGGGTGCTTAGGAGCTCTGCAGCTGCAGGCCAGTGCACAGGGTGTGGGGCCATGGCCACTCCCTTCTCCTGTCCTGACATGTCCCCTCTGAGGCCAGGAGGTTTTGTGAACCCTGATTCCCCCTTCCCCTGGGGATCATTTCTCTAGTCACTGCCTGGGAATTATTCCTATTAAAGTCAATGAGAATAACTTGCACGCAGGAACTGGACAAGCAGAACCTGAGGAGTGCTATCATCCAAATTTTGACTGCCTCCTATGTTTGGATCCTGGGTGCAGGGAGGGGGCTCCTTGCATCCTTTCTCCACTCACACACATTTGCACAGGGCAGCTAGCCTAGGACTTGGGAGGCCTGTGTTCAACCCCCTGCTCTGTCCTGTGTGACCTTGTGCAAGCTACTGGGTCTCTCAGCTCCTCACCTGTAAACAGGGGAGTTGGGAGGATAAACATATTAAAGATTGTGCAGTGCTCAGATACTGTGATAACTGAGGGCCTTACAAATGCAGAAGATAGATAGAGATCAGGTACAATACAGGATCAGAATGACTTACTTGCTACGACCTGAGTTCAGCATTCTGTGTTTCCCTGCAAGAGTTGATCATTTCACAATCATTCAGATCGGATAAGGGACACAGGGAACAATGCTCTCCACTCTAGGTGCTTGCTTTGTCACCAACTGACGTCAGTTTCCTTCAGTGAATTTCAGCACTCTGTCGGTTCTTGTTTGGAATGCTGGACGCTTTCCACACCAGGTAATTTTTGAGCTAAGGCATATCCTGAGGAAATTAGAAAGCAAATGTACCTGTATATTTCATGAAGCATATCAACATCACACATCTAACATGTGCCTGGCAGGGATCTTGTAGTGTTTTCCTATGACAGGGTTGTGAGACACAGAACAGCAGCAAAATCATTGCTGCAGAATCAGATGCATTTTTGGGAGCCGATGCGTGATACCTCATTGAGCAGTAAAAAGGAAGTTGCGCTGTTCATTCCTGCCAAATGATAAGTTACTCTTCTAATCTGAATGAGTAACTGTGGCTTTTCAAATGCAAGGCAAATGAGACGACTAGAGAAACATGCATGATTTCCAGAGAATCAGAAGCATTCGCATCACTTCCTCGTAAGTGGCAGCCAAGGAGTGCTGTTTGAACATGTCAGGATTAGGTAAACAGCACCAACAGCTCTGGCTCCCAGTGCAAAATAGCCAGATTTCATTCACTTAACTTTCCACAGGATTTATAAAAGACTAGATCGTGCCCAGGCTTAACAGAGCTATGGAGGGGAGTACTGGAGAGTTAGTTCCTACCCAAACCCCCTGCATAAGGCCATGCAGATTGCAGCTCCAGACACACTGAGGAGGGCAGGCGCTACATGCTAGATGCTCCCTATCGAGAGCAAATGGGTGAGGAATGGATGAAGCTGTGATGGGGCACCCGCCATCCCAATCAGGAAAAGGCTAACGAGCTCCTCTGGGCACAACAGTATGAAAGAGGCACCTCTGCACAACCTGCACCCCTTGGAGGAAATGAGCTGAAAAGTGAGAGGTTTCAGAGTAGCAGCCATGTTAGTCTGTATCCGCAAAAAGAACAGGAGTACTTGTGGCACCTTAGAGACTAACAAATTTATTAGAGCATAAGCTTTCGTGGGCTACAGCCCACTTCTTCGGATGCATAAAAGTGAGAGTTTGTCACAGGAGAAGTGGAAACCAGGAGGAAAGCTGCTCTGCACCAGAGTCAGTGGACTCTTCTCACAGAACTTCTGAGTGGAAGACAGTTTGAGAACCTGCTGCCCACAAGGACTCATCACGCCAATCAGAGCTGGGAGGGGTTAAAGATAAGCCCTGACCAGGGGCTAGCCCGTACCTCACCTTCATAAATGAGCCACACCTCTATAGACTCTTTTGAAATACTCAGAGGCTGAGTGTCCCCATAACTTGGGGTTGCCAGGTGTCTGGTTTTCAACCGGAACACCCGATCGAAAAGGGACTCTCCCCAGCCCGGTGCAAATGAGGGAATGAGTGAGGGTGGGGGAGAGCGAGTGACGGAGGGAGGGGGGATGGAATGAGTGGGGTGGGGCCTTGGAGAAGGGGCAGGGCAAGGGTGTGGGGTTTTGTGCAAACAGGACCTAAAAAGAGCCTAGACTGTCACAAGAGCCATGGCGCTACCTGGTGCCCCTTTCCATGCGGTGGCCAGTGGAGCTGCTTTGTCTCTTGTTTTCACTGCTTTTTTCAGGGTGTCCTCCATTGCCTTGACTCCAGAGGAAGAAAAAGGGCTGCTCATTGGCTTTAAATAATGACCATCAGGGCTAAAGGATGTCAATCATGGATGAGCAGGAGTCAGGCATTCTGTGCAGGGGTGTCAGATGTGACTGCATGTCACCTTAAGCATTCAGGCACCTGAGGGAATGTCTACACACCCCACTGCAGCACCTTCCCAATAGCCACTCCCAGAACTCCCCTATGAGGCTGTTCTTCCTCAAGTGCTTTTAATTTAGGGGAGAGTGAATCTCAAAGCATCAGCCCAAATCAGCTTTGGCTGCTGAATGCTGAGGCGCAGTGGTGTCAGCACTGTCCACCCTCACCCAGAGCCAGCTTCCTCTGGGCCATTGTGGTAGCTGAGAGGGAGTCAGTTCCTCTTGGATTCACCAGTACCAAAGCCCCCAGCTCGACATCAGAGCCCAGGTATCCCTTCTCTATAAAGGGTCAGGATTCATCTCGGGTGTCTATCGTGGCCAATCATTTTACAACTTTAAAAGGAGTGGATTCCTTAAATGAAGCAGACACATGATGCCATTCTTAGACATCTACCATACATGAGTTTAAACCAGGTTTTATTTACAGTCTTGAAATGCTTCAGGAGATACTCTAAAGACTAGTCAGTGTGAACAAGTGCGAATACATACTGGCATCTGAAACATGGTGCAGTAGGCAATGACACCCACTCTTTAGAGGTGATTTTAATTAGCAACACGCAGGGAAATGCCTCAGGACACTAGTTTTAGGAATGGCTGGTATTTCCGGGAATTACGTTGTGATGCTAAGATCCAGTTGGTTGGTCAGATATGCTAAGATCCAGTTGGTTGCTCAAATATGCAGCCTCTACACTACCAGCTTCAAGACATCCTCTGCTTCTCTGCTGGTTTAGCCTAACCTGGGATGAAGGATATAAACAGTAGGGCCAGAACTTCAGTGAAGTTCCACCTGGGATAAAGCTGACCCATAGGGTCCAGTTATGACCATTGATAGACAGGTGCAACTCCTTTGAAAGTCAATAAGAATCATGCACAGGTATCTGAGGGCCAAATTGGGCCATATAAAGTTTAATTCTAGCTGCCTTGTAAGTGACTTCTCAGCATTCAAACAGACACAGTATTGGCTGTAATATTCTTTGTGTGACCATAAGAGAAGTCAGATTCTCACCACAATATATTCTATTTTATTTTAATGTATATATTATTACACACAAAAATCTACATTGAAAGAACATTAAGGTTGCAAAGTCAAGCACTCACAAGTTAGGAAATACCAGAATTAAGGTTGCCTGTACAGCCTTCATTCAGTAGTCTTGTGTTTAACTGTTCCATTGCTATGAAAATAAGTCAGTGCTCCCCATCTACAAGAAGAAAATAGGAGACATAGTACCCAGTGGAAACCCAAAACTGGAGGATTATGCAACTAAGAGGACAGACTGCAAACTAGAGGGATTTTCTGCATTCCAGTTCAGGACAGCAGGAATTATGGAAGTGACTTCTTTGCGCCGTGTATTAGTAAAAGACTTTCACTCAAAAAGTGAGGGAGTAAAGTACGGTCTAACTCTGGGAGAAAGGAAAGAGGCAGCAGGGAGAGCATCTCGGCTCCACACTAAGCCCTGGTCTACACTACGAGTTTAGGTCGAATTTAGCTGCGTTCGATTGATTTAACCCTGCACCCGTCCACATGACGAAGCCATTTTTGTTGACATAAAGGGCTCTTAAAATGAATTTCTGTACTCCTCCCCGACAAGGGGATTAGCGCTGAAATCGACATCGCCGGGTCGAATTTGGGGTAGTGTGGATGCAATTCGACGGTATTGGCCTCCAGGAGCTATCCCAGAGTGCTCTATTGTGACCTCTCTAGACAGCACTTTGAACTCAGATGCACTAGCCCCGGTACACAGGAAAAGCCCCGGGAATTTTTAAATTTAATTTCTTGTTTGGCCAGCGTGGTGAACTCAGCAGCACTCAGCAGCACAGGTGACCTTGCAGTCCCCCCAGAATGTTTCTACGTTCCCCCTATAATCTCCGTCCCGGAGGTTATCGCAGATTAGAAGGTGAAAAAAACGCACTCGCGATGACATGTTTTCCAAGCTCATGCAGTCCTCCCGCACTGATAGGGCACAGCATAATGCATGGAGTCATTCAGTGGCAGAAGCCAGGAAAGAATTGCTGTGTTTGCTTAACGGCAAAAATATCATGCCTCGCTAGTGATCCTGCCCGAGCCAGGTTGCTGTGTCACATGCACTCCGTGCTGTGTCAGCCTTGGGCGGGGGCATGACCGCTTTGTAAGCAGGTAGGGTGACCAGATGTCCCGATTTTATAGGGCCATCCCGATTTTAGGGTCTTTTTCTTATATAGAATCCTATTACCCCCCACTCCCTGTCCCGATTTTTCACACTTGCTGTCTGGTCACCCTGTGAGCAGGAAGGCCATAGATATAGACATTGCATTAGGTAGCTTCTGTAGCTAGACAAAACATTCCTGTGCATTCAGCAAAGTCTGTGGCAAAAAAAGAGAAGCCCCGAAGTGTAGTGGTTATCATGTTCACCCAGTTCAAAACTGGGTGGAAACAGGTCACTGTTCCTTTTTCTGACTCCTCTCCTGCATTTTTAGTCTTAGAACAGACCGCGCTGTGAAATTTTACTTTGAATTATATCAATTATGAGTTAAATAATATGGAAGCTCTCTCTCATTTATAGTCCCGGGTTCCTTACCCTTTCAGCTGCTCTGATAAATTAACATTTTTGTTAGGAGCAGGGGAACATTTTCATGAAGCCTTTTATAGGGACTAAATGCTATCTAGGACTCTGAAATAATCTTAACGTGGCCCATAGAGTGCAATCCTTTGTTCTGGATTTGTCATTCCACAAGTTGAACTGCTCCTTACTACTGTCCAGGCTTCATGAGCCATGGGAGCAAGGGGTAGGCTGGGGTAGGTGCGACCGCGGAGTGCTGCTGGCTGGGAGAGCAGCCTGAGGCAGAAGCCTCCAGCTCGCATGATATTCCAGGCAGGACTGAATCTCCTTAAAACTTAAAAGAAGAGAATGACCTGAAGTCACTCCCATTCGGTGCTCTAAGAGGAGGATAGCCATGTCTGTTCAGGCACCCCTGATCGACCTCACCGAGGTCTGCCAGCTGAGCAGGGCTGAGTGGGACCCCAGCTGGCAGGAGCCGGCGGACGGAGCCCCAGACCGGCAGCGGGCTGAGCCACTCAGCCCGCTGCCAGTCTGGGGCTCTGTCTGCCGGCCCCACTCAGCCCGCTGCCTGCCTGGGATTCCGATCATCCAGGCAGGCAGCGGGCTGAGCGGGGCCGGTGGACGGGACCCCGGAAAAAAGGCGCAAAACGATTGTCTGCCATTGCTTTCACGGAAGGAGGGAGGGAGAGAGGGGAGGCTGACGACATGTACCCAAAACCACCCGCGACAAAGTTTTTGCCCCATCAGGCATTGGGATCTTAACCCAGAATTCCAATGGGCAGCGGAGACTGCGGGAACTGTGGGATAGCTATCCACAGTGCACCGCTCTGTAAGTCGATGCTAGCCGCGGTAGTGAGGATGCACTCCGCCGACTTAATGCTCTTAGTGTGGACATACACAATAGACTGTATAAAATCGAATTCTAAAAAATCGACTTCTATAAAATTAACCTAATTTCATAGTGTAGACATACCCTATGATGTCATCCTATCAGATTCAGCACAAGGCCCAGCACTGTGAAGTCAGTACGGCACCAGGGTAGGGGGGTGAAGCCTGGTTTGCCTTTCCGGATGGGAATCAGCAGTTCAGCAGAGTGGCTGGGTGCACAGTCTATGGCCAGAGACACATAGGGAAAGCCAGGGAGAGAGAGAGAGAGAGAAAAGGGAAATAAAAAAACTATGAAGAAGAGATTTAATATGCAACATGGAAGGAAAAGAAGAAGAACTTCAGAGAAGTCCCTGGGAACGGGGAAGTTCTTTGTGTGAAGAACAAGGGTGTGTGTGTGTGTGTTCGTTCAGGGGTTAGAGTGCAAACAGGGTGTGATGATGAAGATTTGTCTGTGGCTGAGAGCTTGGGACGTGGTGCTGTGAGCTCCATGGAGCCTGGGATTTTCTTGGTGCTGGGAACAGTAGTTCTGGGATATTTCCTAATTGCACCAGGAGGCAAGAAAAACATTATAATTCAGAGATTATAAAGAAAATATACAAGTGTCTTAGCTGCTCTGGTTCAGAGGGAGAAGTGGGGCTTTGACGGTCTGGGGCAGTTTATCTGGGAGGGATTGTATCAGAGAGGATAGTGCTTTAGGCCTTGTCTTCACTGCTAAAAGCAGTATATTTCTTACCTAAGGGTAACTAATTTGCATGAATTAGGTAAAAATACAGTGGGACAAGGCCCTTTAGTCTTATGCGGTAACTAGTTGAGGTCATCACTATACCTCCACCTGGGGTTGACCTCACCTTGTTTACCTCACGGTAATATTAAAGTGCCTTGTCTCCACTGGGTTTTTACTTTGGGATAGCTCACAGACATTAATTACACCTTTTGCAGCAGTGAAGACAAAGCCTCAGTGGGTATGTGTTCACAGGGATAAAAGCCCTACTGCATGGCTATGGCTCGTCCAGGTCAGCTGAGTCGGGCTTGTGAGGCTCGGGCTGCGGGGCTGAAAAATTGCTGCATAGACATGTGAGCTCAGGCTGGAGCCTGAGTTCTGGGCAACTGTAAGGGCGGAGGATCCCAAAACTTGGGCACCAGCCAAAGCCTGAACGTCTATACAGCAATTTTTCAGCCCCACGAGCCAGGGTCAGCTGACCTGGGCCAGCCACGGGGTTTTTATCCCAGTGTAGACTTGCCCTGTGTGGCTAAGAGTTTGGCAGGAAGGACTGGTGCAGAGGAAGCGATGGATTCCTGGCTCCCATAGAGTTTGGTTGGAGGTAGGGGTTGCTACAGACTGTGTTGGGGAATTGACAGCATCAGCTAGCTCTGCTGAGCCTTTACAGCTCACAGTCAGACTGGACAATGTTCCTTTTCCACCATGAAACAGGAATTTAATTAGGGCATCTTCCAACCTGAAGAGAGTTCTCTTCTGTCCACACACAGCTGCCAGCCAGAGCCCTGGAGGAGCGCAGGGGATGGTCTGTAGGAAAGTCCCAGGCCACAGGAGACATTTGGCAGAACAATTGCTCTGAAATCCCAACAGGGAGAGTGGAATTAGCATGAGCTAAAAAAAACAGTTCTGATTGGAATCAGTAACTTGAAGCTGCATTGAATCCCCTCACACTCCGTGTTCTTTCAATGCACAAGAGACTGCAAACCAGACTCATGGGCAAGGGCTGAATTCAGAGGGGTAAAATCCCCTCACATTCCCTATAAGGGTAATAGGTGGAGACTTCTCACTGGGACTAGTTGTTGGGTTGAATCTAGAGAGCAGGGTTTACCCTCTGGTGACTTTCCAATCTGTAAAAGCCAGTCAACTGTAATAGGGTAATGGCATATCCCCTTAACAGAGGATAGAGAGCAGTGCCCAGGTCACTCAGAGCAAATGGCCGGGGAGGGCAAAGGATCTAGCCCTGTGATGGCCAGGTCACAGAAAGGGAGCAAAACTAGCTGTTTCTCTGTAAGGTTTGCCTCATCTTAATGCACTGACTTGAAGAGGAGTGAAGGGAGACTGAGCCAGGAGGGAGAATTCCAAAGAAATTCCACCTTTGAGCACGAAATCAGTGTGCAAT
Organism: Terrapene triunguis; assembly: GCF_002925995.2. Classification (NCBI taxonomy): domain Eukaryota; kingdom Metazoa; phylum Chordata; order Testudines; family Emydidae; genus Terrapene; species Terrapene triunguis. The sequence continues at coordinate 25,700,596 of NW_020664436.1, forward strand.
TCTATCACCCTTCACGCCCAACTCTTCTTTGGGTTTTCACCCAGCAGATTTGTGGGGAAAAAGCATAGATCTCCCTGATCTCCAGCCACCCACATTTGACCCCTCTTTTGTGGTAACTGAGATGGGAAATGCAGAAGTTCCTCAGAATGCCACACTTTGAGGCTCTAGAGATTTGTCCCATTGCTGAGTTTTGTGCATGGAATGGGAGAAAATGTCCTATGTGCACCACTGACAACTCCCAGTCTTCAAATACCAGGAGATATATAATGAGACAGGCGTAGAAATCAACAGACTAAAACACTTCACAAATCACACTGTTCTTCTTCTATTTTCCAGCCATCATTTGGGAGCACCAGAGGCTGCAGTTGTCTAAGAAAGTTCCCTAGGCCCCAAGAAAAAGTAAAAGCCAGAACACTGCTTCCGCAGAGAATCCTGAATAGGGAAGCTTGTGGCCGCTCAGGTTCTCCTGGTGGCAGGGGAGAAGTAGCTGTGCTCTCTCGCTGAGTTTCTGCACAAATGCAGATGTCTCTCCCTATGCAGGATGGGATCACGGTGGGGACCCTGGTGGGGCAGGCCAGGCAGCCCTCTCCCAACTCATCAATCCCTCCTTCTTCCCCCCGCACCCTGCCAAAGGCACCTGGAGGGAAATGGGAGGCCAGTAGACGTGGGTTTCCTCTTGTGCTGTCAGGCCACCTTGCCTTGCATTCCTGTGCAGGGTAATGATAACTCTCTTAAGGGCCACACAGCATGTGTCTGGCTGCTGCTCAGCTTCCAGCTCCGGACAGCCAACTGTGGTTGCAGCCTCCCTACAAGATGCCCAAGAGAATGTGTGCTGAGGGTGATTGCTGCGGGTGACTGAGGAGAATGCCAGGCGGAATGTCCATGGACCCCAGACCTGATCATCCCAACAGCCTCTCACAGAGCCTGACCAGAGCAGGTGGGAGTCCCTCATTGAGGAATGCCTCTGGGTGGCACTCATGAGAGCCAGTAATTGGCACGGGCTGCCAGGCTCAGAGCAGAGAGTGACCAGGCCTCCCCTTTAGATGAGTGGGAGGGGAAGAAGGGAGTGGCCCCAATATCCATACCCTGGACCGGTTACACATTCCCCTGGAGAGGCTGAACTCCGCAGGCATGTTTGGCAATTCCCATGGCAAGGGTCAGCTCCCTGAGATGGGGAATTCCTTCAGTTCATTGGAGGTTTGAGCTCGGAGGCACGTACTGAATTGACAATGGGAATATACAACAGTAAGGGCATTGTCCAAGCTCATTGCTGTCCCCACACTACTCTGGCAGAGGCAGGGGTGGCTCTATGTTTTTTGCCGCCCCAAGCACGGCAGTCAGGCAGCCTTCAGCGGTCCGCTGGTCACGCGGATTCGGCGGTGTTTCTGCGGGTGATCTGGCGGTCCCGTGCCTTCGGCGTGCCCGCCGCCGAAGCCGCAGGACTGGAGGACTTCCCGCAGGCATGCCACCGAAGGCTGCCTGACTGCTGCCCTCATGGCGACCGGCACGCCGCCCCCCGCGGTTTGCTGCCCCAGGCATGCGCTTGCTGTGCCGGTGCCTGAAGCCGCCCCTGGGCAGAGGGGCCGGAAGGAAGGATGCTACAGTCGAAGAGGGGCTGCAGGTGAGCAAGTGGGTGGAGAGACCTCACTTTTACTGACAGTCATTTTGAGAGAGGGGAGGGATGTTTTGAGGCCCAGCTTCTCTCACAAATAGCCAGCTCCCCTTGAAGACATTTTTCAAAACATATCTAGAAACAGCCCTCTGGGTCTGAGCACCATGCCGTCTCATTTAGCATGGTATTTGCTACCCCTAGCACTATCAGTGGCCTTCATGGCCCATGGTTTTGCAACATTTGGCAAAGGGGCCAAACTTATTAATGTTGCTCATCAATGTAAATCTATTAGGGTGTTGCACAGAAACAGTGGTAAAAAGCCCACTGCCACTGTACACTGGAAACCCTGGGGCCCCAGGGCAGTCCACATGGCAGGGCCGCCCTGGAGCTGTGGACCCTGGAAGCTCTGGGATCCTCACCAGGTGACCTGGCTGGGAACCAGGCAAGTTTCCATTAATGCCCTGCCTGTGATTGGACAAAAATGTGTTGAACCCAAGCCATTTGTGCAAGACACTTTGGGGTTGACAAACCTGCATTTTCTGACTAGCTGTACTTGTCCCTGCACCTCTGCTGAGCTGTGCCCTATGCTGGGTTGCCATTTGCTGGTCTGGATGCTGGTGCAAGTTAGGGAAGCCTTAGAAGTGCAGCAAACAGGAATAACTGGGATGTAGCAAAGGCTTGGCCACGGTCCCTCCCCTTGTACCTGGGTGCCGTGAGGAGGGTGACATAGAGCTGGTTATTCTCCTGCTGGGGAGGCCCGCTATGCTAGAAGTATCCCATAGGATGTGTGAGGGGGTTTCATAGCTGCTCTGTGTGCCCTCTTTGCACTCAAAGGGCCACAGTGCCTGGGTGAATTCCTGCTGTGTGCCCTCTCACACACTGTGCACCCAGCTAAGGGCCAGGCAGAATCTGTCCCATTGTAAAGAAGCAGTGAGAATAAAGTTACAGGTGCAATATACATACCATAGGCCAAATTCTACTCTAGCTACACCCACGCAACCCCATTGTAGTCAATATGGTTGCACCAGTGTAAATGAGAGGAGAATTTGGCCAGCTGTACACAGATTTATTTCTACATGTCTTATACTTTGTAAGCCCGGCAGATAGAATTTGAAGAACACGTCTCCATAATAGTGTCCACTGGGCAACACGGGTCAGAGTTTGGCTAGTAGCAGAGAGCAAGAGTGAGAGAATGTCCATCTGCTAACTCTCTGAGAATAAACAGGCTGTTTTCTCATTACAGCACTGTTTGTGTTGCGGAAGTACTAGAGGACACATTTCCAGCCTATGGCCCTGTGTGTTTACTTGCTGTGAGGGGGTTGGTGGAGGGGAGCAAAGGCAGCATGACCTGGTGATCTAAAGTGTTAACTGCTGTCATTAACTTTTACCTTTTCAGCCTTCAGCTGGAGGTGTGAACCCCAAGGGGTATTAAAAAGGCCCTAGAGATATCCTGTGGAATGCTGCTGATCTCTTGCATTATTTTTGATAGGCCGGCTTTACTAGTAGACCCTTTGTTAAGTACTTACCTCACAGATGAATACAAGTGCCAACATTTATTGCCCTTCTTGTCTTGTAACACAACAGTCTTCCTCGTAAAAGTAGACTACAGAGATTCGCTGCTTTGCTATGCCACTCCTGGGCTTTTTCTTCTTCTTCTTCTGATATTGTTGCATCCCCAATCTACTGTTTTTGCTCTTTTCCTCCCTTCACCCTTTTTTGTTAAAAACAGAAGAGACAAATATATTAATCCACCACCCCTTCCCCTACCCTCACACACACACACACACATTCACTGTTTTCAGGCTGTATAGAATTCATCGACACAGGCACAACCCAAGACCACACACACTCAGAAGCCTATGCCTGTTTCCTTGTTCTTTCTTCTGCTTCTGTGAAAGTGGCCGTGGAGACCAAGGGAGAGCCTGGGATGACACCAAGGAAGATACATTCTTTTCAGCTTTTCATGGGTGACAGCTGACTTCAGTTAAACCACAGTGAGAATTAGGCTTCTCTAGCTAAACACCACTCCAGAGGCACAATAGTGGTTCCCAGGCCAGCTGGGGAGCTTTTTGAGTTTGATATATTAAAGTGTTATTTTTATTATATGCCTCTGATGTAAGAAGGGGTAAAAAAAAAAAACAACCTTTACAGTATAAGTAATCAGTGGGAATAAATATATTCTAAATGGTTTAACAACAAATAGTTTCCCTAGAAAGATGAAATTTTCTTTATCAGGAAAGTCTATACTTTTTTTCATTTTTTTTAAAAATTATTATCTAGTTGGTATCCTTTAGATGAAACAATGACCCTTTGGATGTTAAAGGAAACCAAAGAATAAATCAAAATGTGCACTAAGAAATTATCTGTAATGTTTCTGACACAGAGAATCAAAGCACATGCTAACGATATATGTTTAGATTTCAGTTAGTGATGGGCAAATCTCAAAAGGTTTTGAAAGTCGATTTGCTTTGGTTAACACCAACATCCAAAAATGTGACTATTTCTTTGACTTTTAGCAGGCTGGAAATTTCAAAGGACAGGGGGTTTCTTCTGAGATTCCCTCTCTGTTCTGTTCTGCGTCAACTTGGGGCAGAAACATCCTCAGACAGTTCCTAGGGTTCATAACACAGCCTGAAATGCAGAGCTGAGCAAAAATGAGAGTGAGCAGGGTGAAGTTTGGAAAGGCACCAACACGTGGAGGAAACCAAAAATAAAACCCATTGGCATTCTACTATCAAAATACCAGCCCAGTTGGCTGACTATTTTTCTCCAAAGAAAGCCAGCATGCAGAGTCTACATGAAAGAAAAACTCCCATTCATTTTTATAGCCGTACGCTACAACTAAGAAATATCAGTGATCTTCCCTCTGGCACCTCCTCTCCCTTACAAATGTAGATCTAGAGTCTGGTTTTTACAGCCAGACACACCCTGGAAAGGGGACAGAGGGACTATGCTATAGGCCAGCTCATCCAGAGATCCTCCACAGGACTCTTAAGGAGCACCTGCCGCAACAACAGCTCGCTGCCTATGCAACCCCTGCGCCCAGACCTGTTTGTGAGGGAGCAGTGGCTGCTCTCTCAACTGGGATTGTGCCCAGATGGTGCACGTGGGAAAGGGATGGAAGCTCCTCTTCATGCACATGTGGAAAAGCCTGACAAAATCCGGCAGTGGCTGTGGGCATAGCCTCTTTTGTGGGTGGAGCAGACAGGAACAGGGTGGTGCTGGAGGATCCATCAAGATGAGGGGTGTCCCCTAGTCCTTCCCCACACACCCAGCAGGGGGGATAGGTTACTAGCACCAGAAAGCCTACTCCAGTCCTCAGGATAGAGTAGTAGCCAGGGAGTGGTTCCATTCCCTTTCCATAACCTGCGTGGAAGGATTCCACCCCCTTCCTTGCTGCGAGTTTCCCAGCTGCCAGCTTAGTTGTTTGGGTTCAGTACTAGGGGCAGGATCTGGACTTTAATACAGAGATAAAGGGCACTTGCTGTATTTAACTATAACAGAAATTACATTGAAAAATATAGGGAGGGAAATTTCACGCTTGATTTTGGTTTGTGTCAGAGATCTGCTTCCAATTGAGAATTGTTGATTCTAGTGACTAGATTATTAATAATGAGCTGGCATTTATGTGTTTGGCATGAAAAAACTGCCTTATTAAAACAAGGCTTGGATTGAAATGGATAATTCTATTCTAAATACCAAGCCATCATTGAAAACATATTTATTTTAGGCTAACAATTATCTAGGGGCCCAGTCATGCAAACCCTTAGTTGTGTGACTAGATTCTTACTCACGCATGTTGTCTCAGTGAAGTCAATGAGGCTACTCGTGTCAGTATGGATGACTCATGTGAGTAAGCGTTAAAGGATCTGGCCCTTGGGGATTTGTATTTATGACTTTGTTGTTAACTCGCACAACATATGCTATCAATAACCAAATGGTATTAATTCAGTATACAATAGCTTCTTAATTAACCTTTATACATCAGAGGCATATTCAGGAATCTTAATTTAAAGCATTAATATCTAGGCATCTCATCAACAGAGTCACATTCCTCTGTGTAACAACTGGCTCTACATATGGCAAATACTAATGGCTGGATGATGTCGCTCAAAGATGATCTCCATGGAAGGATAGTGGTGGGGGGAAAGGTTATTGTTCCTATTGGGGGACCGAGTTAAAAGGCTTTCTGGGATACCCTATATTCATCAATAGGACAAAATCCCTCAGACAAAATTCCCACTGAAGTCAAGTGAGGTGAAATTCAGTCTTACTTCTGAATCTCTGCGAATATTCAATTTTTCCTAACATGAGTACACATGAGTACACATAAAAGCTAATTTTAAGTATGAAGGAACAAATATTTGCCAAAACCAATTTTTGAATATTGCCTTTCAACTGTAAAATTAAATTTCAAATTGTCTTGTGTTGGTTAATTATATAAACCATCCAACCAGGGACCAGAAACATGACCATGTTACCTGTATAACTAACCAGCATTTTGTGAATTTTGCATTATATATTGAAATGTAACATTTGCAGTCCTGGCTATTGGTTAGTTTTTATTTTATTATTTATTAACTGACTACCCCAAAGTGTGCTAGGAATCATACAGACAAACTATACAGAATACCTGCCCCAAAGAGCTTTTTTTTTTTTTTTTTTTTGAGAAAGAGAGAGCTAGAGATGCATACATACATATTATATATATGTAGAGATCTATAATCCTATGAATTGAAAATTGAATATATTTGCAATGAACAGCTCGTAAACAAGTTGCCAATCAAGAATTAGCCTCTGCAGGTATAGACATATAATTCTAACTAACATATACATTTGAAGATTTCACAATCTGAACATGAACAATTAATGAACAAAAACAAAAATGAAAATCAGTAATTTGGGTAGGGGGATAAATTATCCATTTGTCTTTACTGCTGAACATTTTGCTGTCTTTGTTCTTTTTCCCTCCCTGAAAAGAAAGGGAGAAAGCGAGAGAATACTTGTCCTTAAGTGTCTCTCCAGACCAGAGGAAAAGAGCTGTGAATATAATCTTGGAGAGGGCTGCTAACTGCCAGTGTCAGAAAGGACAAACCTCCAGCAGACAGATTAGAAAGTGAGCTGTAATAACAAATAGCAATTGTACTTGACCAAAAAAAACCCCTAATCCCAGGTTCCCATCATACCAAACAATTACCCAGCATTATTGTATTTGTTTGCATACAAGCTGTGCCCACTGAGGCTAATAGAAATGTTCAGAAAATGCCAGTAAAATCTCTGAGGGGGAGGATCCAGAGCCTCATGAGATTTCTTTTTCCCACCAACACATAATTAATCAATCCCCTCCCCAAACAAACACACACACACAAAACAGTGGCTATCCAGGCCCTGAGTCTAAACAAAATGAGCATAAGGAGAGTTAGACAACTCATCCTCTGTTCTAGACATGTTTGATCAAGGAAGTGGAGGGCTTGAATCACTGTCCAGTCTATTGGTCTCGTGATGCTTACAAATGGGCAACCCCTGGGTTAATGCTTGACATATCTCTTAAAGGGAAGGGATATGTCTCTTAAACTGTGGCTAGCTAATCTGCAAGGTCCCTCAGAAAGCAAATATCAGGTCATTGCCCACCAATCTCCATTCTCCCTCCTCCTTCCCACTCCCGCCCCCGCACATTTGTAAGACAATCAACATTGTGTGTCTTGATTAAATAAAGCAAAACAAAGAGGGAGCGTTGGTAGAAAAATAAACCCATGAGTATATAATATTACAAAGTAAATGGAATAAAAGGAGATGGTGGTTTAAACAAATGAATGGGGCACAAATTAATGTAGTAAAAATTAAGTCCCAGGAAAAGTATTGTTGGCGTGATCCTCTGAGGTACAACTGCTGAAAGTCCTCACCTGCCACTGAAATCAGGCGGACCTGAGGGCACTCAGCACCTCACAGGGGGTTCTCAGTACCGCACGTGAGCTCTGATTCAGGAACGCACTTAGGCATGTGTTTAAGTCCATCCTTATTCTGGAGAGCCTTAAGTATATGCTTAACTTTAAGCATGTGCTTAGATGTTGTCCTGCATAGGGATGATTTCCTGAATCTGGGCTTTTATCAGGCCTCAGGATGAGTTCAGAGGAGTTTTTTATAAAGGGGGTCCAGTTTGCTTTGTGTGGAAACAAAAGTTTTTAGTGAACGTTATGGTCAGATGTCAGGAAACTGCCAGAATTTTTATGCAAATTCATGTGGTTAGCTTGAACAAACTGTTTGTCAGCAATGACTTTGGGTGGGGGAATTTAGGATACATCCTTAAGATACATATTGCACCTGGAAGAAGAAATCAAAATTGTATCAGGAAATCTTTCCCTCTTGTTTTACAATTTTGTATTTCTTTAGCAATATATGCAGGGATGAGCAGGGTTGCGGTATATAGGTCAGGTAGAGGAAGGGAGGTTACACTTATCTGAACTGATTCAAATCTGAAAGTAGACTTGATTTGGAACTTGTAAAAAGTTCAGGTTTATTCCCACTTCTCATTTTACCCAAACTCATCCCTAAACATTAACAGACAAAATATGCCATTACCATTGTGGCAAAGCTACAGTTTAAAAAACAAAATTTAAACATGTAAAATATGGAAATGAACAAATTAAAGGAAAGTAGATAAATAATCAGATATCTTCACCGTGTCTATAGACTCAAATAAATTTACATGTGTAAAATATCACACCACACATTCGTAGAATAACCTTAACTCTGCCTCCCTATACACACCCAGACACCTTCCACCCACCAACTTTACAACATAAACATACACATCCCCAACATAAGCTACAAAGTGTCTCAAATCAACATCTCCCAATCACACATGGCCCATCCACCCTTACAAAGACCAAATTATTCTAGTTCATCTGTCCACTCTTAGCCAGACATACCAATATCTTGTATCTTAACCTTCATATAATCAAGACTGGAGATTTTTCCTATTCCAACTTCCCATCATGATCAAAAGACCACAAGATATCATATCTGATTCTAGTCCACAAGCAACACCATTTCCTTATGTACTATTCCACTATGAGGCAGAAAGCCCAGTGAAACCTATTCTTCTTCCTTAAATGGACTGGAAATCCCCTTCCCTATTTACCTGCTCAATTTGAGTCACAAATTCCATCTTCCTTTTAAAGGTCACATATCCTTCCTTACTCAATCCACTGTATACATATATATAGGCCCAAATACTGGCAGTTAGCCACTGGCCTGATAGGGGGCTACTAGATTTCCAGTCCCTCCCTGAGCAGCCCAATGCACAGAGGAACTATACAGGCTGCACTAGCCTTTAGGATCATGGAGATTGAGTGTGCTGTAGTAAACAGACATTGGACTGTGAACCTGCAGCTCTGCCAATGATCTTGGGCAAGCCACTTCCTCTTTCCGTGCCTCTGTTTCCCTTTCTACTCCTCGTCTGTCTTATTTATTTAGATTGTCAGCTCTTTAGGGTAGGGGATGTCTTTTACTATGCCTTTGTACAGTGCCTAGCACAATGAGGCCTCTAAATGCTACCATAATACAAACAATAACAAAAGCGGGCTGCTCCAGGGGTGGGTAGAGGGGGAGGGGTTTGTCCTGACTTTGTCTCCTCTTTTCCCTCATCCATGGAGAGCACCAAGTTTTCATTTCATGTGCTACCCTGAGCACAGGCACTGTGATTGTGACAATGGTTGTGTGGGGATTGGAGGTGTGAAAAGAGGCATAGAATTCAATTTCTGTACAAGGTACAGCAAGGATTTGAACCAAGGACCTCAAGCCCAGTAGGTGAGGACCTACTACATCACTGGAGTTGAGGTTATACAGAATGGGCAGTACCTTTTCATTTATTCAGAGGTTTTAAAATGTTCTGAACTGTAGTTGTGATATAAATGAACCCCTTTTAGATCAATGAGGGGACTATCCAATCAAGTCCCAGCCATTATTGGACTTCAAACATGAACCTCAGTCTAACCAAGATCCATGTCCCAATATCCTCTCATCAACCTTTCTGTATTTCCTACAGGACAGTCAAAGCAGCTTCCATCCCTGCCATGTGCGCAGAGTGCTTTTCTTGGCAAGAGTGACTTATTCACAGAGTTTGTTTTTAGAAAGGATTTTAAAATCGGAAACAGCGCACTTTTATTTTTTTGCGAAGCATTCATTTTTAAATGTTGAATAACGATGACATATACCTGGCGCACACTGATGTCTCATGGCTAGAAATAGTGCACAGTGACCGCTGATGCGCTCTCAGACTGAGAATGCACATGGCATCGCTCTTGATCAGCCAAGAAACTCCACTGTGGGTCCATTGTTAGACTTTAGAACCTCTCAGTGGCATCAGAGAAGAGATAATGTTCACAGCAAAGGAGTATACGAGGCAATAAATTTTTTTGTGAGAGATGCCAATTGAAGCGGAGGCATTTGAAAACCACAAGAATACTCCAAGGCCAGGAACATTATTCCTGCTATACAACAAGCAAAACAGAAGACTCAACAGACCATAAAACGAAGGGGGGAAAATCATGTTTTTCTTGCCTCAGGAGGGTTTGAAAATTCAGTGCTGCTGCCGCTACTGCTGCTATTAAGGACTTTTCATTGATGTCAATTCAGGGGCAAGGCTTAGGTGAACAACGGCTCAAGGGCATTTAACTCTCAAAGTGCTTCACAAACATTAATAAATAGAGCTGAGCAAATAATTTTCAGTGAATTATCCAATGAATGTAGCCTTACAGAGGGCTAGTTTGTGCCTTTGTTTTGATCTGTTGAGCGTAGAAGTAAGAGGGAAAAGGCTCCCTCCACTACTCTTGCTCTGGCTGATCTTGGGTCTGTGTCTGCCGCTATGTAGCCCCTGCTCTCCAGATACTTCACCTTGGATGGGGGCAGAGATTTGGATCTGCCCCTCCCCTCCATTCACTTGCCAGAGTAACTAGCCAGGCATAAGGATTAGAGTAAGCTGAATCCTTTTAAGGGTTGCAGTTACTTACTTCTTATCCCTGCAATCAGAGGGGAGCAGGGGCAGAACTGTAACCAGTAGGGTATCTCTACTTCCAAGGGCTACATCTGGAATGGCGTTTGCCCCCTGCTCACAGCTATGTCTAAAGGCACAATCTAGCCCTGAGAGTTCAGGAGCAGATTCCAGTTTCCTAAGATCTATTTATTAGAGATTGTAAGCTCTTTGGAACAGGAACCATCTCTTTGATATGTATTCGTAAAGTGTTTGATCAGGACCTACTAGGACATGTTAGAATAATAATGATAACAATAATAATAATTTATTTTAAAGTAGCCAGTGAGTTTTGCAGTTTCTTTAACTCTATGAATTGATCATGAATAGTTCTCGGCAAGTGTTCAGTATCTATTATTTGAATCCTGTTGGTTAGCTGTGATTGGACAGATAAGACTCATGGTATTGTTTATTTTCCTTGACTGGATTAGTGTTCAAGCATTTCCATCACAAACACTCCTACATCACAATCAGAAATTCATTTTCTGTGAATAACTAGGCACATAACCCTGAGATTTGCTTCAGTTAACATTCATGCTGGTGAAACTTAATTGCATGGATAGCCACAGAAAGCAAATGCAAGAGGCATGAGCATGGCTGAAGCAAATCATTTAAGTATTTGAACAAAAAACCATAGAAAATTTTGTACAGCAGTCACTCAGCTCTATTAGGCCCCTATTCAGGAAAGCATTTAAGCATTGCTTAACTTTAAAAGTGATTTAAGCATGTGCTTAAGGGATTTCCTGAATAGGAATGATCTTAAATGTGTGCTTAAAGTTAGACACATGCTTAAGTGCTTTCCAGGAATTGTGTGACAACCAGGAATCAAACCCAGACCTCCTGACCTCTCTCTCTCTATATATATCTATATCTCTATATACACCTCTACCCCAATATAATGTGACCCGATATAACACGAATTCTCATATAACGCAGTAAAGCAGTGCTCCGGGGGGAGCGGGGCTGTGCACTCCGGCGGATCAAAGCAAGTTCGATATAACATGGTTTCACCTATAACGCGGTAAGATTTTTTGGCTCCTGAGGACAGCATTATATCGAGGTAGAGGTGTGTATATATATATATAGGTGAATAATTCTGCAAGGGAGTGATGGAAAGGAATGATGGAACTGAACATATACATAGTGTCAGAAATTCAATATTGTGTACAAAAGGATAACAATTGCATCAGGCAGTGACTGACTGAAACAATTCTCTTGCTGGCTGTGTGTTAATTATTATTCAGTGATTAATGTTCTTATTGCATTTGTTTAATCCCTTTAGAATGGCAAGATTCTGCATTGACAGATTCTTTAGCAATGCAGATAGATAGATCTCAAAAGCTTCAGAGTTCATGTTCTTATCCAGATGTTGGGCCTTGTCCTGTTTTGTGTGAGCTGGAAATAATGCAAGGGGACTCTTTCTAGAGGTGTATAAGCACTTCTGCTTCTAGTCCCAGCTGAAAAAGAAAGCACAGAGGTTCACTAAATGCAATAAAGGAGTTAAACCAGATTTTTTTTAAACCCCCTAAAAAGGTTTGTTTGGGGCTTGGGTGAAGTTTGTCATTAGTTCTTTGGTACCCCTTTAAAAAATGTAATTGCTGAAGTTATTTCAATATGTTAAAGTGAATGTAGTGTTTGTGAAAGCCCTGCGCAACACCACCTGCCTCTTATATAGCACTTTCATCGCTAGATCTCAAGGTGCTTTACAAAGCAGGTCAGTTTCATTATCCTTATTTTACAGTGGAAAAACTGAGGCACAGAGCTGTGAAGTGACTTGCTCAAGGTCACTCAACAGGCCAGTGGCAATGCTGAGAATAGAATTCAGGTCTCCAGGATTCCAATGTAGTGTAGTGCCCTATCTACCAGGCCAGGCTGCTGCTGGACTGGGACTCAGAAAACCTGAGTTTTATCCCTAGCTCCATTTTGGACCTGCTGGGTGACCCTAAGCAGGTCACTTCCCCTGGAGTCTCAAGTTCTCTCTTTATCTTCTGAACCAGGGGTAGGCAACCTATGCACATGTGCCGAAGACGGCACATGTGCCGAAGACGGCACGCGAGCTGATTTTCAGTGGCACTCACAGTGCCTGGGTCCTGGCCACCGGTCCGGGGGGTTCTGCATTTTAATTTAATTTTAAAGGAAGCTTCTTAAACATTTTGAAAACCTTATTTACTTTACATACAACAATAGTTTAGTTCTATATTATAGACTTATAGAAAGAGACCTTCTAAAAACGTTTAAATGTATTACTGGCACGCGGAACCTTCAATTAGAGTGAATAAATGAAGACTCGGCACACCACTTCTGAAAGGTTGCCGACCCCTGTTCTGAACAAACGCAAAGAAAGCTTTTCCATATTGCCCTGCCAGTGTGCCTCAACCCTGACCTGGAGGAACCACCTGTAGGGATGGGAGACTTTTCAAACCTCTCTATGTGATGCTTATCTTCTCCAAACGGTTTTTACTCCTTCCTCATTCTAACTATTACTTGTCTATACATATCCTGCATAAAGTGGTACAAGGAAAAAGTTTCAGATATTTGGAAAACAGATTGATCCATGTTTTATATTAATTACAGCATTATAAAAGAGAGGCTTGTAGTGTATATTTTTGCCATGGGAGAGAGTAGGGAAGAGAAGGCTGAGAAACTCAGAAGAAGAGATAGTTACCATTCACTGCCAAAGTCATTCTCGTTAACCACAAACAATCCCTGGACTTTCTCTGGGGTTCATTCTGTGAGGCGGTGAGCAGCTTCTGTTCCCACTGAGCTCACTAGATGATACAGCAGCACGTGCTATATCAATGCCAATAAGCAGAAAAAAATCAGTAGAGACAATCAGGCTGTTTAAGAGAAAATTAGGAGTCAGTCAGTAGCTAGCTTTAATAATAAAACCATACATACAAAATCACCTTCATGATGAGAAAGCAGTATTAATACTGATTAACTGAGTGTACATTAAAGCTCGAAATAGTGTTATGCTGGGATTTTGAGTTGGCTGAGATATTTGCAGTCACTAAGCAGTATTTGTTTTGGAAAACATGGAGATGTTTGCTTCTAAGAGTTCTAATTTAATGTGTAAGGATCTCTAGGGAATTTAGTATGGTTACCAAGAGGTCAAAGAAGAACTGTAAAGCAGAATTGAGGGAGAACAATAAACACAGCTTTATTAGAGCATGTAGGACAAAGCTTTTGTGCATTGGGATTGTAAATAAATCAGATGTAGAATAGGTAAAGGTGGTATCAAAAGAAATCCAGTTCTGCCTCATTGTCTCATTTTCCAGGCATTTGTAGCTCAGCCCATCAGTCTGGAAGTGTCAGGGCTGGGAAAGGCTGCTGTCCATGGTGACTGCTTATTATTCACAAGGACTCATCTATAGGAACAATAAGGATCAGCTAGAGAGGAATATTTCCACAGACAATGCCCCAGCCTAATCGTTTTCTTTTTTTATTCTTCTTTAAGTCAAATCTATTAACAGCAGAGGAGCAGGTGTACCGTTATTACCCTTAACTCCCTTTCATACTGACCCCAGAAAAGGCAAGAGTGCATATGCTTGTCAAGGCCAAACCACAAACCAACAGTGAAAGGGCACATCAGAACCAGACAAACATGGTGCACAAAGCTATGAAGGATGTTCATCTATAATGATTTATCCAATTAGATTGCTACATGGAAATGACAAATTCCACTCTTCCAGGGAAATGGGCCCATACTGATGCTGTGGATCAAAACTTGCCAAACAAAGGGGTCTTTGAAATCTGAACTCAGATCTAGCAAACAAACCCAGTTTTTAAAAAGGGATTAACAACAACTATCCATATATTTTGTAGTGTTCATTTTGCACTTGACTCTATGTTGATGGCAATGTTATCGGTTTAAAAAAAAATAAATAAAAAATGAAGAACCAGAAGATCCTAACCCAGAGTTTGAAAGGAAAGATTTCAGGCTTCTGCCTGATACTTTAAAATGTACTTTTATTTGTAGGTGTTTGTAATGGCTCCCCTGCCTGTCTCATCCTGGCATTAGAAAGCGCTCTGATGAGCTGTTTGGGTTGTGCCACCTACTGCAAACCTCCAGCAAGTGGCTTTTGGTAATGCCCAAATGGTGACTGGAAGCAGGATCACTGTGGGAAATGCTAACAAGCCTAACAGTCAACAAAATCCTTTTTCCCAGGAGGTGAGGAATAGAAAGTGAGCAACTGGGAAGGAGTTCAACAGTGTCAAAATGTGACCAGGTTCAACTGTTCCCTAACTTACTACCACTGATTGGCTGAGAAAGCCTTTTCCTTTTGGTAATAACTTAGGCCCCAATCATGAAATAAGATCCACTCAGGTGGACTCTGCACTTGTGTGGAACCCAACTGGAATCAATGAGGTTTCTACAAAGGTACAGGGGGTCTGCCTGTGCAAATGTGATGCAGGATCCGGGCTCTAGGGAATAAATTTCTCCTCCCTAGTACCTGAACTGAACTATCTGCACAGATCCTTTGTGTTCTACATGCCCTTATTCCAATTGTCCTATTTGCTTCCTCATACAGCTCTTAAAATTCCACTTAGTAAGTCCCTAATTCTCTGATCAGCAAATGCTGTAAGGAGAGCTGGTAAAAAAAATTGGGGTTTCTTTAATTGAAAATTTGGAAAATTTCTACTACCGTGACCTGCTGTGACCTTCCAACCCGTGATCCCCATGCAAAAGCCACTACTGCTCTCTCAACCATCTCTACTTGAATAATATTCTTGTGCTTGGGGCACCTTCTTTATGAGTATATTATATTTAGAAATATTCTTCAGCCTTAATTATAATTAAATGAGTCTCTGACTTGAACTACCCGTCAGATTTAAACAGGCCATTGTGATGGTTTTGGCATACTCAGGTAGGAGGCCATGGAAGCATTTAATTCAGAAAAGGGAAATGCACAAAAATGAGGACGTTAGTTAAACAGAAATTAAAAGGTACAGTGCCAAAAGTGAAATGCCTGAAAGCTGCATGGAAACTTTTTAAAGACACCATAATAGAGGCTCAATTTAAATGTATATCCCAAATTAAAAAACATAGTAAGAGGACCGAAAAAGTGCTACCTTGGCTAAACAAAAAAGTAAAAGAAGCAGTTAGAGGCAAAAAGGGCATCCTTTAAAAAGTGGAAGAAAAATCCTAGTGAGGAAAATAGAAAGGCGCATAAACTCTGGCAAATGAAGTGTAAGTTTGGCTTACTGGCCTGTAGTTGCCTTTTTAAAAAATTGTTGTCACATGAGCTATCCTCCAGTCATCAGGTACAGAAGCGGATTTAAATGATAGGTTACATACTACAGTTAGTAGTTCTGCAATTTCACATTTGAGTTCCTTCAGAACTCTTGGGTGAATGCCATCTGGTCCTGGTGACTTATTACTGCAAAAAGGAGAGCTGATTCCCCCAAAACTGGTGGCCAACACTGTCGTTAGATTCACCAAGCATTCACAAACTGTGCTTCTGAGCCCCCAAACTGGTTATCAAGAACCTGAAAAAAAAATCTTTATTGCATTCCAGTCTCTGGCTTCCAATCAGCACATAGTTCCAATAAAGTGAGAAGTTACTTAAAACTCTATTCACTATCTAAAATGTTTTTCTGATCCCCAAAGTGTGAGCCACATTACCAGTTCAATATTAGTTTGGATCTTACCCAAAATACCACACTGCCAGCCAATCCTTTAGTATCTAAAACCAAAGGTTTATTATAAAAGAAAAGAATAGGAAGAGAGTTGTTAAATGGTCAAAGCAAACAGATGTATACATATGACTTCAGAGTCCATATATCAGGTTCTTGGCAGCATTGGTGAGTTTTCTGGCTTGTAAAGTCCCTCTAGAACACATCCAAAGCTTGGATGGATCTATCAGTCCTTTGTTCAAAAGCTCAGTTTGTAGAGAAGTTACTCCAGAGGTGAGAAGCAGGACTGAAGACAAAATGGAGGTGATGCAGCTGTCTTTTTATATCCTTTGCCATGTGGCTTGTACATCCTTTGTCCCAAACACAAGCTCACAGCACATGGGCATGGAAAAGCACGTGGAGTCCTCTGTCCACAGGCATGTCGCTACATGTCCTCCTGCTGATGTCTTCTCTCAATGGGTTCATTGTACAGATGATTGCCCTTGCTAGGCCATCGAGCAGGCTAGATAGTGCTGATGTCAATCTGTCTGGGTGTGTCATCCAGATACATAGCACAAGTTTGAGATATCAATATACCACACATATTTATAACTCATGATATAAAGATGATATACATATAAACAAGCATTTCATATTTAGCAAATCATAACTTTTGCACTGATACCTTACATGGCATATCTTGTATAACATTCATTGCCATTTTGTAATATTGGTATCATAATATTATAAATGGTCACCCATATTCCATACAGCATCACATGAGGGATCTATTGGAGTGCTGCAGAGATCTATTTTTGGCCCAGGATCACAGCCTGATCTAAAACTTATGGAACTCTGTGGGAGACTTTGCATTGACTTCAATGGATTCTGGATCAGGCCTTTATTCAATATCTCTAGTAATGACCCATGAAATGGAGTAAATGATATGTTAAGGTGTAGATTACTCTAAATTGGGAGAACTGCCAAACTTGTGAGAATGCAGAAATAATAAAAATGGATTTAGAAACCTTAGAACTTCAGGCAGAATACAACACAATGAAATTCTACTTGGGAAAGTTCAAGCTAAATCAATTTGAGGAAAAAGAATCCAAACTAAAGTATTCAATGAGATAGAAACATTGAATGAAGAAATGCTGAAAAAGAGCTCACCCAGGGACCTAGACGGAGGCAAGGCTGGGGAAAGACCTTGGGGGCTGGGAAGCCCTAGGCCAGCAACTCCCCAGGCTGCAGGGCCTGGTCCTAGGCCAAATAGGTATTGGGGTTGCACAGGGGCAGCCTGAGGGTGGGTAAAGGCAGCCAGTCCAAACCCCTTGTTGCCGGTGATGATTGGCTGATAGACTGCAGTCTGCCCCAGGGCGCGGGGGCTAGATGGTGACTGGCAGTAGCCACAACTGAGGTGACATTGGGATAGGGGGTGGGGGTTCCCCTGGGTGGGAGACCCAGAGAGAGAGAGTGGGGTACTGCTGAGGGGGGGCAGCACCTAAGCCAAGGGCACCGGGGTCCGGGAGGGACACAGGGGCCAAAGACAGGTGGGACACCTGGCCTGCAGAGGACGCTCCAGAGGCTGGTGAGCTAATTCCCGAGACAACCAGCAGGAGGCGCCGCAGGGGTGAGTCCGTGCCTGATTACAGGCGACCTCACCTCAAACATTGCATTGATTTACGAGCACATTGTTATCAAAAATATATTGACAAACTAAGCTGTTTGCAGTGTTGTTGTAACTGTGTTGGTCCCAGGATATTGGAGAGATCGAGCTTGTCTCGAAGCTTGAAAGATTCCCAATGACACAACTGAGCCTTGATTCAGGCCATATACCCCTTATGGAAGCTTCCATTCAATGCTTTCTCCAGTGTTCTGGCCCTTTGATTAAAGCATGCCAATTTGTATATTGGATTTTATTGGGGAATGAAATGCCTATCAAACTTTTGGAGAATGATGCAATAGACATTCTCATAGAATTTCTCAGAGAAGGCTTATGGTATATTAATATTTTCATCTTCACTCCCTGTTGACTAAATTAATGAGCTGAGCTATACCGTGCCACTGTCTGTGTTAAGCTCCAGGCATTTGAGAACCGGATGGAGTGCTCTGTCCATTCAAGAAATTCCATTTTACATCATCTGAGATTTTAGCCCAAAAAGTCTTGTGGAAGGTGGAACTTTGGCATTTACTTTGCCTCTTATTTATGCTGGTCAAAAGTGAGTCAGCTTCTGACACCATCTTACGTAGAAATGGAAAAGAATCAGAGGAGGAGTTGTTTTCTTCTAACACTGAACAAGGAAGTTTATTAAAATAAAGAAAAAAGAGTATTTAAACCTACTCCGTGTCTCTGTTTCACCACAGAGCTCCTTCTTAAAACTCCCTAGGCTCCTTTTGGCTGCCTTCCTGAGACAGCTCTAAAGGAATGGTATACTTATGCCTCACTGAAGGGTGCAGGATTTCACCCCAAGGATAAAGAGAAATGGATTGTATGGAACAGATGAGCATATTAGAAGTAAAGAGATAAAAATGTAGAGAGGGAAAAGCTAGGCTGAATGCCAGAAGAAACTTCTTGAGAGCATCATGATGTGAAAATCCCATTAACTCGGGATATTCAAAATTAAACTGGACAAGAAAATGTACTGTAGGGTACCATTTTGTATCAGGAGGGAGAATGGACTAGATGACCTAATTGATCTTTTCCATCTCTTGCTTTTCTAACATCCGTGATTCTATCATTGTGGCAATAAATCTACTAAATTCTCAGCAGCTACATTAGAGTTCTTGTGATCTGTGTGGGATTTTGGGAATAGAGAAAGCTAAAGAGAAAGATTTTATATGTCAAAGATGTTTGACGGATGAGACAAAATAATGGGGTGAAGAAAAAAAGGGAATTTTGCAGATGCATCGTGGAGGGTTGGTGGGTTTTAAGTCCTATTTAGGGCATGTAATTTTGGATACCTCTTATTACATTTTTCAGTAGGACTGAAAGAAGCAGGAACACCTTATCATATTAAGCAAAGTGTACAGAACAAAGTTAGCCTGTACTTTCTCTTTCTCTTGCCTCCAGGAACTAAGGAGACTACTTATGTATGTAAAGACAAGCGTGTGGATTTCCTCAGTGATAACATTGTGACATCCTGCTGCGTAAGAGCTGTCAAACTTGGACTCTGGGTGGTTCCACCCATGGCCAACTCCCTTGATTTATGAGTCATTCTCAAAGAGGCATTTGCTGTGACTAATCCATGCTGATAAAAAATAAAGGCACATTCTCATTCTAGAGCTTCTGTTTGAAAGAAATTACTAAAGGCTGCATAAAAGAGCAGTTGGAAGTAAATAACTATCGTGTTAACACCCAAACGGCGGTGCAAATTGTTAGAACTTTGGGTTTTTGCCTGCCAGCATGAACTGCATGAAAGAGCTGCAAACATTATCCTCCCACAGCATTGCTGCAGAATAAAAAGGAAAAAGCTTTGCTGAGGTAGCTTGCAGTGTTGGAATCATAACCAGGTCACTTCCTTTCTGGCAGCGTATAAAAGTGCCACAGGAAGCCTGTAATATATACTGATGCTAAGTCATAAAGAAAAATGGGGGAGTGGGAGAGCCAGAATAATTGGAATGTAAATATATATACTGCAGACTAAAGACTGAAATCAGCTCAAACAGGAAAAGAAAACAGACACCTGCACATGCAACGTTAAATTGCTCATTTTCTGTTACAGTTTGGCAGCCTCTCTGTCCTCTTGCCCGTGCTCGGTGCTGTGAAATCTCTCAGCTCAAAGGGCCAGATCCTCTTCTTACTGAACCAAGTGACAGATTCCAGTTGGCTTCCATGAGAGCAGGATCGGGCTCAAAGTTAGAAACATTTTATGTAACAATCATGCTGCCGTCAAGTACTGGGTAAGCAGAATTGTTTTGGCAAGTTGCTCACTCCTGCAATCACTGTGAACATGGAAGGGATGTCGTTTTGCTGCCCCTGTCGCTTTTAACTATCCGTAAGGTACAGAGCAATTGCTGTACCGGAATGGAGCGATGGTCATCTAGCCCTGTATCCTGCCCCTGACAGTGGCTTGTACCGGATGCTTCAGAGGAAGGTGAACACCCTCCCCTCTGCCTCAGATGAGGCATAAGGCCAATTGTGCAAAATTTCTTCATGAACTCAGCTGGTGATCAGCTTATGGGCTGGAACATGAAGACTGATAGCCCTTTAATGTCTATCCTAGCTAGCATAACTGCAGATGCTTTTCCTATCACACGGATGTCTGATTCTTTTCTGGATTTTGCTGCATTATTTATCTCAATAAGGTATGCAGCAGTGAATCTCTCTTTGCCCCGTCCCTATCCCACATGTTCCACTGGTCTTTATACACTCGAAGGGTACGTCTACCTGGGTAGGGCCGCCCAGAGGATTCAGAGGGCCTGGGGCAAAGCAATTTTGGAGGCCCCTTACATTAAAAAAAAGTTGTAATACTATAGAATACTATATTTTCGTGGGGGCCCCTGTGGGGCCCGGGGCAAATTGCCTCACTTGCCCGCCCCCCTCCTCCCCCCGGGCGGCCCTCACACTGGGGGTGTGATTCCCAGCTTGCATAGATATACTCATGCTAGCTCTGCTTGAGCTAGTGCCTAACAATAGCAGTGTACTGCCCCGAGTACAATCCTGCCACAGACCCACTGCTGTTTTTAGGTGCCAGCTCCAGCAGAGCTAGAACAGGTACATCAAATGTAGATGTACCCTAAGTGGCAGTGGTTGTAGGTTAGGGGGGTTCAGTAGTATTGCAGTATCATTGAGGCAGGCTTTAGGATAACCTATTTAACTGATGACAAAAACAATTTCTAAGTAAACATAGCATTACTGCTGCTGTAATCTAGTCAGGCTGCACCCTCTGTCTCTGTCTCTCCAACTGCTTCTCCTGTGTATATGACAGAGAGACTGTGAGTTAAGAATAAGTGTAGCCAGGACCGGTGCAAGGAAGTTTTGCACCCTAGGCGAAACTTCCACCTTGCGCCGCCCCCAGCCCTGCGGCAGCTCCCCCCCCTGCCCTGAGGCGCTCCCCCCCCTGCCCGGGGAGCCGTGCGGCAGCTCCCCACCCCAGCTCACCTCTGGTCCGCCTCCTCCCTGAGCACGCCACCCCCACTCTAATTCTCCTCCCCTCCCAGGCTTGTGGCACCAAACAGCTGATTGGCGCCGCAAGCCTGGGAGGCGGGAGAAGTGGAGCAGTGATGGCGTGCTCGGGGAGGGGGTGTAGCAGAGGTGAGTTGGGGTGGGGATCCTGCAGCAGCTCTCCTCCCCCCCCCCCCCCCGGGGCCCCCCCCCCGCAGCTCCCCACCCCAGCTCACCTCTGCTCCGCCTCCTCCCCGAGCATGCCGCCCCCGCTCTATTTCTCCTCCCCTTCCAGGCTTGCAGCGCCAAACAGCTGATTGGCGCTGCAAGCCTGGGAGGTGGGAGAAGTGGAGCGGCGGCCGCGCGCTCGCGGAGGGGGCGTAGGAACGCTGTAAAAAAAAAAATTTGGGGGCACCGCTTTTTGGTGCCCCCAAATCTTGGCGCCCTAGGCAACCGCCTAGTTTGCCTAAATAGTAGCACCGGCCCTGAGTGTAGCACTGTATACTGTTTTGCAGGATATGGGTCCGTGGTGCCTGTGCTCCACCAATATTTAGGAACGTGGGCCTGGCTCCAACAATGTTTGGGCTTGCTGCGCTTTGGGGGGCCCTGCACTTTAGGGGGACATGGGGTCCAGGGTGGCCTCAGGGGTTAATGGGGGGCCTAGTAGAGATACAGCTTATACCTGCAAGAGAGCACTTTTGCCAGTGTACCTTGAACCACTTCTCCAAATGGAATAAGCTGTATCTGTACCCAGAGCAGTTTATCATTTACTAATAGCAAGTTACACATTGTAAAACGATGTAACCTAGCCCCATGTTAATGTTTAACCAGATGCTAATCCTCCCACGGCAATGTTTTGAGATTGCCCTTCATCTGGTCAACTGGTGTATTGTGTTTCTGATGTGTATTGGCTCTCCATTTTAGAATGAGAGCCCCTCTGGGGAGAGGTTTCAGAGGGGTAGCCGTGTTAGTCTGTATCAGTAAAAACAACAAGGAGTCCTTGTGGCACCTTAGACTAACACATTTATTTGGGCATAAGCTTTTGTGGGCTAAAACCCACTTAATCAGATGCATGGAGTGGAAAATACAATAAGCAGGTATAAATATACAGCACATGAAAAGAAGAGAGTTGCCTTACCAAGTGGGGGGTCAGTATGTATCTGTTTCTGGGGAGAGGATGTCTTTTCTTAGGTAATGTACTTTGCCAAGCACTTAATAAAGAGCAATGCCATCACCAAAGAGCAGTTTCTTAGGAGAATGCTAAAAATGTGTCTGGGAGCTGTATTGGAGCAAGAATAATAATGCTTTTTTTATTTTTAAAAGAGGTTCCCTATTAATTTAACATGCAATAAAAAACAGTTAAATAACCTCTTCACTAGGAACAGATGAAGCAATTTGATAAATTAAATACCAGCCGAAATTCAGACCAAACCTGAACAGAAGCTTTTTGGTTAAGTTGACTTTTAATTTTCAATTTTAAGGTAGTTCTCACCCTTTTGGATCCCAGCCAGGAACGGGAGCTGAAGTGTTAAAATACTCTGCTTTGCCTTTGAGAGAGGCTATTCTTCAGGTATTATATAAGTTGCGACCAGAAGCAGGATGTACTGGCGATCTTGTGAGACAGTCTGTCCTCATTTGATTTCCAGTGCAATCTCACAGATTCAAGAGATGTTCAATACAGTTCTGATAGGTGTCCAACATTTGGGTGCTTATATTCAGTGTTTATGAACCTTCACATTCTTCAGCTTTACCTGCCCATCACTGAGTTCCACACCAACGTACTTTTCTTTTAACTGGTCTATTTCTATAACTAATGAACTCAGTGAAGATAACTGATGTTTTATGGGATATGTTACAGATTGGATCCCACATGGTGCATTCATTAGGTTAGTTTCCCATTCTCTCTCCTTTTGACATACTAGAAGTTTATTCTTTCATCCTATCTTATCTATCTATCTGCAGTACCTATGACTCAATCTCTCTCTGTCAGTATTTATCACCCTGGTATCTAAGAGCTGCACATGGCTATGTATCTATCTAGGTTTTTACATGACCCCCGTAACCATATTCTGTGACTCTCATGAATAAAAGTGAGCGCAATCATATCTCTCTACTCCTTCTCTGCCATCGAAAAGAAAACATGTAGGGGTGAGTTTTTTCCATTTATTTATATTTATTGGTGGTGGTTCATTTTTCTATATACCTATCTATCCATGTAACAGCAAGGGTAGAAAAGATGGTCTAGTAGCTAGGGCACTGACCTAAAACTCAGGAGACCTGGATGCAATCCCTTACTTAGCTGGGCAATCTGTAGGACTTTGGGCAAGTCACTTAATCTACCTATGCCTCCATTCCCATCTGTAAAATAGACATAGCAGATCCCTTCCTCATGCAGACTTGCAAGGGGAAAAATCTATTAATGGTTGTGAGTAGAGCTGATTAAAACTTGGAATTTCCAGTCCATGAGAAATTCAATACTTCAATATTTGTTTTCATACTGTACTAGAGCAAGACAAAAGGTTAACATACCAAAAAAAATCTGCAACGGAAGTTCAGAAAAATTTTAGTTTTTAAATACCAGAATGAATTCCTGGTTTGGTTCAACATCAAACTGTCCACCTGAGCCATTGTGGTGCCTCATAGGAGTTGTACTTTGAGTGCCTCATCTCCTCCATGCTCCGTTATGGGCCAGGCTTCTTGGCCAAACTACATCTCCCATGATATATAGTGGGCATATAATTCCAATGAGCATCACAGCAGTTCAGCCAGCAGGGAGACTACAATTCAACATGAGAGATATAGTCCAGCCAGGAATCTTGGCTCATAAAGGCAGAAAGGGAATGAGGCACCTGAACTACAGTTCCCATGAGGCACAGCAGCAGCTCAGGCCTGACCCAAAATATACCTTCATTTCACTTTTCCTAACCAAAAATAATAAATAAATAAAAAATGCCACCAGAAAAGTTCAATTTTACAGAAACTTCATTTTCCACCAAAAAACATCTTTTTCTAATGATGGTGTTTCAAGGATGTTAGCTGGGTCCTCAAGTCTCTGCTTCAGGAATGTGAAATCCCCTGATTCACCCCTGTAGCCAGGGTAAGACAGAATAAGGGCAACCCCTTGTTTGGATCTAATCTGTTCTTCTATCTTTCATTTGTATTTTGGTTAGCACCCTGGTATTTTAAGTGAGATAAAATAAACAGTGGCCAGACTCTTCACCCAAAGTTTAAATCAAATCTGATCTTAACTCCTTAGGAAGTTTTTAAAAACTCACTTAACTTCCTTTTCCCCTGCCTCCATTATATTTCATGTTTGTGAACTTTTTAACTTCTGGATCCTGGTTAGAACCAGAAACAGAAATGTCCAAATCCTCAGGAAAAAGCTACTATCTTTGTATTTCCAGCCCAACCAGGCACAAGGAATGCTGTCAATCTTGCAAGAAACCTTGTGCTCATGGGACTTCCAGCCCAATTTTATAGATTCATAAAGATTTGTGTTGTTCAACCTCTGGGTGTTTCTCTAAACTGTACCTCTGAAATTGTCAAGGTTCGTCCATCACTGGGTTGTTTTCTTTTCTGGTAATAGCAAAGACAAGACAAGACAGTGAAAACAATTGCTGTGGAAACAGTTCTGTGAAAAATGACACTCCCAAAGGGACCTCAGACAGTCCCCAAAGTCCTAGAGAAACCAAACTGCCAACCTCGTCTATGACTCCGCTTCCATTTGAACAGAATGAGCTTGCTTGTCTG
Source organism: Terrapene triunguis (assembly GCF_002925995.2). NCBI lineage: Eukaryota > Metazoa > Chordata > Testudines > Emydidae > Terrapene > Terrapene triunguis. The sequence goes on from NW_020664436.1 coordinate 25,725,709, forward strand.
AGATCTCTGGAGCGCACATATTAAAGCTGACGGTTTTTGTCCAGAATCTGTCCCAAAAAAGCGCCATTCTATCAAATTCATTTGCTCCTGTTGATTCAGCAGAACACGTGTCAGGGTTCAGTGGACAGCAGATAGTGGGAGCAAAGGTGCTTTCTTTCCCGCCAAACTCATCTGCTTTATATGTCCATGAAAAGTAGGCAATTATCACTCTCCAGAGCTCTCCAAACGTTCCCTTCTCTCAGCATCACCATTCACTAGCAAGATGGGTATGCGAAAAAGAGTAGTCTGAGTGGGGAGATGGCAGAGTAAAATATTCTCATCTCTGCCCCACTGCTGCTGAGAACTTGTTTAATAAAATAAATACTACTAATAATATTGTTTAAATAAAGTACTAATGTGCTGCAGGATTTAGTTATGTCTTCCACTGCCCAGCTAAAGCCATTTAGAAGAAAGTGATACCCCGGGATGTCTTTGGGCAATAAATCACACCCCCTGCTCTTGTTCCATTTAAAAGCGAAGGGTGCTGAGTTTTACTAGCCCCCTCTTGTCATCACAGTTTGTGATTTGCAGTGCCAGGGCCAGACTTCTCTTCCCTTTTTTCTCCCAACTGCCACGAGATCACATTACATTAGACAGAGAGGTCTGCCAGGTCATGGCCCTGGTCACCGTTGCCTACTTCCTGTTTCCTGCAAACTCCATACTGGGAATATTTTTCCTTTTATTTTTCCTTCCGAAAAGCTAGTTGGGGGCCTTGTCCAGTCAAAGGCAACCATGCAAAGAGGCTTGATTGGTGTGTGTGCACCTATATGAGCCAGAGAGGGAGAGTTGGAAGGGGAGGCAAGGGGTGAAGTTACAGTCTTGTGTCTGGAAAATGCATTTCATACTGTAGCACCACTTGTGACAGCCTTTCAAATGAACCATCAGCCTGGCAACAATGCACTGCTGTTACATGGAGCTCCCAATAGCAGGCTGTACATGTGGGAATTGTTCCAGCTGCCATTCTGGGAACTGCTAGTTAGTAAACTTGAGCAAAATAAAACAAACAATGGATGTCTAGTCAACCCTCATTCACAGGGGAGAATGGAGCAAAGTGCATCCCTGCAGAAAATGCTCCTGATGTGATTAAAGCACAATTTACTCTGATTTTTAAGCCAATCTCATGATTTTTTTTAACGTTTTGGCTTGACAATAATATAAGTGCTCAGCATGTGCCAAACTTCATTCCATTGAAGTCACTGGTAAAACTCATCGGCTTCAATGGGAAAAGCGTTAGGCCAGTGCTGGCCCTGTTGAAAAATCCCACCCAAAGATGTCTACCAACACCCCAAGGAATATTACCCCAAGAAACATAGCTCCTGTCCGGCCTTGGAAGCAGTTTACATCTCACAAGACATTTCTACCACTGGGCTCCATTGAAGCCAACACAGCTATGATGTGAGGATGAAGATGGGGAGTTAAAGCAAGAGCATTTATAGCCAATAATGAACAGGCTTGGTGAAAATCCCATGACTCTTGTCTGAAAAGACCTGATCCTTAATTTCTGCTTCAGGGAGGTGAAATTCCCCCTTGATTTACACATTCCAGTATTCTTGAGCTGCTGGACAGGATGCTGAGGAGTGAATTATTAACAGGAGTAGGGTGGTGCTTGGCTGGCAAGTAAACAGAGAAGGTCCCTGTCCCACACGAATCCTAGCATGTTTTGGGTGGGGGAGTGAATTGGGAAAGAGATAATCAGCAATGGGAAGGGAATATTGCTCTTGGGGGAGCACAGTGCATTCCACAGAGAGCCCAGTGTATAAGATGTTTTGTTCCACATCATTCTTGTTAATCACATTTTGTAATTAAAAAAAAATTAAATCAATTTCTGTTGAAAGACTTCCTGGAAGAAGTGTGTTATAGAGAGGTGTTTGAATGCATAGGGGGTAGTTGCTGGCACACAAAATGTAGAAGGCTGTTCCAAGTATAAGGGGCATCATGAGGGAAAGATTTGACAGAAGTGATTAGACCGAAGATCAGCAGAGAGCTACTGGAGTTGGAAATGGAGTAAGAAGAAATGAGAGCAAAGAGGTAAGCAGGCATGACGCTGTACAGAGCCTCAACGATACAGACCAGATACTTGAACCTGAAGCGGCAAGCAGGTGGGAGTCAGTGAAGGGATTCAAAGAGGGACATGACATCTCTGAGCAGCAAGAGCCAATGATGTTTGTAGGAGCTGCATTTTGGATGGGCTGGAGAAATGTGAGGTGAGATGCCTGGCAAGGACAGAGGAGAAGGCTGCACTGGTTAAATGAGAGAAAACCAATGCATGGATAAGGGATTTAGCAGTTAGACTCAAAAAGAAAAATATGGATTTTAGGGATGTTGTAAAGCAAAAAACAACAGAATTTGGTAACTGCAGGCTATATGGCAGAGAAAATGGTGGAGTTAGCAATGGGAACGGAGAAGAGGAGAGTATTTTGGAGGAAAGAAGAGTTCAGCTTTTGTCATGGTGAGTCTGAGTTGGCAGTGCACATTCCAGATGGTGAAATGACGTTCAGAGATGCAAGATAGAACAGAAGTGGACAAGTCAAGGTGGATTGGGAGATTTGGGAGTTGTCAGCATAGAAGTTATAGGTGGAGTCCCAAGAGTCACTCAGGGATAAGGTGTAGGTAGAGCAGAGGAGGGACCAAGTCCAAAGTCAGCAGAGAAAGGCAGGACTAATTGAAAGGCAGCATGAGAACCAGGAGAGCCACAAAAGCTCAAGAAGCGGAAAGAACCCTGGAGAAAAACTGATCAACAAAATACAGACGGGGCAGGTAGCAAAAATAAACAGGAAAAAGACAAAGAAGGCCCTGTCTAATACTGATCATACACAATAACACTTCAAAAATCATAGTGTGTGGCCATTAATGGGGAGTAGAGCTTTATACTAAGGTTTATCTCATAAACTTGCTTGCACATAAGTAGGTTGTATGTATCTTTGACTAGTTAAGTAGTGTGATATCTTGAATTTTCTGAGAGGAGAACTATTCTTGACCCTGTGATTTATAAACAGCTGTTTCTGGAGAGCATGTAGACCAAGGTGAAGGAAACATGGCCACTGCATGCTTTGCTCTTTTATCACACCTTCAGGTTTCCCACTCCCTGCCATAGGTTTGCAAATCTAATGCAACAGAGTTGCTTAGAACACTCTCATTTTTCTCTTTGCTTCAGAGTCTCTCAGCTCACCCTCCTGGTGTACCAATGAGATGTGCAATAGTGTTTGAACAAGCAGCAGCACAGGTTGAGTGTGCCAGAAAAGAGGTAGAAGCAGGAGCACAGTGGGGTTGCGGGTGAGGATTTGGAGTAGGCTTTGGAGTAGTGAGGATTCAGGAGAGATCATGGTTGACTTCTTGTTACAAATTTTGTTAGGAAGGTGGAAGCTTTTCGAATCCCCTTGCATTAAAGGGCTAACAATACATTAGCTTCTCCAAGGAGCGAGGGCTAATGGACATTTGGCTCTCCAATGGTGCACAGAGTCACTTCGTTATATTTTCCTATTGGTTTGTGCAGTAAATTTTACACATAGTTCCATTCACTATAATGTCTCTTGTCAGGGAGACCTTGCACATCGGATCCCAGTATCAGAACCCAATATGTGCTGGCACAGTGCACACCTAGGGTATGTCTACACTGCAATCAGTAGCGTAGGCACACCTGAGCAAGCGTTGATTGAGTTAGCTCACTAAAAATACCAGTGAAGCCACAGCAGCACAGGCAACAGCATGGACTAGACACCCAAGTTCACTTGGGTCCATGGGTATGTACTCAGGTGGCTAACCCACGCTGCTGCAGCTTCACTGGCACTGCTATTCAGAGGCAACATGTGTGGGGGAGTATGTGGGGTCACATGCCCCCTCAGGTTTGCTGCTTGGCTTGTACTGAGCATGCTCACCCAGCCTGAGCATGCTCAGTAACACTGCTAAAGCCGGCTGCCCTCACTCTGCCCACCTACTATCAGCAGGCACGGGTCATCTCTGCTGCTATTGTTAGTGAGCTACCTTGATCAATGCTAGCTCAGGTATGTGTACACATGCTGTAATCACACCTCTGATTCGAGTGTAGTCATACCCTCAGAGAATAGGAGCATCTGTCTGCCATGTAATCATGATGGAATGCAGGGAAGGAGACTACTGGTTCTTTTCAAGGTCCATATCCTACAGTAGCAGGGCCATTAAACACTGTTAGGGTTACTGGGGGCGCAGCTGGGTTATAGGCTCAAGAGTGTGAGAATGCTGGGTCATTTGTGATCTAGGAAGCCCATAATGGGTAGCAGTTTTCCCTGCCACACATTGGGTCCTGTGCCATAGAGAGAAAAGTTGTGGAATTTTCTTATTTGTAAACACCTCAACAGTCCAACACTGTGGCATTTAGTTTCAGAAAGGGGAACTATGCAAAAATGAGGAGGTTAGTTACACAGAAATTAAAAGGTACAGGGACTAGAGTGAAATCCCTGCAAGCTGCATGGACACTTTTCAAAGACACCGTAATAGAGGCCCAACTTAAATGTATAACCCAAATTAAAAACACAGTAAAAGGACTAAAAAAAAAAAGCCACCGTGGCTTAACAACTATGTAAAAGAAGCAGTGAGAGATAAAAAGGCATATTTTAAAAAGTGGAGGTCAAATCCTAGTGAGGTAAATAGAAAGGAGCATAAACACTGCCAAATTAAGTGTAAAAATGTAATAAGAAAAGCCAAAAAGGAGTTTGAAGAAGAGCTAGCCAAAAACTCTCAAGATAATAACAAAATGTTTTTTAAGTACATCAGAAGCAGGAAGCCTGCTAAACAACCAGTGGAGTCCCTGGACAATTGAGATACAAAAGGAGTGCTTAAAGATGATAAAGTCATTGCAGAGAAACTAAATGAATTCTTTGCTTCAGTCTTCACGGCTGAGGATGTTAGGGAGATTCCCAAACCTGAGCCGTCCTTTGTAGGTGACAAACCTGAGGAATTGTCAGAGATTGAAGTGTCATTAGAAGAGGTTTTGGAATTAATTGATAAATTTAACAGTAACAAGTCACCAGGACCAGATGGTATTCACCCAAGAGTTCTAAAAGAACTCAAATGTGAAATTGCGGAACTATTAACTATGGTTTGTAATCTGTCCTTTAAATCAGCTTCTGTATCCAATGACTGGAAGATAGCTAATGTAACACCAATATTTAAAAAGGGCTCTAGAGGTGATCCTGGCAATTACAGACCGGTAAGTCTAACGTCAATACCAGGCAAATTAGTTGAAACAATAGTAAAGAATAAAATTGTCAGACACATAGAAGAACATAAATTGTTGGGCAAAAGTCAACATGGTTTCTGTAAAGGGAAATCATGTCTTACTAATCTATTAGAGTTCTTTGAATGGGTCAACAAACATGTGGACAAGGGGGATCCAGTGGACATAGTGTACTTAGATTTCCAGAAAGCCTTTGACAAGGTCCCTCACCAAAGGCTCTTAAGTAAATTAAGTTGTCATGGGATAAGAGAGAAGATCCTTTCATGGATTGAGAACTGGTTAAAAGACAGGGAACAAAGGGTAGGAATAAATGGTAAATTTTCAGAATGGAGAGAGGTAACTAGTGGTGTTCCCCAAGGGCCAGTCCTAGGACTAATCCTGTTCAACTTATTCATAAATGATCTGGAGAAAGGGGTAAACAGTGAAGTGGCAAATTTTGCAGATGATACTAAACTGCTCTAGATAGTTAAGACCAAAGCAGACTGTAAAGAATTTCAAAAAGATCTCACAAAACTAAGTGATTGGGCAACAAAATGGCAAATGAAATTTAATGTGGATAAATGTAAAGTAATGCACATTGGAAAAAATAACCCCAACTACACATACAATATGTTGGGGGCTAATTTAGCTACAACGAATCAGGAAAGAGATCTTGGAGTCATCATGGATAATTCTCTGAAGACATCCACGCAGTGTGCAGTGGTAGTCAAAAAAGCAAACAGGATGTTAGGAATCATTCAAAAAGGGATAGAGAATAAGACAGAGAATATCTTATTGCCCTTCTATAAATCCATGGTATGCCCACATCTTGAATACCGCGTACAGATGTGGTCTCCTCACCTCAAAAAAGATATACTGGCATTAGAAAAGGGTCCAAGAAGGGCAACTAAAATGATTAGGGATTTCGGACGGGTCCCATATGAGGAGAGATTAAAGAGGCTAGGACTTTTCAGCTTGGAAAAGAGAAGACTAAGGGGGGATATGATAGAGGTAAATAAAAACATGAGTGGTATGGAGAAAATGAATAAGGAAAAGTTATTTACTTGTTCCCATAATATAAGAACTAGGGGCCACCAAATGGAATTAATGGGCAGCGGGTTTAAAACAAAAGGAAGTTCTTCTTCACACAGTGCACAGTCAACCTGTGGAACTCCTTGCCTGAGGAGGTTATGAAGGCTAGGACTATAACAGGGTTTAAAAGAGAACTAGATACATTCATGAAGGTTAAGTCCATTAATGGCTATTAGTTAGGTAAGAAATGGTGTCCCTAGCCTCTGTTTGTCAGAGGGTGGAGATGGATGGCAGGAGAGAGATCACTTATGTCCCAGGAAATAATGAGATACAGCAACTCTCCTAAGAGAACGTGGCACTGTGGGGTGCTGAAAGATAGAGCAAGTGAGCGCTACAGGTTTGTGAGACTGGTGTGTGCGCTGTCTAATGGCACTCAGAGAGCAAAGGTTTGCCCTCTGACATGTGTGCGCAACTTCCATTAACTGGTCTGGGAGTGACACGTCTCTTTGAGGGCAGGACTTGGCCCACGGCATAGTTCATGTCTGCAGCAATTGTTCTATCCTGACTGTACAGAGCAATTGTAGTAATTCTGATTTCCATGGCAATCCCGTGGGGAAATGAGGGGGAAGCCTCAAGGAAAGGCAGAAAATTGAAGATTTAATGACTTATTGATGCTCACTCAGCCCCCTACTCACTGTTAAGATTAAAGGCTCGACCTGCTTCCTGTGTATCTAATGGCTGGATTTTTGTTTTGTTTTGGCAGAGCAGTGCTGGGCCTCTAATACCTGCTGCCCTGTTTCTTCTGTCAGGAAATACACTGTAGGGAGCAAGGATTCATGTGTCAAATCTCTCCACGCGCCAAAGGGGCTGTATGGAAAACAAATGGGAACAAAACAGCTTTAAAAGTGGGCTTCAAACCTATACAAGAAACATAAACATCTGCTTTCAAGCTACTCACAGTCCTGAATCAGTAGCAACCGTAGAGTCAAATTCTACCCTCACTTACACATATGCAACCCCACTGAGTTCAATAGCCTCACACAGCTGTGAGGGGAGAATTTGGGCCTGGATGTGTAGAATTTAAAATGACCAGCAAATATATTTCAAAACAAATTAACTGAAAATCAATTTATCCTTCAGGAGGCTGCATTTAGGAGTCTGCATCTCCCCTGCCACAAATAATGACAATCAGGACTAGGCTGAACTAGTCCTCTCCCAACTGCTGGCTGTCTTTCAAACCCAGTCAAACCTCAGTATGTTTTGAGGTGCAGTAAACTGGAACCTTCTCCCCTACCAAGGAAGAGAGAGGAGTAATGCCCCTCACTTACTCATTTCTCCCACCATCCTTGTGACTTTCCGTTCATAACACACCAGTCACTCTGAAACTCCTTCAGCCCCTTACTTCAGTGTGGATGGTTTCTCTTCTGGAGCCCAGCTGTAGTTAACTCAAATCTCATAGCTCTGGGGTGTGCAACACATTTGAAGCATATCACCCCAGAGCATGGGAAACACAATTTTCAGCAGCAGTAGGGCCAAGCAGAAAGAGTGCTAACAGTGCTGCTGGACAGGGATGCCCAGAGGATTCAGGGGGCCTGGGGTCTTTGGTGGCCGGGGGCCCCGGCCGCCGAATTGCCGCCAAAGACCCGGCACTTCGGCGGCGGGTCCCGGGGCGGAAGGACCCCCCGCTGCAGGTCTTCAGGGCACTTCGGCAGCAGGTCCTGGGGTGGAAGGACCCCCCGCCGCCGAACTGCCGCCGAAGACCCGGAGCGGAAGAAGCTCCGGGGTCCTGGGCCCCGCGAGAGTATTCCGGGGCCCCCAGAGCGAGTGAAGGACCCCGCTCCAGGGGCCCTGAAAAACTCTTGTGGGGGCCCCTGCGGGGCCCGCGGCAAATTGCCCCACTTGCCCCCCTCTCTGGGCGGCCCTGCTGCTGGAGAAGGGAAGCAGCATCTCTAGACTCTCCAATTTGAAGAGGTTGGAGGGGTAGGAGAAAGAAGGCTTCAGGTCACCCCCTTGGAGATATGAGAATGCATGGGTTTCCATGCAAGACCAGCATTCCAGGGTAGTTTTAGGGGCAACTGTTTTCCTTATTCTAACAAAGTTTCTTGCTCAGTGTTAGACAGAAGAAACTTTTTCTGTGGTTCTTTCCATTGTCCCATGACAGGATGGGGAATTTACTATAAGAACTGGGTTAAAATAAATGGATGCACAATCAGGCTTTAGGTCCCAAGTCCAACTTTTGTGTGCAGCTTATTCACAGTGAAGCTGACCTCTGACATTCATAAGGTTCACCCATTGCTAAGGACAACTCTCTGAAAGAGCATCCCAGCTCGCTTGGGTGATTGCATTGGATGTCTTCCTACCACATTCCCAGGCCTCTTATGTGGTGGCTTCAGTTTTTGCTGGGGAATACAGACCCTCAGCTGAGGCTCTGCCATAAGTGAAGGACAAATCCCTTTTCAGATAATTAGCTCCAAAATGCAAGTATATTTTTAAACAACAGCTTAGCTCCACTCTGATCAAAGTTTCACAGGGGCTTGTGCAAACTTTTTTGTTCAGTTTCACTGCCCAAGTGTTTGTACCACCTGAATTTAACTTTCAGTTTCATGGTTTAGATGAACCCGAATACTCAAAGGGAAATAGAGCAAAACTGAGCCAAAAGCTCCAATTTTGGCCTGATTTATGCTCTTTAACCAGGCAAATCCAGAGCTCCATGAGTTTTCACTCCAAATCAATCCAGGTTCATAAATCTCTGTGAAACTTTTCATGAACCTGTCCCAAGTTTGGGCTTTGCAGTGCAACCTGAAATGGGAAGAGTTATACCTGGCTTCATTATAAAAGTTAGGCAGAGGTTTAATTTTTATGATGATACATAAACATACAACATAGCCAATGGCATTACACCAAGAATGCGTTTCCCTTCTGATTCAAATCTGCCATTCAACAAGGCCCTGATCATCAACACTCTGAAGCCTGTGTGCTACTTTAAGCATGTGAGCTGTGCCATTGACATCAGTGAGACTACTCAGATGTTTTGAGTTACGCACGTGCTCAAATCCTTTGCTGGATGAGGGCTCAAATGAGCAGGCCAGTGCTGAAATCACCCATGCAGTACCATTTGAAAAATGCCTCAATTTCCTTTTCCTTATGTTATGTTGTCATTTCTATTTCCCCTCTTTTTTAAAAAATACACTGTTTAAAAGGTTTCCTAATTCCATCCTAAATGAGTCTTAGGCCAGCTCATTTTTCATCCAGAGAAATCTGTCAGCCTGCTATGCAGAAATTCTTCATTCTTCCAACTAGCATAAATCCTTCCTCAGTTTTAAATAAACGATCTCCAGTAACTTACAAGGGCACTTGATTGTCTTACCCCCAGAGAGTAGCATCTCCATACATGTGGTTACTATAAGCCAAATTCATGTTAACCTTCTCTTAGAGACAAAGAGTGTGTGTGTCTATGTGCGACCATACAGGGCGGTTTGTTTGTATGTGATAGGATATGTGACACTCTGAGTTTCTGTGCATGCACATACACAAACACACACACTTGGGGGGGGTTAGCTTAGCTATAAACATTATTCAACTCCATGCAAGCTATATAGGTGAGTGTTCACTCAGGCATTTCAAGCAGTGAGCAGAAAGGTCTTTCCAAGCTAATATCTAAGGCTGTGAAAATGGGACATTTTCCCCTTCAGTGCTGCAATAATCCACCATGCAAGGCAGGGTTAAATTTTCTCTTTCATCACTTGCCAGTCACTCCAAGTGTTGCTAATGTCTGAAATCAAATCTGAGTGTCTCCCTAGCTGGCGTGGTGCTGTGGGCCTTTCTTCTCCTCTTTCTCTTCTGTTTGGGTCCTCATCCCCCATGAACCTGTCATCACATTAAATATGTATTATTTAATTCAGCCTGTGGGAGAAGCAGCGATTGTGTTGTATGTTAATGGCCACATTTGCAGCTGGATTACCCCCTAGGGCTCTACACGGTTCATATCTGTGCCCGTGACATACTGCCTCAAAGCGGAACCATAACCAGCAAATTTGCACCTGACTCTAAAATATGATTGCTCCTTTTCTTTTTCATTTCCCCCTTAATCTCCTCTGCCCGTCCCCCCACCTCCTCATGCCTGCAGACTGCTCCCAGGCTCCAATAGAGCTAACTAACTGACCCCTGCCAGCACATCAAGGGGGAGGACATGAAAGTGACAAGACTCGTGGTGTGTGTGTGTTTGTGCGTGCCGTGCTTACAGACTTCCCCCCTGCAAAAATATCAATGCTTAACATTAACAATGCATTGTGTTTTTCTTGTAGGACACACTAAAGAACCTGCCACGAAAGGTAAATAATTTTTTTTAAGGGCCAGGATAAAGATATCAGTCTGGGTGACAATGAATGTTTGCAGTTCACTTATAGAAAAAGCAGAGATAGGTCTGAATTGCAAAATTCAGATCTGGATCCAGGTTTGGATTCAGCACCCCCTTCCAAAGTTTGGAGTTGTTTTGATCAGGGCTTTTTCTTTTTGAACCATTCCTACCATAAATGCAGAACGTTCTACTAAAAATTGCAATCTGCTGGCCTGGATTTCTTTTGCCTCAGCAGGATCTTAGCTATGACAGTGATAGGCACCTTATTAAGAGGAGCCTAAAATAGATCGATAGATAGATTGGATGGAAAATATGGAATGGAATTTTCAAAACTATTCTCCAAAATAACAAGACCTCATGCAACAGCGGTGTCTCTGACACCTGTCTAATCAAAACAGGGAGCTAGTTTCAATGTTATTCATATAATAGACATACTATATTGCCAGTGTACAGCCACAGCATACTGGTATAAAATTTCTCCAAGACCAATCGATTATCATTGCTGTTCCACTGCATTCTTACATTAGGGATATTAATTTCTTCCAGTTTCAGTGACCACCTCTTACATAATCTTGCTGTTAAAAACATGTTAATTAGTATAACAAAGGGTCTTTGAAACTACAAATGCGAAGGAATTTTGGAAGTCTAGATGGTAAGGGCTTTGCCCAGGGCCCCATGCATGACGCTGCATAGAGCGGCTCTGCCTCCAGAGCAAAATGGGAAGCAGATTGTGACTCAGAGTTATTATCTGCCTCCCGACTGTGCCCGTGCTCCAGGGGCAGAGATGTACCCTGCTGCAGCCCAGTGCCTGGTACAGCATAAGTCTCCTAGCATACTGTCACAGCTACAATGACCACGGTGTGGGGGGTGGGGGGGGGGAAGGGGAGGAGTCAAGGATCTGCATGGGAGAGGGAGGAGCTCCTGTGCAGAGACTGCTTTCACCCTGCCCTTCTACCCACAATGCAGGGAGCCAGCACGGGTGTGTAAGGCATCCTCTTATTCCATGTACGATCCCATGGATTGTTAGGCCATGATGAGCAGTGGCAGCTATCACAAACCTCTTCCTTTTCTTAAGCATGGGGTCAGATTGTGATTCCCTTACATTTCACAGTACTTTGCACCATTGACTGCAGTGGGATTTCTCATAGTGTAAGGTGCTACTCAACATAAGTAAGAGTAGTTTAAGGTTTCTGGGCAAGATCATCAGGTGGCGTAAATGAAGTCAAGGGAGTAACACTGATTTACACCAGCTGAGAATCTGTGTTTAACAGATGCTTTTGCCTTTCAGCACCGGGATAAATATAGTAAAGCTGCTCATACCTTTTATATTTGTATTATTACACTGGTCTACAATTTTTGAGAAGTCGTCTGCTTCAGAGATAAAATGTGCTATTTATTATGTATTTTGATGTGCTGAATTCAAATATGACAATTAAAACAACTGGCTACTGTTTCTAAGATATTTAAGTTTTTACATTTTATGTCTATGTATATTGTGTAGATAGTAGAGTTTTAATCATAAATTGTAAACCTAGGTCTTTTCATGTGTTTCTGGTTGCTTTACATGATAATATTTCACCTGTCCTGTTTATGTAACACTTTAAAAATCAGCAAAAAACTATTATGTACATAGTTTAGTCCTATTCAGTGTCTACTTGGCGCTTCTTGGCTTGTCTCTTGTATTCATTAAATGGAGCATCTCTTGCCACTGTCCAGCAATAGTCTGCAAGCATTGATGGGCTCCATTTGCCCTGATAGCGTTTCTCCATTGTTGCAATGTCCTGGTGAAATCGCTCGCCGTGCTTGTCGCTCACTGCTCCGCAGTTTGGTGGAAAAAAAATCTAGATGAGAGTGCAAAAAATGTATCTTTAGTGACATGTTGCAACCAAGGCTTTTGTATGCCTTGAGGAGGTTTTCCACCAACAACCTGTAGTTTCTGCCTTGTTGTTTCCGAGAAAATTTATTGCCACTAACTGGAAGGCTTTCCATGCCGTCTTTTCCTTGCCACGCAGTGCATGGTCAAATGCATCATCTCGAAGAAGTTCACGAATCTGAGGACCAACAAAGACACCTTCCTTTATCTTAGCTTCACTTAACCTTGGAAATTTTCCACGGAGGTACTTGAAAGCTGCTTGTGTTTTGTCAATGGCCTTGACAAAGTTCTTCATCAGACCCAGCTTGATGTGTAAGGGTGGTAACAAAATCTTCCTTGATTCAACAAGTGGTGGATGCTGAACACTTTTCCTCCCAGGCTCCAATGACTGTCGGAGTGGCCAATCTTTCTTGATGTAGTGGGAATCTCTTGCACGACTATCCCATTCACAGAGAAAACAGCAGTACTTTGTGTATCCAGTCTGCAGACCAAGCAACAGAGCAACAACCTTCAAATCACCACAAAGCTGCCACTGATGTTGGTCATAGTTTATGCACCTCCAAAGTTGTTTCATGTTGTCATAGGTTTCCTTCATATGGACTGCATGACCAACTAGAATTGATGGCAAAACATTGCCATTATGCAGTAAAACAGCTTTAAGACTCGTCTTCGATGAATCAATGAACAGTCTCCACTCATCTGGATCGTGAACGATGTTGAGGGCTGCCATCACACCATCGATGTTGTTGCAGGCTACAAGATCGCCTTCCATGAAGAAGAATGGGACAAGATCCTTTTGACGGTCACGGAACATGGAAACCCTAACATCACCTGCCAGGAGATTCCACGGCTGTAGTCTGGAGCCCAACAGCTCTGCCTTATTCTTGGGTAGTTCCAAATCCCTGACAAGGTCATTCAGTTCACCTTCTGTTATGAGGTGTGGTTCAGAGGAGGAGGATGGGAGAAAATGTGGGTCCTGTGACATTGATGGTTCAGGACCAGAAGTTTCATCCTCTTCCTCTTTCTCGTCTGACTCAAGTGAGAATGATTCTGGTGCATCAGGAACCGGCAGTCCTTCTCCGTGGGGTACTGGGCTTATAGCTGATGGAATGTTTGGATGATGCACAGTCCACTTTTTCTTCTTTGACACACCTTTCCCAACTGGAGGCACCATGCAGAAGTAACAATTGCTGGTATTATCTGTTGGCTCTCTCCAAATCATTGGCACTACAAAAGGCATAGATTTCCTTTTCCTGTTCAACCACTGGTGAAGATTTGTTGCACAAGTGTTGCAGCATATGTGTGGGGCCCACCTCTTGTCCTGATCTCCAATTTTGCAGCCAAAATAAAGGTGATAGGCTTTCTTAACCATAGTGGTTATACTGCGCTTTTGTGATGCAAAAGTCACTTCACCACAAACATAGCAGAAGTTATCTGCACTGTTCACACAAGTACGAGGCATCTCTACTCACTTTGGCTAAACAGAAATGTGTCCCTTTGCAAAATCAAACACTGACAAATAAGAGAGCACGACACTGTATGATTTCTAGAGCTGATATAGGGCAATTTGTTCAGCAGAGTGATGTAAGCTTTGTTATGATTGCATCATCCATGACTTCTAGGAATAACATGATGCAATTCATATCATGTATGACGCAATACCAGCTTCAGATTGCATCATTCATTGTTTTGCCTAAAAAGCAAGTACTGTCCAAACCCAGTCATAGATTTATTCATAGATCCAGTCAAAGATGTATTTTAGTCATTTCTGGTTTAAATTGAGATCCCTTCCCTTTATAACTCACTTATCCTCTGCCATTCCCAAGTCAAGGGTCATATATACTGACCCATAGCATATCTTGAAAACTAGAGCCAATCAACAATTTTAAGCATCATTTTCGTTCTCAGTGACACAGAATTAGTAAAGTTTGACTACATTTATTTCAGAAGCATTTTGGCTGTAGAGCAGTGTTATTAATATTATTATTTTAGTTTGCAAGTCAGAGTTCACTACGAGTATATCACTTCAAACACCCACACGCCCTGAATCAAGAGGGTCAAACTCAAAGTTTAACAAAGAGGTTAAGAGATGATTTAATCACAGTCTAAGTAACTACATGGGGAACAGAAATTTCATAATGGAGGGCTTTTCCATTTAGCAGACAAAGGTATAACAAGATCCAATGGCTGGAAGTTGAAACTAGACAAATTCAGACTGGAAATATGGTATCATTTTTTAAGTGAGGTTAATTACTCATTGGAACAATTTGCCAAGGCTTTTGGTGGATTTTCCATCACTGGCACTTTTAAAATCAAGCTTGGAGTTTTTCTAAAAGATCTGCTCTATTACAACCACAGCTATTGAACTTGAAGCAGGAATTAATACAGGGAAGCCCTATGACCTGTATTATAAATGAAAGGGTGTCATATTAAACGATCACAGTGGTCCCTTTTGACATTGAAATCTATGAAAAACATGACCAAAATATAGAGAAGGGAGAAATTTTCTCCTAAGAAAACCTGTGGAGAAGAGAATGAGGATTTCTGCAGAGAAAACTTTATATGGAGATCCCTGGCCACGAATAGAATTGTTTAATCCACAAAAGTATCAGGCAGATGAAGAAAGAAAAAAAAAAAAAAAAAGGAGGACATTTGCAAAATGTTACAAATTGAACCAAATATGTCAAAGCTTCAGTGCAAAACCTTTCATCTATTTTTTAAACCAGTTTCTTTGACTTGCCATCGTTTGACATGTTTTGCTGAAATGCCACAAATTTTTGCTACATTCCATGAAATTAGAGAAGAAGGAACCGCTTGAAAGAAAACCTAATAACTCAGTAATAAATTAAGGAATTTTTACATTTTTACTTGTGTAATTGAAGAAGCAGAGGATTGATGGATTAAGGCCCAGCATTAGTGCTCAGACCCTTTCGATGGGTGCCTTAAAAATAAGTCTAAATAAATAAATATGGTCATTTCCATGAGTGCCCAATACAACACTACATTAACCCAAAGGATAAATGCTGCTTGAAGGAGTTTAAGTCAGTAAAGAGAAAGAAGCAAATTGGATGAGTCCATTTTGTTGATCCTGTCAATTAACTATGGGGAACAAGGAAGGAAGAAAGGATGAATAAAAGGATGAATTTTTTTCCAGTTATTTTTTTCAGGCAAAACTATTTGCCAAATTCAACCCAAACTGGCAAACAGTTTTGGTGCCCCCCCACTCAGTTCTACTCAGCACCTCTAGGAAAATCAAGACATTTTTATTTAGTTACCTTGTTATGGGTGTAGATGCCAAACTTTAGGCATCCACATTTAAAAATGTTGGCCTCAGCATTTACCTACTGCGGCATGACCGTATCTCCTGGTCTCAGTCTAGGAAGATACTATGTTATTGTGTTTATTATTTATTATTTGTATTGTGGTCACTCCTTGGAACCCCAGTCACGGATCAGGACTCCAATATGCTAGGTTCTGTACAACACAGATCAAAAAAATAGTCCCTGTCCCAAAGCTGTAAGTGCCTGGTTACCACAGATACCAGGAGTGATAAATGCTAAGCCTGCTGTAAGACAGACACATCTATTATCACCAGTGACACTCCCCTAACTGGTTTTGAACACAACATCCCTCACTAACCTGGTATCCCTCAGGTGATTCCATGGTATCTCCTCCACGTTTGCCTACATCGTTTTGTCTGGATGGAAACCTTGTTGTGAACTGGGGAACACAATTGATTTAACATGAGAATTTGATTTTTAGTTACCTTTTTTCTTCCATTCCATTTCAATGCATTTCTGTGGCATCCATGGAGCTCTGTGAAGGCCCATTTTGTAGAGATAACAATACTTCCACGCGGCTAACTAAAGACTTCAGTTCTTGCAAAAGGTTGAACATCTACAAGAAGATGCTGACTGAGTGGCCTGGTCTACTAGAGGAGTCACTGGGCGCTGAAGGTGTCCAGCAGCTGTCAGCAGGCTCTGAGCACTTTTGCAGGATCAAGCCCTGTCTGTGCCTTTTATTGCACAGGTTCAACTCATTTCCTCCCATCAGATTATAAATTAATTAGCACCTACCCATTTTCTAATGGGAAAAAAAGGTCCATCACTCATCACATTTCCTATTAAAAAATGTCCACATTATACAAATAGTTTGGTGATGTAAAGATATGGCATCTGTAAAAACAGCCACATTGGACCAGAAATATCCATTTCAGTGGTTAACTAACTAATCTTTAAATAATTAAACTAGTATTAATTATTAAACTAAATAATAACTAAATACCTAACTTAGCATCTTTACGAGGGTTCATAAACCCACATGGGAGCTCTGAAGTGGATACAGGGATTGACTGTGTCTTCTTTAACTGGACCATTTACACAAGTATCCCTTTTCTAGAAAGCACCTCTTTTGTCAGACGCCATATATTCATATGGCCAAACTGGTCTTTTTTTTCTAACTTGATTTTTCTTGCACATGTGAACCATTTTTGATCCTATACAATTGCCTGTGATATACAAACAATACGGAGCCAAATTCCACTCTCATAACCATGTAAATTCTGAAGTAACCCACTGACTTCAGCGGAGTTAGTCTAGTATAATGCAACTAACTGAGAGCAGAACTTGGCCCATGGGATTTCAAATGTCCCTCCCTTATTTCAACATGTTACTCATTTCAGACCCGAAGTTACCTATGTGCCACACAAACTTGCTTTTATTGATGAAAATGATTTACATCAGAAGCAAAGAATCATGAAACTGATCTGATAGAAAGAGTTCTCTACCCCAATGGAATGAGTCTTACTACATTTGAAGTTTCCTCCATGAATAATTTTTCTAGTTAGTCCTCTAGTTTGGGCCCTTGTCAGACTCTGTGTCCCATATTTGGGTCTTAGCAGGTTGAGACTTATGGTCAGTCTTGTAGATGCAGTGGCAAATTCTGCATTCCTTAATGGAGCAAAATCCCCATTGACTTCAACTATAATCAAACAAAGTCTTTTGGACACAATTGTCATGCTGCTTAGATAATATGCACATCTTACCCCAGAGAGGAAACAGCAAAGACCCAGTCATGCCATCACTAAGTCACATGAGTCATTCTAGGGTGATTGTTTTCACTCTCCCATTGCAAACTGGTACCGATTAGACTAATTTCCTGGGTGCAGTGCGGGCAAAAAGCTTTTGTGTCCTGTGAACTGATCCATGCAAAATGCCCTCACCTCTTTTGGCCATTATCATCAACTCTTCCTCTTTCCTGATCCTTTGAAAAGTGACGGTTCCCCTCCCCCCCCCGGCTGTTCATCACCATGAAGGGGGAGAGGGGGAGGGGCAGGAACAGCAGTAACAGTTTGACAAATGACCCCGAGCAATAGATTAAGCAAATGGTAAAAAATTAGCTGTAATACAAACTCCCTAAACCACCCCCTTCGCTTCCCCACCAGCTCTTTCCTCCCCACCTGTATCCACATCACAGATAGGCTGCAAGAGAACTTCTAGAGGCCCTTAATTGGCAAGAACACATAAGAGAAGAGGAAGTGGGGGAAAGGTTGACAAAAGTGCATGCAGATTGTTCACTAAATATAATTGTAATTCAGGAGAGACTCAGAGACTAATTGATTCTCAACTCCAGCATAGCACAGGCACTAAGAAGAATGTCTGCCAGGGAATGCCCTGTCTCCAACAAGCACTCACACACCAAAAACTGTGTTGCAGTGACTTACACCAATGAAAACAACAAGGGAACTCAAGGGAAGCCAAGCCATTGCTAACTCACCCTGATCTGGAGAGTCTCACACTACCTTGACATGAAAGGCAGAGTGAACACGAAGTTTTAGCCTTCATTCTGAATTTTGGGAGAGATCTTCCAAAGTGACCAAGGGATTTAGGAGCACAAGTCCCATCAAGTTTCAATAGGAGTTGGGCACTTAACTGCCTAGGGCACTTTTGAAAGTCCCACCCATATGTATTATTGTAGGGTTAAGTCAGACCCTTGATGTTGGGGATCGTACAGACCTACTCCCCTTACAGCTCATTCTGATAGTCTAGCTAGAACCTGCCTCCTCTCCAGTCCTTCATGCAACTATTTGTTTAGTGGTGTGAGTGCCTTCTCTTCAAAATCTATAATCCGGAACAGATTCAGTATCGCACTCACTGCCTCACTGACTTGCCAACTTATCTCAAATCTCATCTGAAAATGTCACTTTTCTTTCCAAATGTCCCTTAAATGACAGCAGAGGGAGAAATTAACTCCTTAAAGTATTCTGGGATAGAGTTTATATGAAAGATACTGTACAAAATAAGCAGTTATATTGTATTACTTTTTAATATTTTTAAAGGGGGCTAAATTTTCAGTTGGTGTAAATGGGTGCAGTTCTACTGACTTCAATGGACTTTAGCCCATTTATACCAGCAGAAAAGTTTGCATTTAAAAAAAACTACCTTGGAATAAAAATCTCCTCTCCGTATAGCAGATCTTGATTCCAATATTTTGCTTTTCCTGAATGCATGGATCTCTCTTGCAGGCAATGGGAGACATGGACATATGGTTGTGATCTGACACATGGATCAGAGAGGAGAATTTTGCCCCAATCAGATTTTAAGGCATACTAGAGACTGCTTTACTTCAGCACAGTGATCATGACAGGGACTACTTCAGCAGACTCTAACCTGCCTCTCATTGATATCATAAGTCACAACTGCTCCCTGTACTATAATGCCATATTAATTCTTTTTAACCAACAGTAGTTATTGCATCTGCAGATTAAGTAGCTGATTTTCTAAATGAAATAACTGTCATTTTTTATTTCCTAATTTTCCATCATAGTAAAGGCAATTAATCTGAATCATTCTCAGCACTTCACAGGCAAAATTTCATTTTAAATCATTTGCATGAAGGAGAGATATGCAGGCTGAAAGTGGAAAAGTCTCTCTTGAGTCTGGTGAGCCAAGCACGCAGAAGAGAACTCAAGGTTCAGGCATACTTATGGGTCTTGGCAGAATTCATTTCTTAGTGTTCACTGTTCCTGAACTGTCCATTTTCAATTGAGTGTCTGGAAGATCAGTAGAGGCCAATGCTACCTCACCACATCGCAGTAAAACATGGTGTCATGCTGCTGATCGTTTCTGTGTATTATAAACAATTGAATAATTGTAAGGGTCCCTAGAGAGTACATTTTGATGAACTCAATGTGCCCAAACTAGAACCTCTCAATCCAAACACTTTTGAATTTCAGCAGGTTCAAATGTCAATCTACAGATCTGAATCTACTCTAATAATTCTAATTCTAACTTGAATCTCAACCCTGAAAGTCCCCATTTTCCAGTTCTCCGTGCCAGGTCAGCTGCAGTTGAAATCTCAGAAGAACAGGCATTCGTATGAGATGCTGGCCCAAGTGGTAGGCTTCAACTTGTGCAGGAATCTTGTGACAGCAGATTATCTCATGAGATCCGCTAATCTAAAGATTTTCACCTCTTTGGGCTAAAATCTTACAAGACAGCTAATTAAATTTTTCTGTCACTGAATTTGAACCTCAGCTCTGATTGGGCCATGAACCCAAATCACATGCCCTAGCACCATCACCTCACATCTTGATTTGACCCTCTCAGTCTGTCTATAGTTTATAACTTCTGGTATCCAAAGAAGATTTGTACCATATGTTCCCCATGTTTCCCAGTCTGGTGAGGTAAGGCCTAGAGGTAGCCAGATTAGTTCTAGGGGTTGGCATGCAGAAGACACAGAGGAGAGGGCAGCAGAAACAGGGAAAAAAACCCATGACCTATTATTTGCAAACAAGTTCCTGCTGCAAATATGCTCCAACCATTCTAAGTACAAAGGAAGGTGGCTTCTTGAAAGTAGTCTCTCCTGGCCCCTAATATAGCCAGCCATGGGACCGGCTCACCCACCACTTAAAGCTTCTATTTTTCCTAAGGCATTCACTACCATAGACATGACTGCCCCTGCCCCCTAGCGCCACAAGTGGTTGCTCCCACCACCAAACCAGAAGGTTATATCTTTTGATGAGTGGGGAAAAGACAAGGGGTCCCACTAAGGATGGAGGACCATGGTAGGAGAATCTATCCGGGAAAGAGGAGCAAAGCTAGACAAGAAAGAAAATCAAGAGAACACAGAAATAAAAGGCAAGGAAGGAGCAAGAGAAAAAGAAGGACAACGACAGGCTAACAATGCTGGAGCACTGTCAGGGCATGGATTGGCCCAGTGCGTGGCAATATTGCATACCAGCACCTGTCTCAAGCTGCCATCTTGTTCTGCGGAATCTCAGCTTTATTTTTTTTAATAGTAAGTTTGTAGCTGTTATGCTTTGGAGAAAATATCAAAAATATGAACTAACACTGTATCTACATTATGGAGACTATACCAGCATGGTTATGTCAGCATAGCTATGCCAGCATAACCCTGTAGTGTAGATTGCAGCCTACATCAATGGAAGGGTTTTTTCTGTCGGTGTAGGAACACCCTTCCCTGAATGAAGTTAGCTATGTGGATGGAAGCAATCTTTTGTCAACATAGCTGCGTCTATACTGGGGTTACGTTGGCATAGCTACGTCAGCCAAGGGTGTGTTTTTTCAGCCTAACTTTTAAGTGTAGACCAAGCCTGAGTGTAACAGATGCAGAGAAGACTCTGCAGAGACGTTGGATAATAACTGTGATAAGCATGAACTTCCCCATTCATCTCAGAGAGGGGATAACTCAGATGCCCAGTGATGAGAATTTAAATGTCAGTATTTTTAACTATTTTATTTCTCAGGTAAGAAAGGAAGGTTCTAGATCAGCACAATCTACTATGAGTGACATCTCATTTTGGTGATTCAGATGCGTGGAGCTTACTTTGTGGGCAGAGCTGGGATGAGTATCCTCTCAATTCCCCCCAGTTGCACCCTTTAGCACAGCACAAGGGGACATGTTGTGGGAGTTGGGAGAAAAATCTACTAATCCATTTCAAGGAAGGTTCTTAAAAAAAATGGGACTACTGGCCCAGAGTATTAAAGTGGTTTCTTGGGCGGTGAGGGGTTGTGTTAATAGCACTATCCATATTACGTATCACTCTAAAACCTTGTAATCCAAGTTAAACAGGGTTTAAATATTTATCCCCCAATTATATCACTACTGCATGGTAAATATGATTTATTAACTGTTATTTAAATGGAACACTAATAAACCATTCGTGTTAGTGACACTCTACTATTACTAAGTTAAGCCTTATGTGAGGAAATGTTTAACAGTGCTATAAAAATGACTCTGTGCAGTGTTAAATCCTAGCACTGGGTCTCATGATCCATGAAATTAGATGGCCTTGGAAGACAGCTTCACTTATTAACTTTGCTGGCACCATTGTAAAACATGAGGCAAATATTTTCAATGGGAAATTTTGGACTGTTCAACATACAAACTCTTAGATACCCAAGTAGCCTCAAATATTGTCTGAGCTGCCTGGTGCTTATTTAAAGTCAATTCTTCCCTGATTAATTGTTTCCATAAACACAATCATCTTGAAAAGGGGTCGCGCTCTTAAGAATTAATAAAACTATCCATTGGGATAGTTCTCACTACCTCCAATGGGCCATGTCACTTCAACTGGAAATTTTTGTTGGCGGACACACAATTTCATTTTTTCCAGCCTAATTAGCCTGACACAAATAAATATATTTTATTTTAATAATAATAAGTATGATTTAATAATTTGTTAGACTTCAGGCTGGGAATCTCCTAAGAACACAGGCTTTCTTGTGAGATTTTCTAAACAACCCAATTGTTGTTGGGATGGAAATACTGTAGTAATAACTTTTCTCATGATATTTTGTTGTTTTCTTCATGTCGAAAACAGAAAATACAGACGTGCTTAAAAATGCAAAGAAAAATGCGAGGAAAAATGGCAACTGAACTTTTCTAAGATTCAGACAGTTTGGTCTGAACTGGCACTAAAGTTTTAGGTTGGTTCTTTTTTATCCAAGTTGCTTAGCAAATTCTTCAGAGATACCTAATCTTTATCCACCTAGTTCATTCCCATCTACTCATTATCATGGCTTTAGAATCCAGTGAAAGACCTGATGCACATTGTGTCTGTATTTTCTTTAGATATACTGTTTGCTTCTAATTTTTGGCCTAACATTGTAGACAATCTTATATGTTTTTCTTCAACTGAAGCACTTCATAAAGGTACTTTTAACTGTGTTTAATATAAGTTCTGAGTTTTAATGAGCTAGAGTCAGAGGTGATGTGAAAGCTGGTGTAAATTATACTTCCTGGGCCACATTCAGAAGCTAAGCAAGTCTAGAAGGAGTTTGGTATAATTTACACTTTCCTCCACTCCCTATGCTGAATATGTTATACAAGCTTAGACTCAAGACCAAATTCAGATGATATGTGAAATTCCAACACCTTTCACTTTCAACAACCATTCTGCTCAGTGTGGAGGACTCTGCACTGCTGGGATTTACAGCACAAGGAGCTGGAGAAGGTGTAAGTTCAATTAGGGTAGAAACTACTTCAACTTACACTTTATTCTAGGTCCTTAGGCTTTAAGTTAATAATAACACCTAGATCTTATTTAGCACTCTTCACTAAAAGAGTGCTAAGAGCTGCAAAGGTAGGTTAGTAGCATTAGCCCCATTTTATGGATAGGGAAACTGAGACACAGCGTGGTGAAATGATTTGGCTAAGGTCACCGTTGGAAAAGCCAGGACTAGAACTTGGATATCCTGAATCACTGTCTAGGGTGTTTGTCTCTCAGGCCATATTATGCCAATTAGAGTCTTACACATGAGAAGAGTGGTTGTAAGTAGGTCTGAGGGAGTCTCAGTGTAAAGGAGTCTAACTTATACACCACTTGAATTGGACCATATGGAGATCTACATAATGTATCCTGATCCCTCCAGTTTCTCTTTCTCAAAGCTGATTCCTAGTTTCAAAACAATTATCAGAACCAAAACAAAGTGGTTTGTAGGCCATTTTGTCTACATGCTTCTCAGAGGTAATTCCAAGCAAATATTTACAGTACATTCATTGGGAGTTTAAATACAAAATTCAACACATTCATATTGGCACTCAGTGAGAATTAGTCACTCTTCCTTTTCTCATTATGAAAAGGGCCCAAGAAAACAACTCCGTTCTCCTTTTCTAGCTGCATAGTATATATATTTAATCATGTAAGGTAACATTTTCAGAAGTGCCTAAGAGACACAGGGTATATCCACACCCATGACTGGCCCATGCCAGCTGACTTGGGCTCGCAGAGCTCGGGATAAGGGCAGGTCTACACCAGAAGCGCTATGTCTGGTGAAGATGCTCTATAGCACCGGTGTGGGCAGCGCTTAGGTCGCTGTAACTTGCGTCGCTCAGCGGGGTGTCTTTTCACACCCCTGAGAGATGCAAGTTAGATCGACTTAAGCGGTAGTGTAGATCTGCCCTCAGAGGCTATTTAATTGCAGTGTAGACATTCAGGCTTGGGCTGCAGCCTGAACTCCAGGACCCTCCCACCTTGCAGGGTCCGAGAGCCTGGGTGCCAGCCCAAGCCCGAACGTCTACACCACAGTTAAACAGCCCCTTAGCCCAAGTTCCATGAGCCCGAGTCAGCTGGCACGGGCCAGCCATGGGTTTTTAATTTCACTGTAGACATACCCATTGAGCAGTAACTTACACCACAGGTAGTCCCCAATTATTTTATTCGGCTGCATGTGTTTAGATATGTAAATACCCTTTAGATATGTAACTACAGGTTTTATACACACACCCTTCTTGGGTGGAAGTTAGAGAAAGATTTTTGAAAATATATCCCTATGAAAGGAAATATTCTCAAATGTGGCTGAGAAAATATCTGGCTTCTTGCTCTCTGCTGTTATTTATGTTTTTCTTTAATAAGGGGAAAAGCCTCCTATGACATAACCTCTCTATGGAAAGAATGAAACAGGATTAGGAAAAGAACACAGCCCTATTTAGCAGGTGCAATATGGAGTCTCTGATGACATTTTGCTTCTTCCATACTTCACATTCCTCCTACCTAGCTGAGGTGTCATTTTTGTTATCCTTAATGTTGAAAAGCAAAGCTGTTATCCTTTGAAGAAAGATAATTTTGGGCAACAAGGAGTTAAGAATTAGGTAATATTAATTAAAGTAAACAGCACTCTTCGTTTTACCTTCCGAAAATGTGATAATGAAACAATAAAGTAAGTCATTGATTCCTGGCCTCTTTCCAGTATTCTGAAGTTTTGTTATGATTTACTGGACACAACAATGTCAGGCAAATCTATTATCTTCCAGATTGCTGTTTATCTCAAGCCCGGTCTTTAGACCTAGCTTTTTTTTCAAGGCATGCAGCTTTATCTTGAATTCCCAGAGACTGACCTGTCTGACTCCTGCTAGAAGACACTATGGTTACTTTCCAAACTATGCACAAATATACACATATAAAACAAACAAAAAAAGATGGTGATGCCAGGGGTTGAGTTATATTTTGCACTGATGATAGGCCTTTATTTGTTTTCAAAATGCTATTGGGTTAATTCTACCCAGCATCATACAATAGAGTACTCTCATCAAAATGCTGGCAGACTGCTAAATATTTGACCTTATCCTCTGGTGAAAATGTAAACTCAAATTCCACTGACAACAATTCTACCGCTAAACCCCTTCCTCCGTTATCACCCATTATATATGCCAGGCTTTTCACCAGGGACCTAAGCCAAAGTCAATTGAAGTCAATGGGATTCTTTCAAGTGACATCAATGGGATTTGGATCAGGCCCCAGTTTATTAGAGATGGGACAACAATTGTAGAGTTTGATCCCAGTCTGATTTTGGCTGGAGTTCAGGATTTTAACTGGAAGATGAATCAGAGCTGGGCTTGAAAACATTTATTGCAGGATTTGTTGCTAGAATCTGTACTCCCAACCTCTCTGTTAGCACTAGCTTGCAATAAACTGATGCATTTTTTAATTCTTTATTTTTTTTTTTTTTTGCCTCCAGTGACATAGTAGATTCCTTCTGTCACTCATACTTCATCATTCTACCAACAAGTTCTACCACAGGTTGGCGATTCAGTAACACAGAGAAACTATAACATGGTAGCATATAATTTAGAGACAGTGTCTCATAGACAGGATGTGCTTTGTATACCATGATGTAATTGTTTAGATGCATCTAATGTCTTAATTAACTGAAAGCTTGATAGTAAATAGGAGAGCACTATAAATACTGTGCTCACTGATCTCTCGGATTCCCAGCATATTGAAAGGATTTTCCTTGGCGGTTGATTTCTGTAAAATATGATCTCACCAGCTACCAAAGGCTACTAGCATTTACTGAAACTCAGATTAACCCTTTCCGACGTGGGGCCAGAAGCAGGGTAACGAATAGGTTTCAGGGGGCATATTACCACATGAGTTTTTCCTGCTTCTTTGCAGTGCCTCAGCGAATGCCCCCTAGTCCCACCCCAGGTTGCAGCCCCATCTGTTCTGCTCCTTTGAAGCACCATGGTATAGCATCTGAGCAGCAAGTTTTCTGCCGGCATCTTGCAAATTGTGCACCCACACAGACTTTTGCTTTTTGTTTTCATGACAAAATATCGGGAGTGGAGAAATTGTTTACGGCCAGTGTATCGTGAGGGCCAAATTCTGCTCTCATGCGCACTGGTGTAAATCTGGAGTAACACCATTACAGTGAATAGAGTTAGTCTGGATAATGGATTTACATCACTATAACTAAGAAAAGAATTTGCTGCCAGCCTATCAGTTCTGGGGGGGATGTGTGGAATCATACTCAATCGTTGTGTAAGAAGACAGAGTAAATACACTATCCTTCCATGCTACTGTTCATTGTCCAAGGCATACTCACAGGCACACAAACCTTGCTTAATGGAAGCCATCATTGTGCACCTCATTTTTTTCTTAGGTTGATGCCAGTTTTCCAGTCAGAGAGCCAAGCCAGATGAACTTGATAGAAAAATGCCTAAAAGGCTCTGCTAGAGGCAAATGTTAGTGATAAATTTGGAGACTCGTCCATGTTATTAATCTGCTTCTCTAGGCTATACCTTGGACAATGTACAGTAGCACAGAAAGATAGTGGATTTACTCTGTCTTCTTCTGCAACAGTTGAGTATGATTCCATACATATCCCCCAGAACTGATAGGCAGGCAGAAAATATAGAATCAAATATCACATGCACATTGGTATGTACTGTGCCATGGCTCCACTGACGAATGCATCATCTCTCTCTGGTTGGGCTATAACTGGATTAAGTGAGGGCTCCTTGCAGTTATGGGTTGCTACTAAATGCTAGTGAGACAAAGCTTGGAGGCATTATAGTTTTGCAGGCTCCAGAACACAGAACCTGCCCTACACACAGTAATGTTACATTACATTACCATCTTCCCATGCCAGTGTTGGTGCACAGGGCAGAAACTAGTCTCTTCCATTCCCCGCTGTCATTTGCTGCTGCTCCCATCTGCTCTATGGAGTGGAGACCAGTTGTTCTGCCATCCCGACTAAGGGTTCTTCTCAAGGTTTTTCTTGGGCACTCTCGTTTACTCACACTACTTGGTTTCCATGGATGACTTCATATGGGAGATTGTGTATTGGCATCCAGGTTACCAGCCCCAAATACGTCCAGAGCTTCTTTCTGATTCTATACACTGCTGGTGGGTGATTTCTCTGATGTCTGTGTTGGTGATGAAGTCTTTCCATTCAACGCCCAGGATCTTTTGTAAGCATCTTATTTTTGAAGGCATCTAGTTTTCTGTCTATCGTTTTGGCAGATCTCCAGATCTCACAGCCCCATGTTAGCACTGAAATTACATTTGAGTTGAAAATTCTCAGTTGTGTTCTGGTGCTGTATACCTTTGATTTCCATACATTGTTGA
The DNA here is from genome assembly GCF_002925995.2 of Terrapene triunguis. NCBI lineage: Eukaryota > Metazoa > Chordata > Testudines > Emydidae > Terrapene > Terrapene triunguis. Next base: position 25,753,073 of record NW_020664436.1, read on the forward strand.
ATTTAGCAAATGCTGTAGATGCCTTTCCTATCCTTGATGTCACTTCCTTCTTGAGGTTTCCATAGGCTAGCATGGTGTTGCCCGGACAAATTAACTTTGAAGTGTTTTCTTGCTGTCAACATCAGAGTTTTCAGTGTCCAGGCTTCCAGAGACTGGCTTTCACCAGGAGCCTTCTTGCAGCATGAGGAGTCTGCAGCCATTTTTACTGATATGATAGCCTGGTTCCATTTCTATAACCCAAGAGTAATTTTTTTTTTTTTATACAGCGAGGTGATTAGCTTTGTACTCAGTCCTCCACACTTTATGTGGCCTGGGACGGGCAGCCACATCAAAGTGCAACAGGTGAGGTTTACACACAATTACCAAGAAGGAAAAATAAGGGAACGTACCTGGTCAACTCACACATTCCACACTCCATTCAGCTCTAATTTAAAGGGCAGAGGTCTCAAGAGGTGAATAGCAGGTGAATTAACCCACTCCACTATCTAAATTATTTCAGTAGAAAGTGCAGAGAGTGGGGTAGTTTTGTATTTGTCTCTGGCCATGGAAACATCAAGGGGTCACTTACTACCTTTCAATATAATTTATTTGGCAGAGTGGTGAGACTGCATATACTTGCTATCTAACCCTGTGACTCTTGTCTATAGTTACTCTTGATCACTAACCATTTAGCCCGAGAGCTTGCAACTAAATACAATACAGTAGGTCCCAGTCATTGACTGAAGTCTGGCATGAGCAGCACATCCAGTGTTCTCTACTGGCTGCCCTCACATAACCTCCAGGCTTTCTTTGGTACAAGTGCTTTGGAAATGTCATGCTGCATGTTTTATTTCTTCATTTAAGCCATCATCACTTTAGTAACAGGTGCTGGAGAGGCCTGTATTCCTGAGTACAGTGAAATCCTAGAAGCATGGCTGGTTTGTCTATGTTTCTAAAGTTTAGGGAATGAGAAGCTGGAATGAACAGCAATCACTGGACAACCCCTGCTGAATGCTTCCTTTGTTTTCAGCATGATAACACTGGGAAGAGCTAATTTACCATCAGAGAAAAGTTTGTAGGCCCTATTTATATTAATTGCTGTGTTTGGGTGTATATACCCCATCTTAAAGAAGGAAAGGCCAGGCAGGGGATCTGCCTCTTCCGGGAGAATCTGCTTTGCCTGCTGATTGGGGTGAGAGACTTTCTAAATGGACTCAGCAAGGCTGGTATTGAAACCAGAAGACAAAGTGGTTTGGGGGCTCCCAAAGGTAAGGAGCAGGGGTAATTCCTCCTCCTACATACAGATTCCTTCTAGCTGAGGTGAAGAACTGAGTCAGGAACCTGCCAGAGCCAGCCTGACTGATGGGCCAGGAGAACATGGGGAGTAGCCTGCTCCACCACTGCCTGAGGATGGCGCTTTGCCTGAGTAGGTTCTTGAATAAGGGGCTGTCTAGAAAGTACGTAACATATATTTTGCTGATTTTCAAGACCCACCCATCCCCTTGTAACACTGAAACAAACGTGCAAAATTAAGGACCCCCTTAATATGTTACATAATGTATGGACAGCCCCTAAGACTGATTTCTTGTGTCTATTTTTTAGAAATACTGAAAGGACACACCTCAGGGTTTCTCAGTAGATTTTTCCCAATGACCCAAAGCTGAAGGAAGCCTGGGTCTATTGTGCTAAAAACAGGTTGGGGCCATAAAAGGGACAGTATTATAATTTTCCTTTGTGTCATTTCTCCTTTATTTCCCCGGCATGATGTTACAGCCACTGGCCAGCCTTCTACACTTGCTTTTGATGGTTTCTTGACCCTAACATCACATTTTGTAATTGGAAACAGAAAGGAGCCTGAACTGACTCAAAAGGTATATAGCATTCTTTATGCAGCTTACCTTAAGATATAATTTGTGGATTCTGAATGTGCAACAGTTAAATACAAACTTTTGCTAGGCTATTATATCTGAGTTGACATTCATCACCTATATCATTGGAAAGGTAATTTTCCCTAAACTTGTAATGATGTCTCTGATATTGCCTATGAGTTTTCAGACTTGCTCTGCAAATGGTCAGCCTTGAACTCCTCCACCACTAAAAGAGTTGAAGGTCACAACACCATATGGCTTTGGAAGGCAATTGCCCCTAGATTAGCAATGAAGTCTAGATTTGACCTTTGAGCTCAGCGTCACTAGAATTGGGGCATTCTTATGCCTGTTCCTTAAATGGCTATTTCCACTAGTAAGTACTATTTTAATAGAGGTATTCTGCCTGAATTGCATTGGTTGGTGTGCTCTTTTATATTATTATATGCTAGACATGACTCCAAAAAATCAATATCATTCTAGGAAGGGGTGCAAATGCCAAACGTTTTGACTATCCACACACATTAACAGTGAAGAAAGATTTGTCAGTGATCCTCCCAATGGCACATATCTGCTCAAAAGAAATGTCTGTCTTTTTTTCACCATATAGTTCTTTCTTTTGTGAGGCATCCTGTTACGCAAGAGCTTGGCTGCAATCCAAACCATATTGGGCCCCTTATAAGCATCCCTTTTACAATCTATCCTTTACAGTAATACACCAGTCCCTTGTTTCCCAACAACAGCTTTGTATACATAAAGCTTTCTTACTCCCAAAGAAGCCTTCAGACCAGTCAGTGGTATGATGTCTGCCATAAATAGCAGTTCCTGCCAGTCAGTAGCATTCATCTGTAAAGGCACTATTCTGAAAACTAGCCACTTCTTCAGAATTTGGCAGGTATATTGCAGGGAAAAAATGACACCTAAAAACACATCTGATTTAATTTGTTTCATATTTGTGTATGTGTTTTCCATGTTCTAGACTGTAAAGATACCATCACAGTATTTAGTTCAGTTAGATCTAGAGCATGCAAAGTATCAACCACCCACTGATACTAGGAGAAAAATCCTCCTGAGCTAGTTAAAAACTTTGAGGGCTGATTTCATTGCCTGAGAATGTGGACATTTCAATTTCCCCTATCCAAAAAGCCAACTGGCACCAACCCAACACCAAGGAAAATGACTCACCAATGTATGGGTCGTACTGTACCATGTAAGGAGGTAGCACTGACACCTCTGAATTAACTTCAAAATGAGATTATTTGTCAGGATAGACCAGAAATTGAACAGAATAAGATGGAGAGGTACTATCCAATGCATGCTCATACCTTCCATCGTAAGTAGAGAGTTATATCACTTAGCTCAGTTAAAACATGTCTAGCCATGAGACAAAATACCTCATTTTCAAATATGTCAGAGTAGTCTATTAAGTCTACCTTAGTAACACAGACAAGATTACAACTATTGTTTTCATTATTTGTATGGGTTTCTAATTTAATTCTGTTCATGTAACGTAATAATATATAAACACATGAATGCCCTCTCATGGAAATTATAATTGTTGCCTTCCAAACTATGACTCAGCCACTTGCCTAGGGGATGGAACTCTCTTAGCAGGAAAATAAAATACAACTAAATGTTTTCATTAGCATAAAACATAAAGGGCAAATAAGCAGATTTTGTGCCCAGGCTGGTAAATTTTCAGGCCATTTTGAAAGTTGAATTATAGTACGTAGTACAGAAAATGCCTGTTGTACTAGCAACCCAGAATCCCTACCTGGAAGTTAGATGAGTCTGTTTTTGAAGACTGGAAAATAAAGCAGGGTAGATTCTCAGCAACAAATGTGTTTACAGTGACCAAAACAGTCTCTAATTTCAGACTCCAGGTGCTACCTCAGCATAATCATAAATAATAATAAAGTCTCTTAGCCTGATTTTGATCAGAGTTACACTGGTGTAATTCAGAAGTAACTCCACTGAAGACAATGTATTTACAGTAGTAGAAAACCTATGTGAAAAGAGAATCAATCTTGTGTCTTTTCCTTAAAAAATATGAAAGTCCCTGTGTGTACAATATGCCACATCTCTCAAGATACTTGACATCGTTGAGTCATGGTTACTATATCTTTACTCGAGTCCAAACTATAATGTCTTTCTCATTCACTTTCTTCCTGCTAGTGTTGTTTGGCAAGGCAGTGTCTCTGAACTGTGACCTAGAGAGCATGACAACTGGACTCTTTGAAAGTAGAAAAACTGGCATATGGGCTGTATTGTTGGCACTTTTCCCAGCTGAGATTCACAAAGGCAAGACCTTTTTATCATATACCAAGACCCTCTCTGCACAAGATAGTCTACCTGAGCTGGTTTGAATCCAACTAGGCTTCAGTACAGGCCCGTACAAGCCCTGAGTGGACCCTGGCTTTGTACTTGGCTCACTAGTCTTGTCAGAAGCCCGTGCTCCACGGTCTTCACTGCTGTTACCTGTGCTAGCTGGATTCAAGCGAGCTCAGGTAGGCTAGCCCATGCACAACTTTTGTTGTTTAGACATACCCTAAAGACACTCTTGAAATAAAGTCACTTGCCAAGTGCACCAGGATTTATTAATTTGGTGCTCAATCCTGCTCCTATTGATGTCACGAGGAGCAATTTTCAAGTCAGATTTTTAAAAACATATTTGGAAGAGAATGGGAAGAGGGGTGAGGAAAGAGAATTTTCTCTATTAGTTCTTCACCTGAAGATTTCACTAGACTAACGTGATTGGAATAAACAAGTATAAATGTGTGATTTCAACAGAACTTTAACTCCTATGGTGTTGGGTATTAATGTAAGTCACAACTGAAACTATGGGCTGTTAGACTCTATTGGTTCAACCAAGAGCATAGGGCACATGACTTTTCCACTGGAATGCTTTCAAGGTCTTTTTTTTCCCTGTTCCTAACTGAACTCAGGAACCTTCATGAAAACGGACTTAGTCACAATTAGATTTCATCAAAGACTGTTTATCTTGGTTTTTAGCCTGCTTGGGTTAAAACCAAGATAAATTGCAAGTTGGCTAAAACCACTAATAAACACCCACTTTTTCTGGTCATTACAGTTGAGGAACGTACAATACATATAGCTCTTATATTTCCACCACCCTATCCTGTCCTTAGTCAGCAATTTGTCAGGTAACTGAAAAACAAAGTTCAATAGTCTCTCTCAAAATATATTTTTCTCTTCTTTCACTTTTGTGCATCATAAAACATTTACAAAGGAATAAAGCAAAATCGGCCCAGTGGAAAAGCAGCATGATGCCACATGTGAGACAGAGAGCAAGGAGGTGACTCTTAGTTCATATTCCTTGGAGACAGGTACAAGATACCATGCCAAATGACAAGGAAAACAAAAACTCACACAAATCAGAGATGGAGAATAGCTATTAAGTCAACTTTTCAACCCCACTCCCCACACTACATCAGTGTAAAACTAACCTTTTCACTATTGTATATAAAATAGAAACTATATAAATTGGTAATCTCAGCTGACACTGAAATACAGCCACCTCTGGAATGAACATGATCTCTACTGAACAGAATACAACAACACTGCACAACAATTTAGTGATAGATAACTTTCCAGCTGAAACTGTCAAGGGAGTTTAGTTAGGCAGCATGTAATTAGCCAAACTAGAATTTGATCAGTGTGGTTACAACTTTACTACTGCAGAATTTAATGCACGCAAGTGGTCAGGATCCTGGTTTTACAGACTGCAGTTGTGAGTGGCATTTCACTTATACCTAGGCTGAATTTGGTCTGGTACCACCGGTGGGCTAGAATTTAAGGGTGCTTCTCCTGTATTTGAGCCTCATTCTGATTTAGCTTAAGCTAGTTCTACACTTATGGAACACCATTGACTACAGTGGAGTTACTCCTGATTTACAACTTTAACTAGTAGAATCATAGAATAGAATATCAGGGTTGGAAGGGACCTCAGGAGGTCATCTAGTCCAACCCCCTGCTCAAAGCAGGACCAATTCCCAACTAAATCATCCCAGCCAGGGCTTTGTCAAGCCTGACCTTAAAAACCTCTAAGGAAGGAGATTCCACCACCTCCCTAGGTAACCCATTCCAGTGCTTCACCACCCTCCTAGTGAAAAAGTTGTTCCTAATATCCAACCTAAACTTCCCCCACTGCAACTTGAGACCATTACTCCTTGTTTTGTCTTCTGGTACCACTGAGAACAGTCTCTCTAGATCCATCCTCTTTGGAACCCCCTTTCAGGTAGTTGAAAGCAGCTATCAAATCCCCTCTCATTCTTCTCTTCTGCAGACTAAACAATCCCAGTTCCCTCAACCGCTCCTCATAAGTCATGTGCTCCAGCCCCCTAATCATTTTTGTTGCCATCCGCTGGACTCTTTCCAATTTTTCCACATCCTCCTTGTAGTGTGGGGCCCAAAACTGGACACAGTACTCCAGATGAGGCCTCACCAATGTCGAATAGAGGGGAATGATCATATCCCTCAATCTGTTGGCAGTGCCCCTACTTATACAGTCCAAAATGCCGTTAGCCTTCTTGGCAACAAGGGCACACTGTCGACTCATATCCAGCTTCTCATCCACTGTAACCCCTAGGTCCTTTTCTGCAGAACTGCTGCCTAGCCATTTGGTCCCTAGACTGTAGCAGTGGTTGTAGTAGAGCTTGGCTGGGAAAAGGTAAGTATATTCCATGAAAAGTTTTGGAAGAAACAAAAAGTTTTTTTCATTTTGTTCAGAAATTTTCATTTCAGTTTTCAACAAAATATTTCTAAAGCGAATATTTTGAAATGTTCATTTTGGAGTAAAAAACCCCCTCATGTTTTAAACTTTTATTTTTTGATATTGGAAGAAGGGAGGAGAGAATGAGAGAAAGTGGGATTTTTCACAACAAAATTAAATAAAGCACTGGGGATGGTGTCATGTAGAAAACAGATTGAGGTTAATAGACAGGAAAACATTGACACTAAAACTAATTCTGACCTATGTGGCTGTTTTGGATATTGGCATATAGCATGGCACTACTTTGGGACAAAAAAATTACAGGATGACTTTTAGTCCATGTTATTAGCTTCTGTAGAGGTCACTATGAGCCTGATCCACTGAAGTCAAGACTCCCAGAAAATACATTATAAATAAATACATTAAAGATGATGAAGCACTCAGATTCTATGTTAATGAGGGCCATTCCATAGATTAGACAGATTAGAAATGCATTGAGTATGCTGTGCCTTGAATCAGACCTTGAATGTCCAAAGGACACTATGACTTGAAACTGAAGTCACAATCCGATTAGTAATCCATTCCATTATTTTATGCTGGGAGAAAGCTTTTGAAAGATAGCAGAGTGATTTGTACTCTACAGACTTCAGAAGAACGGCTGATTTGGGGCTCCAATCCAAATCATATAGATTCTTTAGACAACATTTAAAAAATAACAGAGAAATCAAAGCAGTGCTTTGGAAAACTCACCTGCTGTTCAAAATGATGTTCAATATCATGAAGTTTATTATTACTAGGGAGCCTCTGTTAAATGCATCCATGTTGGTACTCAGAAAATTAAGTAGAAAGAGGCCGAAACAATAGAAGCCAAGAATTTCAAAGGTAACTAGTGATTTGGGTGCCATCATTTTTGGGTGCCCAACTGGAGACACCTTTAAGGGATCTAAGTTTCAGAAAGTGCTGAGCAACGACCCTCCAAAAACAGTCCCCTTTAAAGGTACCTCCAGTTGGACACCCAAAAAGCACTAATCACTTTTCAAAATCTTGGCCAAAATTCAGAGAAGGATGTTTCCCCAAACTTCCCTGAAATTTAGGAGTAATTTAAAGTCAGTGCTCAGGTTCTTGTCCATAGCAATCACAATTATGACTCATGAACTTTGGATCTGGTTCCAGATTCAAACTTTCCAAAAGTCTGGAACAGTTCAGATCTGTGATTCTGTTTTAAGGCCATCTCTAAATTTAGATTAAATTTATCGTTTTATTGAAAAAGTTTGATTTAACCTGCTAAACTTTTAAAAATGTTATTAACCAACCATAGCAGCATAAGTTCAGCTCTCATATACTCAGACAATTACCAGAATCAGAGCTGTATTCTTAGATTAATAGATTTTAAGGCTTGAAGGAATTATGATCACCTAACCTGACTTCCGGCATAACACAGAGCAAAGAACCTCACACACTAATTTCTGCATCAAACTCATAACTTCTGTTTGAGCTATAGCATAGCTTTAGAGAGATTGTTACATGAACATTTTCTGAACAGCAAAGTGCAATTGTGTGGCATCATATGTCTGTAACTGGAATCATCATTGATGACTGTAGTGGCCATCTGTTGTCTCCTGACTTACACTTAGATGGTAAGTTCACCAGGGCAAGGAACTATCTTTTGGTTATGTGTTTGTACAGCACCTAGCACAATATGGCCCTGGTTCTATTATTAGAAGCCTAGGTGCTCTGGCAATACAATATAATAAAATAATAATAATAAATAACAATAAATGACAAGGAAAACCCACATCTGAATGGATCACATGCTTGTTCTCGCCCCCAAAAATAGTCAGAAATTTGTTCATATATAATACTATTTTTTTATTTGATAACAAGTGGGCCAAAACTATAAAGATGGCTTGTTGCAAGGGAAGGTTGGGGAGGAGGAAATGACCTTAACTTATAAGTGATACAGCCAGATAGTCAGCTTTTTAATTTTTGTTGTTGTTGTTGACTGGGCCGGGATCTGGAAGTTTCTTGGCTGGACTCACTTAAGTGAAGGCAAAAAGAAAGAAATGGGAAAAGAAAGCCTTCCTCTGCCTCCTCTTTATGAGCTTAACCCAAAACTTCCTGAAGTCAATGGAAAGATTTAGTGGATTTAAATGGGCTTTGGACTAGGCCAGCGCTGGCTTAAACCACAAATTTGAACCATGAGCTCTTTCTAGTCTCTTTGTAAACCTCCCACTATCCTCAATTCCCACAAAAAATCACTATCAAGCTCTTTTTTTTTTTACTTCTTTAGTAACAGCAACAAAACTCAACAAATCTGGAGGTTGGAGAATGAGCAATTTTGGAGATATGAGCAAAAATAAAAAGGGTTTGTTTTGTTTTTTTCCAAAAAGCCAAAACAGGAAGAAAAAAAAAAGCCATAATTTCACGTTTCTTTTTCTACCCTGTCCCCCCCCCCCCCAAAAGAACACCCCAAAACCTTCTCAGTAAAATTCTACCCCAGAATGAGATGTTGCATATGAAATTTGGAGGGAAATTTTGCATGTGATTTCTTTTAGGGAAATTTGGGTTGAAAATTAGGCATAGAATGGGCAGCTAACATCAAGTTTAACTATGGAGCAGCTACAGTTACAGTATATGGTCCAGAACACAAGAATGTATAGCAGCGATTCAGCAGTGTTGGTGGCCATTATTGGAGAAGGCTGTACTATTTATTTTTATAAGGACACCTTTTTGCTTTTCATTAATCCAGCCAAAAACATTAACTTCTGGGAACAGTGTGAAATTCCTCACACCCTCCTGCACTGCATTGCAAGCCATATTCTGCAAGATGATCTAGATGCTGTTAACCTAACTTCAGCCTGCACGTTTATCCAGCAAGATTGTACCAGCTGCAAAGAGGCTGCTACTATTAATATACAGCATGGCCTGACCAGAAGAGGAAAGTCAATGGGGAAATGTCCAGTCAGTGGTGGCAGCAGGCAGGCATCCAAGGCTGAATTACTGGCAGACTTTAGGTGTTTTTATAATTTTCCTGCGGTTTTTTTTTTTTTAAACACTGTTCAACATTCCTCTGGGGTGTTTTCTCCCCCCCCCCCCCCCCCGTTTTCCCTGTACATGCATGCGTCACTGCACAATTTTTCAACTTTGTTTCATGGTGTGATTGGGGGGCAAGGGGGTGGGAGCAGAGAAGTTGCCACATGTGACCCTACAGTGTGACAACCTGACCAGCTAGGGAGGAGCAGGGGGAAGGTTCTGAATGGAGTCATTCTTGAAGTCAGTTTGAATCAATTTAATTGTTAAAATCTGGGGGAGAGAGGGAGGAAGCAGACCGCAGACTAACACTGTGGGGTTAATGGAAAAAGAAGTGATAAAATATAACCTTATCGCCTGCTGTGCAGCAAGTCTCTGAGAGATTAGAAAGTTATTGAGCGAGAGAACAATTAAACTGATTTGTAATTAACTCGGCAGAGAGTAAAAACAGCAGAGTTAATGGGAGACAAAGTACCACTTGCTGGGTTTGTCCCTAAAAAATGTTTCTGTCCCTAACCCTTTTCCTCTGTGCCTCATAACAACTTTGAAGAGTTGTCAAGTCTGCGTTTGAGGGTAGCGCCCCTGTGTGTGGTGGCATAATTAACACTTTCATTGCTGGGCCCCTTTCTCTCTAACACAGATTTCAAAGGTGTGCTTAGTACACAATCATTATGCAGCTATAAAATGGGAGCAATTATTTCTGATACTTCAGACAGCTGTATAAATATTCACCAAGGGCAAGACTGCCTTGTGTCCACAGCCCTGTGCTGGGACAGCGGGGAGCCACTTTCTGTAGAGAAATATCTGGAGACATTCTGCCTCAGAGAGCTCCCCACAGTGTACTCTGGGGAAGAGGACCAGGCAACGCCCCTTAAAGGGATGCAGATACTGTCTCCCCCACCTGTCATAGACTCTCAGATTCCAAGTGATCATCTAGTCTGATCATCAGGTATAACACCGGCCACAGAACTTCCCCAACCTAATGCCTAGACCATCCACTTGTGATTTTAAAATTGCCAGTGGTGGAGAATCCACCACAACCCTTAGTAAATGGTTCCAATGATTAATTACTCTCACTGTTAAAAATTTGCACCTTGTTTCCAGTCTGAATTTGTCTAGCTTCAACTTCCAGCCATTGAATCATATTATACCTTTCTCTGATAGATTAAAGAGCCCGTTATCAAATATTTGTTCCCCATATAGGCACTTGTAGACCTTAATCAAGTCACCCCTTAATGCTCCCTTTGTTAAACTAAATAAATTGAGCTCTGAGTCTATTGCTGTAAGGCATGTTTTCTAATCCTTTAATCATTCTCATGGCTTTTCTTTGAATCCTCTCCAATTTATCAACATCCTTCTTGAATTGTGGATGCCAGAATTGGACACAGTATTCCAGCAGCAGTCATTCCAGAGCCAAATACAGAGGTAAAATAACCTCTGTACTACTACTCAAGATTCTCCTATTTATGCATCCCAGGATCACATTAGCCTTATTGGCCACAGCATCACACAGGGAGCTCATTCATGTCCCGCTGACTATCCATCATGTAAGTATGGCCTACATTCTTTGTTCCTAAGTGTCTACATTTATATTTAGCTGTATTAAAATGCATACTATTTTGCTTATCCCCTTGGTGTGTGGTAACTTATTGCTGGCCTATCCAGCTACTCTGGCCAGTGAGGGGGTAGAGCAAAGACTCCACCCACTCCCTTGACCTGTCCTCCTCTCTCATTTGCTCTGAGGAGTCAGTGTGTGGGCAAGTGGCCCTGCTTACTCCTGTGCACCAGACCCAAGGTTTGGGTAGCCAAATAGGAACATAGCGAGGTTCTTGCTCCCGGTGTGGCTGTGTCGTCCAAGCCACAATCTAGCCTGAATCAATGTGATCCGATGATTGAAAAGACTTGTATGCTACAGTGAGTTTTGCTTAGGATGCCTCTATTTCTGTGAGTGTCATTCACACACTTCTATACTATTTGGCACATTGTGTTGTAATGTTTTTATATTTTTAGTGCTGTAAAAGAATCGATGTAACAAAATACAGCAAGAGAATTTTCCTTTTTTCAGCAATACTACGATAATTAAGGAGGCGAGAGAACAAAAAAAAAAAAAGAGAAGATGGGTAAATAAAAGAAGAGAGGGAAGTGAATGAACGTGCACTGTGTAATGAGTGACTTAATTCTATTACTAGTAGTATTAATAGTTAATGAGCAATTGCTAGTGTAATTTTTTTTTTTAGTGTTCATAAAAGGTGATTGCTTGATAAGCCTGGGGAGTAAAATCTTTTCTCCATAGAACAGATACAGCATAAATAATGACACAGGAAGCCTCTCACTGCCAATGAGTCCAAATCCTGCTTTAAAGGGGCTACCTCAAGTTGTGATAGGGGACTGTAGTTTCCATGGCCCAGCCAATCTGTGGCCTCTTTGCAGAGACTGCCAGCTAGGATGCCAATTAGTGCCACCTGGGGTGGTGGTTTAATGATAGGGACACCTGTTCCCTAAGACGTGAACCGAGAGCCCTATTTGGCACGCTCTGCCAACGAGCCTCGTCGGCTACAAATTGATTTTCAATAAAAGCAAGCAGCTTTGTTTATAAACTACTATAGATAGACTGACGGCTTCATGATGAGAGCACAGAAGCAACAGTCATTACAGCAATATAAATGAGTTTGTTTATTCAGCAACAGCACATCTGCCAGGCTGTTGTGAAGTAATTTGCTGCTACAGCATACAATTAATTCATTCTCCGAGGCAAAAAAAGAGGTAATAATCCACATATATTTTTTTAAAAATCCACCAGATTTTCAGGGAAGCCCTATATGGAATATTTTGTGGGGAGATGCCTGGTCATTACTCTGCCAACAGGAGGACTATTGGTCCTTCTGTGTGTGACAGGGATATTGCCCTTTATGACAGTCCTGCCAGGTCATTAGTGTGTAGCCCACCTGGTGGGCAAATGCAGGGTGCATAGGGCATAAGACTATGAGAAATACTGAGTGTTTTGGTGTTATGTAGGGCTTGCTGGAAAATAACAATTCTGTTTCATGAACAATATTGGGGCTTTGAAATTTGTTTTCATTCCAATGTGGAACGAAAATGAGACCTTTCAAACTTTTTGTGAAAAACCACAAGCAAGAGACCCACTTCAGAATGGCCAATCACCTCATTGGTGGGATACTCAGCTGGGATGGGGGAAACCCAGGTTCAAGGCCCTGCTCTGCCTGATTTTCAGCAACAACTTTAATCGAGGTCTCTCATGGCCCGGTGGGTGCCCTAAGCACCAGGCTAGTGGCTGTCGCACATGAACAATTCAATGTGTTTTGTGTAAAAAAAAACACCTTGATCAGCTCTAGTACTATGTGGCTGGAAACACAGCTAGTGATAGACTCTTTTTGGGAGTAATCAGTCTTAAGTAGAACTCTTACATGGGTGTGTTTATGCTGTCCCAGCCTGAAGCAGGAAATAAGAGCAGATCTAGAGTTCCAAAAAAATCATCTAGTTGGGGGTTGCTTGGATACAGGGTTTTCATTTGGATCATTATACATATTGGAGCTATTTGTAACATTTAGATCCAGCTCTTGGTTTAAATTTTGAACATTCTACAGTTTTTGGAGGTGGGGGGTGGGGGGAAGGAATTTAGGAATATATGTAAATTTCCTGCATGTTGTATGATTCCTTCATGCAAGCTTCAAGAGACAGGTAAGCCACAATATTTTTGATGCAAGTGAGGCCTGGAAAACTTATTACAATACCACTGAACTGTCAAATGACTAAACAGAGGCTTGTCTTTTGACACGAAGGGCACATTCATGATCAAACACAATGGTAGCTGTGAAATACTATAGCTTGGCATACAGTCAATATTTCACAGCTTCCATACTGATGCTTATTTCAATATCAGCAAAAGCAGAAGAACATATTAACGAGAGAAAGAAAAATTCAGACTGAGGATCTCGATGGATGTAAGGTTAAGTGTGACTGTATGGCATCCTGGACAATTGAAGCTAATACCTTTTAAATGAGTGAAGAAAAATGAAAAAAGAGAATGCCACAGTCCTGGGACCAAAAAATGATTCCCCCAGCCTCACCTCACCCCTCCTCCAACCTCCAGTTTGTGAGTGGAAGTGACTGGCAGGCCCAGCTGATATTGCTGCTGCTTGTCTGGCCCCATCCAATGCTCCTGACAGATGTTTTAATCTACTGTTTGAAGAATGACTTCTGCACAGCTCTGCTGTTCAAACATCTGTTTCTGTTTAGATAGACAGAGTCATTTCAAACTGCACCGGCCATGCCACACACTGGGAATTGTTTAAACGGCAACCCAAGTTGCTTACATTACTCCATTACAGCAAGAGGAGGATTTACTGCAGCAAAGCTTGACATATTTTTAAGCCCTGTAAAATAGATCATTCATGAAAAGGGAACAGTTTAGCTTCCTAAATACATCCTTTTAAAAAAGGAGATATTTACAATTACAAACCTGTAAAGACATCTCTGGAAAGCAAGGCTTTCCTTTTCTATACTTGTTCAGGTTTCAGCTCTAGAAATTCTAGTTAAGCTTTGATTTCACTTGTATCCTTGATTTTTCCAATTTTCATGTATGGGTGTGTGTGTGTGTTTTAATATGCCACCTCTTGCCCTGCTGTTCTCAACACCTTATGATTACTATTACTCCAAACAGCATATGACACATTGCATGTCAGAAGATATTAACGCAAGGTTTCCCAGTTTCCCAGTGGGAAGGAACATCAAGAATCCAAATTCAAAATGACAGTGCTATGAGCCCCACATGAAATCAACCAACACAGCCTAGTAGGAAGTAAAGAACTTTTATACCCTTAGTTGTTTGTACCTTCCATACACCCTCTGAAGTGAGAGAGGATACATTTACCTCTGCTCTCTCTTCCCCAGCTTGTCTGTTAATTCAAACCTTGGCTCACAAGGGGTATTTCCAAGTCGCATTCTGTGCAATACACATATAACAGGGTTTCATTTTCAACTGTCAAATAATTGATGTATAGGGCATGAAAGGATTACAGGGACTCCCGACCATCAAATGGGAGCTCCCGTGATTCGGCCTATTGCTTGTGTTAATGTAACAGGTGTGGTGTGCTTTGTTACTGTGTTTGGCTTATTTCCAGTGGTGAAGAATCCCCTTGGGTTCTACTTTTAAAAATAGACGAAATTGGAGCGCTGCCTACAAAGTGATAGAATGAGCACACTGTGAGTTTGACCCCCTCCAGTCCTAACAGGAATTAGCAGGATCAAACCACATGCTGCATGATCATGCTATTTGTTTTCTTTACCATCCTTTCCCTCTCTGGGAGTTTTAATACTTTTCAGCACAGAAGTCTACGCAACAGTCATCCTTGTCAATGATTCATCCCCAATGGTGAGCTTCTTTAATTTGCACCTTTATCAGTAAAACATGCTAAGACTTTTTCATCATTCCACAATGTTTATTTTCTTCATGGACAAAAGAACTGGAAAAAGTTCTGAAGGATTATAAAGCAGAGGCTATATAAATGAATATGAATACGTTCTCATACATACATCTCATTCTATGGCCCAGATTCATCAAGGTACTTAAGAATGTGCATAACTTTAGGCCTGTGAATAATCTAATTGAAGTCAATGGAACGACAGTACTCACATTCTTGAAGTTATGTGTATGCTTAAATACCTTGCTGAATCAAGACCGCTAGCAATTAGCCTGGAAACAGGGGCTAGCTCCAGCTGCATAGTGATAAACCAGTCTTTTAAATAGGTATCAAAAGCAATCAAAAGAAGCTAATGACATTTCCTGTGACCCACCTCTTGATCAACTTCCCCTCAGTTAAATAACTAAGGGGAACTGAGGAAACACTTTTAATTATAAACACATATTAGTTTCAGGTAAATATTGCTAGGAAAAGAAACAAGAAGCTAACATAAAATAAAGAGAAAAAAATCCGATGTTATATCAAGGTTTAACAACACATGGTATAGAGGAAGTAACACATCCCACTACTGTGAAAAGACTCAAGGAACCATGGAGCCCCTCCTTAATAAGGTATTTGAACTAAGGAATCAATCCCTTTGGAGAGCATATGGAAATGGAATCTATCAAAAATGGGGATTAAGGAAGACACACATTTTGCCTTGATGAAACATGGCATGCACATTGCTGAGACATGACAATGGATTTCTAATGAAATCATTACATAGCGGGTGAAACTTCTTCCTCAAGTCATTGTTCACATGGATCCCACTTCTGGTATGCACATGCCCTGTGCAGACAAGGTTGGATTATTTTGGCCAGCAGTGTCCTTTGGGGCCACACTTGCACCCTGTGTCTCTTCATTCCCCCCCCTCCACCACATACACACACAAGGGCATAAGCAGTGGAGTAGTTTCTAGATTACTAGACCAAAAGGAACCAGTGTTATCATCTAATATTACCTCTTGTATAATACAAGCCATAGAACTTCCACAGGCATCCTTCAGTTCCTTCTAACCACCCATAGTTGCAAGACAGAATCCTTGGCAGCATCCACTTCTTTTGCACACTGTGTGACTTAAATCCCTTTAGTGTTCATGTAGTTAGTTAATTTAGTGTATTAGGCCTTGTCTACACTACACGGGAAATTCTATCTAAGCTGCGCAATTTAAGTTACGTGAATAGATCTACTTACTGCAGGGTCCACACTTTGCGATGTCGACAGGAGATGCTCTCCCGTTAACTCCCCCTACTCTTCTCAATCCAGTGGAGTGCAGGAGTCAACAGGAGAGCGAACTACGGTCGATTTAGCAGGTCTTCATTAGGCCCACTAAATCAACCACCAATTCACTGATCGCCGCTCGTCGATCTCCCGGTAAGTGTAGACAAGCCCTGAGTCCAGATAGTTTGCAGAGTGAGTGCAAAATGCTACCAAATCAGAATGGTGGTGTTTCACACACAGCCTGCACAGTTGTAAATGGCTACACAAGATGCAAGATAATGGAGAATCAACCCTTTGTGCAATTAGGAAGTGTGTGTCTGTTTTTTACTTTTTGGAAAGTGTACATTTGCGCATGTATGGATTTACATGTATGTGTTCATGCATGCAGTTTTGTGTATGTTTGCATATACATAGGCATATGCTGTATGTTTGTCCCCAAATTGTACAAAAAATATTCTCACAGCTATCAAACGCTATTAAGAGACATGTTCTTACAGTTTTGCACAAAATACAACAATTTTTACTCTGACCTTGAAATTGTCCAGAAGACTATTCCTTCTGAAGCATAACCATCATTTCAAAAAACTAGTTTGTTCTTTATTTGGTGAATTTATTTTTGGGGAAATTGCCAATTTTATATAGAGGGTGGAAAGAGGGCAGAATTTTTGTTAGTAACAAAAGGCAATATTTCAGCCTGGATACAATTAATGTATATTCAAAAAATGTCTTTGCTTTCAAGGAGTTTTATTCTATAAAAATACAGATAAGTAATTTTAGATTCTCTCTCTCTCTCTCTCTCTCTCTCTCTCTCACACACACACACACACACACAAATATATATTGCTTAGTGAAGAAGGGAATCTAAGAGAGCTAATTTTTACCAGCAGCCCTGAATTGTGATTTTATTTAACATTATTATGTAATTAGGAATGGTCTGTCTTAAAAATCACAGGAGAAAACCATGACTGTTTACTGTAAGGTTGCGTAAGGCAACCCGGCTAACCTGTAAAAATGGGATCTATTCCATGGTTCAGGGTCAGTTGTCCAGGATAGAGATTTTCACATGGGTGTAACCAGTGTTGTCTGAAGTGGGGTGTTCTAGTGACCTTAGCCTGGGGTGCATAGCGCCTAAATACCTAAAGCAGTTAACTCTACTACATGAGGATACTTATCTTTATCCTTGACTGAAGACATAGGAGAAGAGCTCCCTGTCATGGGAGAGCATGATAGGGCTGTCAGATGAGGGGTGCTTTAGCTTCCTTGCTGTATATAGAAGAGAAAATGTTTGGACATGCTCCACATGTGCCTGCAAAAGTTAAAAAGGTGTGTATGTTGGGAGTGGGTGCATCTAAACCATTCAACCCCCAGTCCTACCGTGGGTCAGTTATCCATTCTACCCACACAAATACCACTGATTATATATAACAAAGATAAATGCTACATTGCAGTGCTGTGTTTATTAAATCACTGCATTTGTAGGGAATTCCTTGGCATTGTTTGTCTGTGATATAAATATTTTAAGTCTCTGTCGGTAACTGAAGCTTGTGTGTGTATATTACACAGCATACTCCCTCATCCGGTTAAGAGAAGCAACAGATGCAAATTGTCTAAACAAACATTTTGTTTCTTCTCCCAGCTGGTTTGATCATCATCACTACTTCTATCCCAGCCTCCTTTAGTAATTTTTGTTGAGCACATCGTTATTACAGGTGAAGACATTAGCTATGGTCTTCCCCAGTACTAAGAGAACCTTTCACAAATTCAGCCAACAGTTCCATCCAGTCAAAACCAATGGGTACTCTTATTAAGTCCCCCTTCCTTGAAATTAATCCTAGCTATTCATAAGAACATAAGAACAGCCATACTGGGTCAGACCAATGATCTATCTAGCCCAGTATCCTGTCTTCCGACAGTGGCCAATGCCAGATGCTTCAGAGGGAATGAACAAAACAGGTAATCATCAAGTGATCCATCCCCTGTCCCCCATTCTCAGCTTCTGGAAAACAGAGGCTAGGGACACTTCAGAGCATGGTTTTGCATCCCTGCCCATCCTGGCTAATAGCCCTTAATGGACCTATCCTCCATTAAGTATTCTAGTTCTTGAAACCTGTTATATTCCTGACCTTCACAACATTCTCTGGCAAAGAGTTCCACAGATTATCTGTGTGTTGTATGAAGAAATACTTCCTTTTGTTTGTTTCAAACCTGCTGCCTATTAATTTCATTGGGTGATCCCTAGTTCTTGTGTTATGAGAAGAAGTAAATAACACTTCCTTATTTACTTTTTCCATACCAGTCATGATTTTATAGACCTCTATCATATTCCCCCTTAGTTGTCTTTTTTCCAAGCTGAAAAATCCCAGTCTTATTAATCTCTCCCATGGGTAGTGAGTATAATAGGCCAGGGTAGGCTCTGCCTCCCCCGGCGCTACTGCAGCCACCGGATGCCCGGTTGCGGGATTTAGCAGCAAAGTTTTTGCTTTATTATGACCCATGCAGGTTCCAGGGCAGCCGAAGAGGCACATACCACCTCCTCAGCCATCCCGGAACCTTTATGGGGCATATCAAAAGCATCTTCTAACAAACACTTTTCCCCTGGGCGGGTTTAGTCCAGGGACAGGAGGCACAGCGCAGCTTTGGCGGGGGGGAGGCTCGAGGCTTCGGCCAGCCTGGGCTCCTCCTGGCGCGGGGGGAAGAAGGCTCGGGGCTTCCGCAACCGGGGGTGGCTCTCCAGGTGGGGTGGGCTTGTGGCTTCGGCCGTGGGGGGAGGTTAGGGGGTCTTGGGGCTCTGGCCATGGAGAGGGTGTGGGCAGAAGGGGTGGAGCCGGGGCTAGCCTCCCCAAAGGGGGGCTCCACCCACTACCCATGATTTCTCCTCATACAGAAGCTGTTCCTTACTCATAATCATTTTTGTTGGCTGTTTCTGTACCTTTTCCAGTTCCAATATATCTTTTCTGAGATGGGGCAACCAGATCTGCATGCAGTATTCAAGATGTGGGCGTACCATGGATTTACATAGAAGCAATATGATATTTTCTGTCTTATTATTTATCCCTTTCTGAATGATTCCCAACATTCTGTTAGCTTTTTTGACTGCTGCTGCACATTGAGTGGATGTTTTCAGAGAACTATCCACAATGACCCCAAGATCTCTTTCTTGAGTGGTAACAGCTAATTTAGACCCCATCATTGTATATGTATAGTTGGGATTATGTTTTCCAATGTGCATTACTTTGAATTTATCAACATTGAGTTTCATCTGCCATTTTGTTGCCCAGTCACCCAGTTTCTTGAGATCCCTTTGTAACTCTTCAGAGTCTGCTTTGGACTTAACCACCTTGAGTAGTTTTGTATCATCTGAGAAATTTGCCACCATTTACCCCTTTTTTCCAGATCATTTATGAATATGTTGAATAGGACTGGTCCCAGGTCAGACCCCTAGGGGACATCACTATTTATCTCTCTCCATTCTGAAAACTGATCATTTATTCCTATCCTTTGTTTCCTATCTTTTAAACAGTTACTAATCCATGAGAGGACCTTCCCTCTTATCCCATGACAGCTTATTTTGCTTAAGAGCCTTTGGTGAGGGACCTTGTTAAAGGCTTTCTGAAAACCTAAATACACTATATCCACTGGATCACCCTTGTCCACATACTTGTTAACCCCCCTCGAAGAATTCTAGTAGATTGGTGAGGCATGATTTCCCTTTACAAAAAAACATGTTGACTTTTCCCCAACAAATTATGTTCATCTGTGTGTCTGATCATTCTATTCTTTACTATAGTTTCAATCAGTTTGCCGGGTACTGATGGTAGGTTTACCAATCTGTAATTGCCAGGATTGCCTTTGGAGCCTTTTTTAAAAATTGGTGTCACATTAGCTATCCTCCTCTCCAAAAGAAACTAGGCTACCAGCATATTTGATAAATATAAAGTGTGACCATTTTTAATTATGATGTTCCATTTATAAATAGTTTATAAAGTGTTATTAAATTATTAATAATGTTTTAATAAATGGTTTATCAATCATTATAGAATCCAACATGTTAACAGGTTGCTCAAAACCATGGCTTATAACCACCTACTGTGCCTTCTACTGATGTACTCGCATCCCTATTACTCATATCTGTAACATGCTGATAATATCTATTAATAATTAGGAACGTTTTATAAATGGAACAATAAGTGTGATCACAATAATAATACTTCACACATTTAAGGTTTCAGAATGAAATGAAATGAGGACCATCCACATCTATGCTTCCATGCCCAGCCACAAAAATAATGAAGTGGAATAATTCTATCATGAAGTAGGCACTTTGCTTGCGGAAGGCCATCTACGCTACACCATCATAATGGGTGACTTAAGTACAAAGATAAAAAGATGACAGAGATGAGAGAACAATTGGCAAGTTTGGCATAGGGGAACAAAATTACAGTGGAGAGAGAACAACAGATGCAAGCACGGAACACCATGTCCCAAAAATGGAACAGCAGGAAGTGGACTTGGAGAAATCCAAATATAAGAACAAAGAATGAGATTGATTTCATTCTCAACACCAGAACTGATACCTTTGTGGTTGCCTCTGTTCTCAGCAAATTTTGAACAAGAAGTGATCAGCATCTGGTGTGAGGCAAGATTCTCTTGGATATTATGATACAAAGATTGAAATTAATCAGGAGTCAAATAGTTGTGATTGACACTGAAGAGCTCTCTTGCGCATTGACAGTTCTGGTTAGCTCTGGAAAACAGATTTCAAGACAATAGCAGAGGAAGCGAGCAAAAATCTGGATCATTTATACACAAGGCTGAATGAAATGGTACCAAGTTGCATGCAGAAACTATCAAGATACAAGAAAAATGTTTTTGTTTCAAAAATATTTGATGGAACAAAAATGTTAATGGATCAGTGAAGGGAAATGAAAAGAGACTGTACATCAAAAGATGGTTTGGAGTCTGTGATGTGGGGAGGAAGGCTATTGAAACATATCAAGGATGACAACACCACATCTGTCATTCAGCAAGTCCTGGAGAATAACAAGGAACTGAAAAGGGCAGAGCAGAAATTGGTTCTAGGCAGAAATCAAGTGCCCTGCATGAAAACTGAGGGCAGATTGGTACATGAACCTTTTAAAACATTGGATCATATAAAGATGTTCTATCAGGATCTATGCAGAACAGAACTTAAACAAACAATTTCAGTCCCTTCCCAGGTGGCACTGATAAAGAGCTTGGTGAAATGCTGGATATTCTACCAGAAGCAGCTGATGACTCCATGAAAAAGGGCAAATACCCAGGGCCACATAGAACCACAGCTGGAATGCTGACTGCTGGATGATCAGCACTGGTGCCAGAACTGATCAAATTTTTCACTAAATGTCCAAAAAGCAATGAAGTCTCAGCAGTATGGAAGACATCAACTATGCTGTTGCTTTTCAAAGAAAGTACTTAAAGTCTGTTTTGTCTCCTATCATCCAATCAGTCTACTATCACGAGCATATAGGCTGCTCATGAAGGTCATTACTAACAAACTAACTGTACTACTGGATGCAAACCAGCCAAGAGAACAAGCTGGCTTCAGACAGGGCTATTCCACCATGAATTCCATTCTCACGGTGCAAGAAGTTGTGCAGAAGTGTCAAGAATACATTTGCCCGCCATACTTTCCTCTGTGAAGTATGAGAGCCTTCAATAATATGTATTTCAAGCATGCCTGCTGTTTACATCAAGTTGCTTAGCAGCAGCGGCTCCAGGCACCAGCGCTCCAAGTGTGTGCCTGGGGCGGCAAGTCACAGGGGTCGGCCTGCCGGTCCCTGCGAGGGCGGCAGTCAGGGAGCCTTCAGCGGCATGCCTGCGGGAGGTCTCCCGGTCCCGCGGATTCGGTGGCAATTTGGTGGCGGGTATGCCGAAGGCGCGGGACCAGCGGACCTCCTGCAGGCATGCCACCGAATCCGTGGGACCGGGGACCTCCCGCAGGCAAGCCACCGAAGGCAGCCTGCCTGCCGTGCTTGGGGCGGCAAAAAAGCTAGAGCCGCCCCTGTTGCTTAGGAACATTCTTTAAAATATGAAAGCCTTGCCCGAAGTCCATTCAAAGGGAGGTAAGGTCCAGATCAGAAGAGGAGTATGGCAGGGCACAATTAGAATAACTGAAATTGCTTTTGTCTGTACTAGAAGTAGTCTTCAAAGAGCTTGACTCCTCAGACAAGGATGTAAACATTAATGGATTATGGCTGAACCATCTGTGATTTGCAGATGATAGCATAGAGAGCAACCAGGAAGAGAGATTTGTGCCCTAATCACAAGACGACAGAGATCATTTCAAATGTACATGGTGCACAGGCACTCAATAGCCAAATTCAAGGTGATAAAGTCAAGTAAATGGAAGACTAGGTCTCTCTAAGTTAAATTGATCACAGAGACTGAACGAGATGGTAAAATAGAAAGAAGACTTAGTTCAGGCTGAGTGGCATTCAGCAGCCTAAAACAGTTTTTTACAGGAAGGATGCCCCTTGCCTGAAGCAGAAGTTGTACAGCACATGCATTCTGCCTGATGTCACCTACGGTGCTGAAACTTGGACACTGAAAAAGAAAATGGAAAAGCCCTTGAAGACAAACTTAAGAGGAGGGGAGAAGGCAATGTTGGAGATCACATTGAAGGACTGGAAAACAAATGTGGGTTTAGCAATAAACAAAGATATGTGATGTCTTTATTTATTAAAAGGAAAGAAAGTGACAATTTGCTGGCCACATTGTGATATAGGCAGACAAAGCATGGTCCAAGAATGTTTTAGAATGGTGTCCTGTGGATTGCAAATGAAGCAGAGAGTGGCCAGGAATTTGATGCAGAGATGAGCTGACAAAGTAGGAAGGAGTTGCTTGGAGGGGAATGATGCAGGATCAAAGAAAGTGATTCTTAAAAGGGGAGGTTATTGTCTAACAGTGAACTGCAAATGCCTGATTAAAAAAGAAGATGCACTTGTATACTTTGTTCTTTACATGTACATTTTCATGCAAAGACTGTAGCACTTTAAACTTGAGTTTTTATAACTGTAAAGTAATTGGCTGGAAGAATAGTTTTTCAAGTGAGAGAATCCCAATTTAGCTTATTTGTACATCCTCTATACCTTGGACTATATCATTTTTATGTAGGTCTGATAGACCAGTTTAAGAGATGAAATATAAGCTTTCTCACACCCATCATTAATTCCAGTTTCTGAATTTTAAGAAGGGATCAATTCTTGAATCAAATTCAGGATAACAACAGAACACAACTCTTCTTTTTCCAGTTTCTAAAGAATTTCCCTAGTTCCCCTGTATAGCTCTTGCAGACTCAATCTAAGTAGAATCCTCCAAACCGCTCATGCCTGCAGTGATGAATCTGAAAGCAGGAGATTTCCTGTAAAGCTCATCCATGCAACCAGCTTTTCTTCCTCTGGAGTTTTCTGCTGCATTGTTCCAGAGGCATGGCCTCTACCAGTGTTTTCAGAGGGCCAGTGTGGCTGGAGAAGGCTAGCAGATGTGCCCCAGAAACATGAAATTAAGTAAGCCATGGGTGTTTCATAACATCTCAGTACATATGAAGGAATCTCAACTCTGACTGGCTGCTGAAGAAGTCCCCTCAAAGTTGTGATTAAGAGTAGGGGGCGGGGAGCACTGTAACAGTGGCTGCCTGAGCTGGGGCCAGGATTGAGAGGCCTTTAGAAAGGCAAAAATGGACAATGTGCCTGGAGGAGAAAAAATGATGAGGGACTGAGCAGGTGTGGGAAGTCCTATGGGTAATTAAAAGAGCAGGAGGAGTGGTGGTACCAAAGGGAATGCCTGAGATAGCTGAAGAGATGCAGATCTCAGGCAGCTATTACAGAAACTGGGCCAGTGGCTGCTGTTCATCTGGCAGTAAAACTAAGGCATGGAGGGCAATGGGAAATCCTGGAGGAGTATAGCCACTGGTGAGGATGGAAAGGGCCGAGGTAGGTCAGAGAAATGTCACAAGGAGACAACAATGCTTGGAGTTGGAATAGTCACAGGGACAGAAATGATTACTGGGACCGGAATGGCTGCCATTGAGAAAGCAGCAGTGGAAGCAGCACTCCTGATACTTGTTGATACCAGAAGGGTACAGCAACAGACCTGAGTAGTGCATTAATCCAGAGGAGCAGAGACTAATTGAAACACTCTGAGCTAAGGAACCAGAGGGGATGACCATGGCACTTGACGACAGCAATAAAAGGAAAGGTGGGCAGAGAGAGATATCAAAGAGCCAGCAGTTTGGCATTGCGGGGTCTCTGCCTGAAGCTCAGAAAAAGGCTCTGTTTTAAAGATAAAGAAAGAAGAGAAGATGATACTGGGAGCTGGGGTGGAATTCTGTGGTGGAGGATGAACCAAGATATGGACTTAGGAGAAGGCCCTGGAGAAGGCAGTAGAGAGCTGGAGAGGATGTCCAGTTTCTATTGCTCCGAAGGTAGAGATTTTGCAGAAGCACTTGCTTTTGCTTCTTAGGCCCCCTCCTCCCCACTTTCTTGCTTCCTTCACTTAGGTTGAGGGTATCTTCCACATACCCAGTGAATCATGAAGAGGCTGATGGAGCTATATTGCCTGGGTTTACTGGGAGAAGAAAAATGACTCCTTGGTAAAAAGGGCATTGGTGCATAGGTTAAAGGATAATGAAGCTCTGGGGCTTAGACACCGAGAAGTGTTCTCTGTTACCCCTTCTGTTCACTTATTTGCAAAGGTTATAACAGTTCCCAAAAACTCAGTGGGGACAACAGTAGTCACTGTCTCATCCACCACAAGTCTCATCACATCAGCTATTACCGAGGATGACCAAAAAGGGTCATACCTGTGAAATAACGAAGAGGGGCTGGAATACTGTGTGTGAGGGGCTGCTCCCAGATGTCTCTGGGTCATCCTATCCCTTTCCCTCAACTAACCCCCCCCCATATCAAGATATTGAAACTGGGGGATGTAGAGGCACAGAAGCAAGTCCTGTATGGATCTAGCTCCATCAGAGATAGGATGGTGGTCTCCACTGGGAAAAGAGAGGGAACGTGGTGGCAAAGAGAAAGTGGAGAAAAAGCAGAAAAGCCTCTAGATTAGCTAATGATAATGTATAAATGTAGACAGGCTTGGGGAACATGAAGGGAGAGGGTCAGGGTGCTTCCAGGCACATATTCTACCAGCAGGTGAGGGACGGTCAGGTTTGAGGTAAAGGTGAACTGGAATTTGGGGACAGTTTAACAAACCAGGCTGCCCTCACTACAACTGACACTGTGGAACATTGTTTCATGGAATGTCCTTGGTGAAAGGAAGTCAGGGAAGGGCTTGTTAAGATAATGGCCCTTTCTATTTTGTTGGGGAAAACAGGGCCCAAATTCCTCTGATGCGAGAATTAAGGAGTGGGAAGGGGATGCTTTATTCCTGATTAACACTTCTTTCCCATTCTTATGGAAGGCAAGATGCAAGGTGTCTCTAGGTACACATATTCTCACTTGTACTAGTCCTTAGGATGTAGCTCATTGCACTCAGGATGAGGTCCCCATAGGACGCCAAGGGATGGACAGTGGGACTTGCCAGGTGTATTTTGTAGCTGGTGAGAGGTACAAACCCTATGGGGAATGTATGAACCTGCTCCCATTGAACAAAATGGAAGGTTTCCCATTGACTTCAGTGGAAGTAGGGTTTGGCCCTGTATAAAGTGGGAAGACAGTGTGTTCTACTCAGCGCATATGGTGTTGGACATGAAGCCAGCTGACCTGGATTCTAGTCCCAGCTTAGCCACTGCTCTGCAGTGTGATCTTGGATGAGACATTTCACCTTTCTGGGCCTCTGTTTCTCCTCCAACTCAGGGTCTGTATAATCTATTTAATTTAAATTCTCCAGGGCAGGGACTGTCTCACTGTGTTTGTACAGCACAACGAGGCAACGATCTCAACCAAGGCCTCTAGACATTATTGTAAGACAAAGGCTTTTTTAATAGTTGAGCACTTTGGATAAGTTACACCGTTTACCATCACAACCTAAACTGTAAGTTAATACAATTTGTATAAGACTTACAAAATTTTTAATTTGATTGGTTGTACTGAGTCAGCCACCATTCCTTCACCCCTAAATTTCACCTCTCTAAAATCCTCCTTCTTCATCTGCATTACAGGTTCATTCAAAATTTTTAAAATATAACTTGTATGCAAAAAATTAAAAAGCAAAATTATCATGTGCACATACCCACATATGAAGCTGCACTAGTTGGCATAGAGAAATAATCTGCCTCTTGTCTCTGTGCAGAAGCAATACCAGTATTTTACAGAGAGATCTTAGTTTCTACAAACATGTCTCTAGCAATAGTTCTACTCAATATTCCATCTCCCTTGCATGGTTCTCCTGGAATAGCTAAATAGAAGGCTGAGTTTTTCACTGTAGGAAAGTGTATTTCATGCACCTTCACAGTTTTTTTTCAGAAAGGTTTAACGTCAGGGTTATCTGCTCCAATATGGCAAGAAATGTACATTTTGCTTTGTATTTTATAGGTATCTAGTGTTGTCACAAGAAGGTTTATTAACAGGCAGAACATAACCTTACAAATTTTGCAGTCATATAAATTGACACAGGATTGTAACAGATGGGGTCTGTTTGGATTTGGTTTTTTTAACAGCTCTGAGGAAGGTTCTCAGCTAAACTGTATTAGACTATCCATCAGCTCAAGGACTGAAAAGAAAAAAAAAATTCCATTCATTTACAGCTAGAGCCATCCAAGTTAAAGCTCCTCTCGCTTAACAGCAGCAAGTGGCAAACTTAAGGAAGCAATGGGTCATGGGAAAGGTCCTATTAGATCAGTGGGAGCACACACTAAACAAATACAGCCACATGGATGCACACATTTAAATACTGCCCAAGGGAATATGTGGACATATGTTCAGTGTGGCTGAGAGAAGCAGGCTTTAGGCCTCGAGAAAGCTGTGTTTAAAAAAAAAATTCCATCAATCAGTCCCTGGTCCTGTGAAGTATGAAGATGAAAACTGCAAAGGAAACATGTGCTCAGCTCTCTTCACCAGCTGCCCCATTAAGCAGCACTGCCCTAGAGACACTATGATTTCAATTCCAGGCCGCTTAGGCCAGGAGCAGAAAGAAAGAAAGAAAAAGGAGGCTAATATCACTTAGCTTTTCTCTGACCCATTCCCTGCCAATGCTAAGGCAATTTGCTTTACATTAGCCTCACTCTTTTCCAGGGAGCTTGCTGGGTTTATATGATAATGGTGATGCTGCTAACACTGCAAAAAAAAAAAAAAAAAAAAAGAAAAACTCAAACATGAGAATCTCATAGTGCCGACCCAGCTGGTGCCAACTAGGACTCACCATGTGAGGTGATTGTGTCACTTGGGCATTGCCCCTTTTATGAAAATAAGGTAAAATCAAAGTAAAATAAATGTCTTTATCTCTCTATATGCCACTTGCAGCAGTCAATTTAACAGCATAGTGCTCTTCCCTAATGCAGATCACAGCGCCATGCAGGGATGCTGTATAGGTGCAAATCCTACCTTTAGTGCAGTATTGATGGGGTTCTGCTGCACAAAGGTGGGGGGTAGGGATTATGGGGAGGGAGCAGAGGGGCATGGTCTGAGAGCCCAGCTCCATGGAGACATGACATGGGTGGGCTAGGGAGGAATGAGATCAGAGGATTCTCTTCTTCACAGCGCCTCCAGCCCTACCCTCTCCCCTACCTTCTCTGGGTGGTTCTCTAAAGAGCCACATAGGGTAGTGTGGTCACCTGGCTGCAGTAGCCTTTGTGGAGCTGCTCTGTGGCCAGGGGGGATTATTTCTCCTTATCTGGCCCAACTACTCCAGATGGGCCCAGGATTTGTCCCGTAATGCTTATTCCACTGAGGTGCACCAAAGCAGCAGCACCATGTCAGGGGTGGAGTCCAAGCTTTGTGAACAACCTGGCAGCCTCAACAAGGCAGAGGGGCACTTTTTAAAGTCCCTTTTGTTATTGAGCACATGTTCTGCTGAGGAGAATTACAGGTCTTCTAGCTAAAATGTTGACCTACAGCTGCTATTGGATGCATTGTGGAAAAGCCCAATTCAGTTAGAAGTTTAGGTCCTTTGTTTCCAGACCCCGTGTATCACAGACTAGATGCCACTGGCAAGTGGGAGAGAACAGAGGAAAGGAGGGGCTGGCTGCAGTCTGGATTGCTCTGACCTGTGTCAGATAAGCTTTAAGAAAACGCATACGTGGAATATCCATTCCTTTCCATCCCATCCACACTGGCATTTTTCAGAGGCAGCCCAGCACCCTGCTCCCTCCCATCCCAAACCAGCTTTCATCTCCCTGGTGTAAAGCAGTATCTCCTGCACCCGGACCATTGATGTAATCTCCCTACAGTGTCAAAGGCACACTGGCACTTGGCCACATTTTCTGCCCCAAGGTGCAGTATAAGACTGGAAATGCTGGGAGAACATAAGAAAATCCCTGCCCCTTCCAAGGGGACTGAGTATCTCATGGGCCCAGGAAAGAGATTTCACATGCTGTATAATAAAAAACTGAATGGGAAGGATTTTTTGGGGAAAAAAACAACAACCACTCCCCCACCACCACCTCTTACTGCACTCGGGGTGCAGAGCAGAAGCTCCTGATTCTCATTTACATCTGGATTCCACTGTTCAGGAGGGCAGCAGTGGGTCACCAGTTTGGCTTGAGTGCAGAAAGCCATCCTCTGAAGAATCCTGGAGGGTGAGCTGGAGTATGGAGTATGGGAGACAGTGGGATACTTGGCTATCAGTGAAGAACACAGGCTCTCAGAAGAATAAAAAAATAATCATCTGGGCCATGCGTGAACCTGGAGACTCATGCTACCCTCCCCACAGGTGCTGTATGACGTAGAGGTTGGAGTCACCCAGGGGATGATGCTTTACCAAGCACTTTCAAATGGCTCAGTCTGGGGGATGAGAGGTGGTTTAGAACGCTTATTTTCTCCACACCCCTTCACCCATTCTTAGTTAGATGCTTGTGTATTTAGAAACAATAATCAATTGCTAGGAAAATTCCATACAGCAACACATCATTTAAGCTCTTTGATTGCTAGACTCCACAGACATGGCCAGGCATGGGCCATGAGCCCCAGTCAGTCTGTATACTGGCCCCACACAGAGTGGGGATAGCTGTGCCCTGTCCAAGGGTGCAGAAGAGGCCATGCTCCAGGAAGCATTCTCCCTTCCTCAGGCATAGTGTCTCCAGGAGATCCCACTAGGGCAAAGCCCCTCCTCTGCGCCACCCCCAGCACAACCAGGGCTTGCGAAGTCACAGTGTGGTGCATACACTTGTGTGTATTGTCAATCATTTGCCAATCAACCTGAACCTAAAAATGTACTTATGGTTAGGAAAGTGACTGGGGGGAAATGAACTCTTCATACACCTCTGATCTACCCTGAGAGTGTATTCAAAATCAGATCTGTTTACTTTCATGACTAGAAATAAGCTTTTCTTCCTCCTCCTCGCTCTACAGAGCCAACACAGCAATGGGAAAGTAAAACGGATTCTGTTCTGACACGCATCAAATTCTAGTTACAGAATCTTTATCACTGTCAAGGAAGTGGGAAACAGAGAGACCCAAATTTGGTTTTCTGATCCCCGATCACATTTTCAGGGCTGACAGTGGAAAAAAAATATCCTTCTGTTTGTAAACTGAACACAGTGGAGATGGAATCTTTGAGAGGACAGACAATGCACACACAACACCCAATGTCATTTGTAGTGTCACTTTTTTAGGCTAACCCTGCCAGAGCGTCAGCCAGGGGGCACGAGCAGAGGTTTGTCCCACAATTGGGTAATATAATTTGAGCTGATTGACGACAGAGTATCAGTATTGGAAATCTGATACAAACACTCTCTTGTATTTGTTGTCTTTAATTCCACTGCCTTTTCTCTGGGATCCAACAACCAAAGTTCAGCTCACTTTTCCCTGGAACACGATGTTTTTGCCTCTGGCTCTGATAAAGTGCAATTGTTAACCTACTCTATGTTTCCAGATCCTGCAGCCCTAGTGACTTAAGAAAGAATGTGTGGTACATTGGCCAGATCCTTTTTGTTTTACTTCTTATAGCAACTGTGTTCTATTATATTTGTTTCAGATCAATCTATTTTATGCCAGGTAGGAAGAGAGAAGCCTAATCTGATTTGGATGTTCATTGAAAAACCTCCCGAAAGTTTGAATAAGCATCTTCTGTGTTTTTCCTGCAGGCTCACTCCAGTGCACACAACTCTGCTATAAGAGCTAATGTCAGATCTGATCCTGTAAAATCTGACAGGTGATTGAAATCATACTAAGCCTGAACAGGACTGGAGTTTGCTGAGAAAACATGTGCTGTAATTTGTGATCACTAAGAACAAAGGTCAGATTTCTAGCTTTATGAGGCAATGGCTTGTGAGGAACATGGAGGAAGGGGGAAAATTCCAATGGCAAAAACCAGTGAGATAATGGAAAACAAAGAATATTTTTCACATACACATGTTCAGCTGTCCCTGCACAACAAAACTGTGATAGCTCCCTCCAGGGAAAGGGAGCTGAAAATTGGTTTTAAAGGGCCAGGCAATAGAGATAGGTTCAGGAGTGTGTGAATTTGGTGTTCCAGTCATCTCCGCCGGCAAGTCATCACAGAAGACTTCCTCACATCACCCCAGCAAGTTCCGCACAAGCAGGGAGCATCCGTTTTAAAAGAAAGCCAGGATTTTTGCCAACCAGCAAATTGTTGCTGAAGGACACAAGGTGAGCAACCCCAGTTTTTTGGCATACATTGCCATGCCGTGCACACCTCCTGTTCAAGTCAATGAGAGCTAAACCCCCACGTAACACAGAAAATGTAGGGTTTTGTGTTATTTGACATTCTCCCACTGAAAGAGGAGGGGATTTTTTGTAAAGTGGGAAGGGGAACTTTGCAAGTATTAGCGAGAGAAGATATATTCTATAGATCAGTATTGGACATTATTTACACACATTTATTGTTGAATACTGTAGTTTGAAATAAAATATTCTCAAAAAGTTGTAATACTGGTCTCAGGTAATTAGCTCTCTCAATTCAGGCACACAGCACTCCGCCAGCCCCCTATTACCCACTCCCACACACACACAAACAAAAAGCTCTTCAAACAAAACAAAGAGAGAGAGGGAGAGAAGCCTGCATATTATGTCCCTCTTGATCTACAATATGGATCTGTTCCAATCTAGCAGGTAATTAAATGACGAGGCATCCTTTTTCATCCACATTTTATGTTCACAATCAGGTCTTTGGAGTATTTATGTAATTAAATCATGTGATCCCAGTAATGAAACTCTTAATTAGCAAAAATATAATTAAACCGGGTTTCTTAAAAACTGAATGTCACAGCACTTTCTAAGGTGGTTTGCTTTTAAACATCCATACCATTGTGTTAGATTTGAAAAAAAAGAAAATGGGCTGAAACTAGTTTTAAAAAGTACTCTGATAAATGATTTCTGTCATGCAAAATCAGCAGAGTACAGCTTTTTAATTTTTGCAAAACAGAAAAAAAACAAGGCCCAAGCAGAGACCTTTGTATGGCAAGTTTCACTCCAATGATTATTTTACCTTAAAATAATAAACCGCTGGGAAAAAAAAAAGGGATTTGTTTTAGAGTGAAACTACCTTTTCCCGGGCACGCCTATTAAAGCTTCCTGGCAGGGATCTGGCTATCAGCACAGGGGAGCCGCTTCTGTCTTGGTATCTCCCCCACCTCGCCACCTTCTTCCCCCTCCTTGTGGCAATACACTGCCACTACCTCGCAGGCATCCTACTAGAAGCCCCAGGCAGCTGCTCCTGTCCCAGTGTCCACCCCCCCCCACACACACACACACACACACCACCACACACACACCTTTAACAACAGTCTTCAAACTCTGCTCTATTTATTTATTTATTGGTAACCTTGTCCACCTGCCATTCACCATGGCTCTAACCACGCTCCTCTTTTACATCATAGTATCTGTCCTCCTCCTTCCCCTCCCCACTGGCTTCATTTCCACATCCTTGTTACCTTCACCCCTCTACAGCTCCTACCATCAATACCTTCTCCCCTGCCCATCTCCATCCCGATCTGTCCCCTCCCCTGCACCAGCACAAAACCAGATCCCACACCTTCCCCCAATCTCCTCCTCACCTCTGGTCACATGTGCCTCAATTCTGGCCCTCCCTACAAGTCCATCCTCTCCACCCCCAGGCCTTTCCCTGCCACCCGCTCTGCCCCTCTCATACCACCATTCCTAACCTCACACCCATTCCCCACTCTCTTCCCATTCTCTTGCAGTCTTTGGACCACTCACTTGATCACTAAAAAGATCACAGCCATCCATGACCTCTTCATAGCTGGCAGAGACCTGAGTCCCTTTGTCTGACACTGCCTCTCCAACTGCCCTCCCTTATGGAGGCCTCTCCTTCTTTCACACGCCACATCATGGATCAGACAGGAGTGTTAGGCTCCTCCTCTCCTGTTCCTGCTGCTTCCAATCCTCCCTCCTCCCCATTCCCACTCTTTCTCCTCTTTTGAACATCACTGCATCCAAAATTTCTCTCCTCTCCCCCTCCATGTTGCTGTCATCTATGATCCACCCAACTCCTTCCCATCAACCTGCCTCTATGATTTCAACTCCTGGATCTTTCTTCCTCACCCCACAATCTCCTACACATATCTTTGATGACTTCAGCTTCTATGCTGATGACCCATCTGACCCCTTAGCTGCACATTTACTCACCCGCAGCTCTTCATTTGACTGGCAGCCCTGGTTGAATTGTCCCACTCACCAAAAGGGCTGTTCACTTGACTTGATCTTCACCAAGGACTGCTCTCTCTCAACTCTCTGATGCTGAGAATTCCAAAAGACTCTGAGGAAGAACAATGTCTTGTTGACAAAGCTCTCTAACAAATCTTTTCTGGAATTTTATAATGATCTTGTGTCCTCAACCATGCCTGAAATGGCCCTTTAGTGTTCTCTTCCCCCATTTCAGCTTTATGGATCACCTTGTGCACAGGTGGCTTATGACTTTTGAAGTGGGAATGAAGAAGGATGGAGCCCCAGTAGCAGAGCTCTCTGGCTGAAGCTGATCAACTATAACAAACATTTTTTTTAAATCTTGCATGTCATGACTTTTCAGGAAGCAAGGAAACATTTCTTTGCCTCCATTATCTACCAAGTTTAGATCAGCATATTTTGTTTCAGGTGGTGAACAGCTTGGAAAATCTAAGATGTTTTCATTTGATGGCTGATTCAAGTGCCTCCTCTTTTAAGGTAATTTCTTTATAACTTTGCAGATAAATCTTTCAGCTTTAGGTGGAGCTGTCTGCTTCCTTGACAGCAGGGCAAATTCTTGAGAGGACAAATGCTGCTACTTCTGTGCTTTGTTTCATCCAGTGCCACTCCCTGAGGTACTGTAATTGTTGGAAACCCTTCCTCCACAACTCATGCTCTGGATCCATATTTGACCTGGCTTTGAGGAAGAGAGGAGCCCATTGTTGAAGATTATCAATGTCTCCTTAAGAACAGGTTGCTGGCTTATATACAGCCATTGCTCAAGAAACCATCATCTGATGGTGACAATCTATACATCATTGATATTCGATGATTAATTTTGCAAGAGGTCAACAGGTCTATAAGGCAAGGTCAATATCCCTAGAAACTTGCCATGAAAAATGGTTTTGCTGTTTGCTGTTGTGAAGGCCAAGACTATACCAGGGTTTAAAAAAGAACTAGATAAGTTCATGGAGGATAGGTCCATTAATGGCTATTAGCCAGGATGAGCAGGGATGGTGTCCCTAGCCTCTGTTTGCCGGAACCTGGGAATGGGCGACAGGGGATGGATCACTTGGTGATTACCTGTTCTGTTCATTCCCTCTGGGGCACCTGGCACTGGCCACTGTTGGAAGACAGGATACTAGGCTAGATGGACCTTTTGTCTGATCCAGTATGGCCATTCTTATGTTCTTATGGCCTGTTCTAAACTCCTACAGGAGTCCTTTACACCAGTGGTTCTCAAAGTTTTGTACTGGTGACCCCTTTCACATAGCAAGCCTCTGAGTGCGACCCCCCCCCATATTAAAAATATGTTTTTATATAGTTAACACCATTATAAATGCTGGAGGCAAAGCGGGGTTTGGGATGGAGGCTGACAGCTCGTGACTCCCCATGTAATAACCTTGTGACCCCCTGAGGGGTCCCGACCCCCAGTTTAAGAACCCCTGCTTTACACATTGCTTGTCGTTATACAGCTAATCACTGTTTGTGTTGCTGCAGGAGCCTTTGTTGGCTCATTGAAGTTGCAGTTCCACCTGATGGCCTCCTCCTATAGCTAATATGACAAATCTGTCATGCCCTGAAGCTCTGCTGTTTTCCCCATTTACTTTTCATTTTCTATTCCTGAATGTATGAAATGCCCAAAGATTTTATGGTTAGCAGCCAACATACATCACACTCTCTTTTCCCCAAGAGGAAGTCAGGCACAGACAGGTTAAGAGAATATGAGCAAAAGATGGTATGTGTACAGACCTTCCATCCTTGAATGCATGTAGAATGTTAGCTCCATTGTCTGAGATCACAAATCCTGGGGGAAAAGGCCATTTGGGTCAGCCATTCAGCTATTGGTCTGATCAGTTTATATGGAGGATTTCTCAGCAGTAGCAATGGCTGCCCGCCTCTGAAAGGTCTTTGGGGCCTCTACTAGCAGCAGAAAAAGAGTGCAAAGAAATGGGAGAATCTGAAAGACACCTACTGGGCAATCAATGTCTTGACTACTTGTCAACATATCCGTTGTTATATGTGTGTGCTCGCCACTGAAAATGACTCTAAAGTCTTTGTTCCTCTCTCACACAATTCTCTATGCAGTTCTGGGACTCCTTTAGTGGGTGACTACTGTTTCAATGGCATGTGATTATCAAGAGGATGACATAATATGCATTAGCTCTGGAAATCCTATCACTTCAGAGGAAGGGGAAAAAAAGGATCCAGGTCTAAAATTATCATGGCAGCTATGCCTTTGTGACTGGTACGCAAAAGGAACCTGAACGCAGTACTGGAGCCAAGCCGGGGCCCTGCTTTGTGTGTGGTTAACTGGGTCTTAGCTGTACAAAAGTTGTAGCATGAAAAGATATGAGGACAAAACATCTCTTTTCACCACTTTGTAATGGATATCATTCAAAACCTGCCCTCGGATTTAGAAGGCTTCCAAACCCTGACTGTGGGCTTTGGGACAAAACCAAAAAATAATCCAGTGTGTTTTGGAAACACCAGAACTACCTTTGCTTTGCCATCTTTAGCTCTTTAAAAAAAAAATGTAAATGCTTTACCTGTTTCTGAAAGTAACAGTGAAACAAAAACAAACCCTCTCTGTAATGTCCTCTGCACACTTGTGCCTCTCAAATAACAGGAACATTAGAGCACTAGAATTATCATAATAGATCAGAACAAAGGTCCCTCTCGTTCAGTATTCTTTCTCCAACAATGGCTGCCAGTACCATAAGCTTCAAAATACAGTGCAAGAAATCCATAACAAACAGTTATGGAATAATCCAGTCTAAGGGGAGTGTGCTTCCTAATGCCCTGTTTGTGATTGACTTGTGCTCTGGAGCATGGGTTTATGACATATTAAAAATGTAATCTAAATTAACTTTGAATGTTCTTCTTATCCATTAAGTGTCTAAATCTTTTTTGAATCTGCCAAAGTTCTTGACTTCAGTGATCTTGTGACAATGAGTTCCACAAGTTAATTATGCACTATGTCAATTTTTTTAAAATCAGTTTTACATATTTCCAATTTCATTGAATGTCCCTTTGCTTGAGGGCAAATAGGTGCGCCCAATTTCCCTTCTCTATACCATGGACCATTTTATTTACCTCTATGTCCCCTCCTTAACTAAACAGATCCATTTTTTTCCACTTTCTTATATGGAAATATATAGATTCATAGATTATAAGGCCATCTGTCAAAGACATGTTGTTGCCCATCTCTGGACTTCCCATTTCTACTATATCTTTTGAGACAGAGTGACCTGAACTGAACAGAGTACTCCAGGTGAGGTTATGCTATCCTTTTACAAAGACATTATCATATGCTCAGTATTGTTTTCTATCCTAATCTTCAATCTCCCCAATATCCTCTGTGAAGACTGATGCAAAGAAATAGTTTAGTTGCTTGCAATGTCCTTGTCCTCCTTCGTTGCTCCCATGACTCCCTGCTAATTCAGTGGACCCACCCATTCTTTCACAGATTTCCTGCTTGTAATACACTTCAAGAATTTTTTATTATTTATTGTTATGCCACTTGTTATTTGTTCTTCAAGCTCCCGCTAAGCCTTCCTAGTTTCCATCTTAAAGTACACAGGTAAAATATATGTTCCTTATTACTGGATTTACGTGCTCTAGATTTCCATTTTCTGAAGAGTACCTGTCCAGTCTGAATAATCTCCTGAGCCTTGTCATTTAGCCATACTGGTTTTGTCTTGCCTTCCATCATCCTTTTGCTTGCTTGTTTGTTTGTGTAGTGTTACACATGCCTTACAGCATTTTTAAGCAGCCTCCAAGTAGAATCTAAGGATTTTAATTTTCCACTTTGAGATTAAGGA
This sequence comes from Terrapene triunguis, assembly GCF_002925995.2. Lineage (NCBI taxonomy): Eukaryota > Metazoa > Chordata > Testudines > Emydidae > Terrapene > Terrapene triunguis. The sequence goes on from NW_020664436.1 coordinate 25,789,994, forward strand.
ACTTCTGGCACAATGACAATATAGTATTAAATACCCACTTACCTAAAATACACCACATAAACGAATGACCCTTGGGGTTACTATCCCTCCTGAAATTTGTGGAGTTCCTTAATTCAACTTTGCTCTTGCCGGGTTATAGCATTGTGTCTTAGCGCAATGGATGCCATTAATTTTGGGGCATCCAATATGTAAACAAACCATTTTATTACATGGGATCGTCTGCAATGTTATCTGGCAAAGAGGACGTCATGAATAGCTTTTTGAAGTCTAAATGTACAGTAACTGCCTTTAAAATCACAAAATACTTGATCCTTATTGACAATTTACACTTACAAATCTGAGCCCTTTCCATTAATCCTTTCCTCTATTGATTATTTCTTATAGTTCCTCTATCTTGATGTTGTATTTTACATGTGGAGTGGCATCTAAGATTTTCTTCTCTACAGATTCATAGATTCCAAGGCCAGAAGAGACCACTGTTGTCATGTCGTCTGACCTCCCGCATAACACAAGCCATAGGACTTCTCTGGATTAATTCCTGTTTGAACTAGAGCAGTGGTTCTCAACTAGGAGTACATGTATACGATACTATACTATACGCATTGGGGGGGGGGGGAAGGGGGGCCCCCCTGGGCCAGGGGGGGGGGGGCAACTTTTATTCCTGTGCATGCCCCTGCAGGGAGTCTGGGGGTACTCAGAGGTGTTCCAGGGGGTACATCATCAACTCACCTAGATATTTACCTAGTTTTACAACAAGCTACATAAAAAGCACTAGTGAAGTCAGTACAAGCTAAGATTTCATACAATTACTTGTTTATACTGCTCTGTATACTATACAATGAAATGTAAGTAAAAATATTTATATTCCAATTGATTTATTTTATAATTATATGGTAAAAATGAGAAAGCAAGCAGTTTTTCAGTAACAGCGTGCTGTGACATTTTTGTATTCGTATGTCTGATTTTGTAAGCAAATAATTTTTAAATGAGGTGAAACTTAGGGGTATGCAAGACAAATCAGACTCTTGAAAGGGATGTAGTAGTCTGGAAAGGTTGAGAGCCACTGAATTAAAGCATATGTTTTAGAAAAACATACAGCCTTCATTTTAAAATTACCCATGATGGAGAATCTACCACAGCCCTTGCTAAGTTGTTCCAATGGTTAAATATCCCCACTGTTTAAAATGTGTGCCTTATTTCTAGTGTAAATTTGTCAAGCTTCAACTATAGCCACTGGATTTTTTTATGCTGTTATCTGCTAAACCAAAGAGCCCTCTCATCAAAATTCTGTTCCCCAGGTAGCTACTTACAGACTGATCAAACCACCCCTTAAACTTCTCTTTGTTAAACTAAAGAGATTGAGCTTCTTGAGTCTTTCATTACAAGTGAGGCTATTTTTTTGAAAAATTTGAATACATTTAACAGCAGAGGTGCAAGAAAACAAGGATATGTCACGGAAAGAGGGGAGATCAAGGGGCCCGGGGTGAAGGGAGGGTTGGGGACAAGCCCACTCTACACTTACTCTGCAGTGGCGGCTCCTGTCCCGTGGGACTGGACCCAGATTCCCACTCTGGGCATTGCAACTTGGCCCACTTGGTCACGCCACCATTCAGGTTTGGCACATCCACCCCTCTATCGATGGAGACTGACAGCTGAAGGGCCAAAATTGATAGGCATTGTGACCTAGCACTCAGGATTGCAATGCCATTCACACCAAATTTGAGAGCCTCTGCCACCATGAAGGCCAGGTTGTAATGCTCAGAGGGAAAAGGAGCTGCTGCTGCAGGACTCATGGACTTTATTTAAATTCATAATTATGTGAACACTAATCTCCACCCCAAAATAGTAATCTTAATTATAACAGATGTTCTCCAATCATTTAATCAGTCTCGTGGCTCTTCTTTGCACCATCTCCAATTTTTCAACATCCTTTTAAAAATGTGGACATTAGAACTGTATGACATTAGAATACTGTATGCAGTATTCCAGGATTGGTGTCAAAAATGCTGCATACAGAGGTAAAAACCTAGCCCAGCTCCCATTCACTACTCCCATGTTCATACATCCAAGGATCGCATTAACCCTTTTTGCCACAGCATTACTCTGGGAGCTCTTGTTGAGTCCACTATGACTCCTATATCCTTTTCAGAGTCACTCCTTTCCATGATACAGTCCCCCATTCGGTAGGTATGGCCTGCAGTCCTTGTTCCTAGATGTGTGATCTTGCATTTGTCTGCATTTAAAGCTTGCATTAAACTTGTCTGAAAGGGCCCAGTTTACCAAGCATCCCAGATCGCTCTGTATGACTGTTCTGTCCCTCATTATTTACCATTCCACTCATCTGCCAATGTTATCAGTGATTTTATATTTATTACCAGATCTTTGATAAAGCTATTGAATAGCATTGGTCCTAGAGCGGATTCCTATGGAACACCACTGGAAACACTCCCCTTCAATGAGGATTCTGCATTGATACCTATTGATTGAGATCTGTCTGTTAGCCAGCTCTTAATGCATTTTGTGTGCTTAGTTGATATTGCCTGGTGCTAGTTTTACAAACAGAACATTGTGCAGTACTAAGTCAAACATCTTGCAAAATCTAAGGATATTACCTCTGCACAACTGCCTTTTATTTACCATACTTTTAATTTCATCAAAAATGAAATTGGGTTTGTTTCACAAGACCTATCGTCCCTAAAATCATGTTGACAGGCATGAACTAAATAAAATCCCCTCATAATATCTATCTTCCTCCTTTATCTGTCCCAAGATCCTCTACCACAGATAGAACTTTCTTCATTCACAATCCCTCTCTGATACATTGGCTGCTTCTACTCATAACAGCCATCCTCCAACGACAACTGAATCCATTTCCTTTGCTCTGACTCAGCTAAACTGCCTAACCTGGAGAGTGCCTTTGAGTTTTAATCCAGCTTGCCTACAGCTCCCTCGCTTTTCCTGTCTATCACTTTCCACATGGTGTTAAGCATGTTCCATTCCATTGTGCTTTTCCAGTGGATGCAAAGTATTTGTGGGCAGGGCAGGGGTATTTCATTAGTGAAACACAGCTATATTAAAAATGCCTGAGTTCAGGCTTGAGGGCACAGGCAGTACCAGGTGCTGAGGGAAGCTAGGTAGTGAGAGAGGTGAACTCACCAGGTGAGTAGGGCCTGTGGGTGAGAGCGGGTGAGAGATATCAGGCAGCTGCAGTTTCTTTTATGCAAGGGATTCTCAGGTGTGTAGCCGAAACGGGGTAGGAAAGGGAGGAAGTTTGTTTGGGGAGAGAATATTAGAATAGCTCCAAAACACTGATGATAATCCTGTGCACTCGATCTATGGACCTTGAAGCACTTTACAAACAGTCACAAAGTTGCCTTTCCAACACACCTGTGAGTTAAGGAGGTCTTATCACTGTTTTGTAGAGGAGGACACAAGCACAAAGAGATGAGCATGTGACTTGCCCTAGGTCACCCAGGGAATCAGGGGCATGTGCAAGGGGGGGGGGCACAAGCTGGAGCCTGCAACCCCACCCCCCACCCCCAACCAGTGGGGGCACAGAACTCCTCCAGGACCAGGGCAGGGAGAGGGAGCTCCTCCGGGAGAGGACTGCTCTGCTGGGGCCGTGAGGCTGGGTGGAAAGGGGAGAGCCAGCTCCTCCAACTGCATTTGGGGGGGGGGGGGGGGGGGGGGGAGCCCAGCCCCTCTGGCCATGGGGGGAGGGGCAACTTTTTATTCCTGTGCATGCCCCTGCAGGAGTCTGCAGCCAAGCCAGGATAGACCCCAGGTCACCTGACTCCCAGTCCTGAACTTTAACAGCCAGACATTCCTCTCTCCCCTTAAAATGGTTTGGGTTTAGTTTGGACACATACACAAAGGACAAGGTTCAAAACATTTCTCTTAGCATCAGTTTGTGCAGCCCTGCTACTAAATCACTGTCTTACTGGTCATAAAGATATGTTTATCTAGCCCCACTTCAAATCACACCCCAGAAGCCACACACCGACTGGTTTCTTACCCTAGTCTGTTAGAGCATCTTTAGCACTGGGACGGTGCCTCAGAGACTCCTGCACATGCTGAATTTCAGCCAATATACCCTAGCTGATTCTGAAGTACTACACCACCACTACTATGAAAACTCCAGTCTGGGAAGAGTAACTATAGAAACTGCCGCAATAATTACAGAGATGGCATGGGGCTGCACAAATATAGAGAGGGAGCCACATTTATGGTAGCCTGATAATCAATACCCAGGGAGCTAAAGAAAAAGAGGGGCACACCACAAGCACATAGCATGAGGGATTAATCTCTTCCTTCTGGACAAGTGCAGTATTTGCGGTAAAACCAATGGCAGCTGTGGTTTAGTCTCTGTATCACAGGGGAAAAAATCATTTGGTTAAATATGCCAGTTACCACATTGCATCTGCTTTTGAGGTATGACCCAAGAGCAGTCTGATCAAGTCAGGAGTTACTTTTACCAATGTGAAAAAAGACAAATTTATACTGACTTTGGTTTAAGGCTGGGTTTTTAATGTATGAAGCAACACATAGCACAAGATAGCTAAATCTGAGTGGGAATGCAAACATAGCTATAGGACCTATTCAAGCAATTCTATTGTGCCCCATGCTCAATCCTCATGCTTCAGGACATAAGCTGATAACCAAGTAGGGTCAGGAAGATAAAGACACCCTTATATTCTATTTAGTAGATTATTGAACAATTGGATGCATTATGGGTAGTTAACAGCTTCTCCTGAAGTAGTAAGCATTGGCCAGTGTTTGAAACATACTAAACTACATGTGCTGTATATGTTAGGGCATGGCAGTTTCTATATCCACAAAATTACCAGCTAAATTCTAATTCCAGAATCTTTAATGCTGCTGCTGTCAGTGTAAAGCAGAAAGAAAAGGGTTTTATTTGCAGACAGTAGGCAGAGATCATAGTGCTGGTGCTCAGACAAATCTTGTTTTGACTTGTAAAAATAAAAAGTAACCCCCAAGACAATAACTTTACAGAGTCACTTTTCTGGCTGTGACCTCTCCCTCATAACGTTGATGACTGATTTTTATAAAATGGTAAATTGGTTATAACTGGGGATCAGACAGAGTGAAATCTCACTCATGCACACACCTTAATGGAATTCTACTGTTTCTTACCTATTCTACTCGCTATAATAAATTCCCCAATTCTATTTAAGATTTATGCTCCAAAGAAAGATTCCCACAACTTTTGATTTTCAAAAAAATAATCTTACATCTTTCAAAAAGATCACAATTTAGACAGAGACCAATGATTTACCCCATCATCAGTCTCCAATTATATGCCCCTTGTAAGTATTCTCACACTTCTTATCAGTCTGTCTGTACTGGGCTATCTTGATTATCACTTCAAACGTTTTTTTCTCTTACTTAATTGGCCTCTCAGAGTTGATAAGACAACTCCCACCTGTTCATGCTCTCTGTATGTGTGTGTATATATATATATATATCCCCTCAATAAATGTTCCATTCTATATGCATCCAAAGAAGTGGGCTGTAGCCCACAAAAGCTTATGCTCTATTAAATTTGTTAGTCTCTAAAGTGCCACAAGTACTCCTGTTCTTTTTCCGGACACAGACTAACACGGCTGCTACTCTGAAACATACCCTTTACAGTCAGCCAATAGAAGTCCCAAATAAAAATCTCACTTATGACTATCAAATTTTGACACTGAAACTGAAAAAAAAAACCCTTCATCTGAAAATGACAAATCTGCCAGTACTACTAACCAAACTTAAAAGCCTGAGTTTTCAAGAAACCTAGCTACAAGGAGAACCCAGACAGATGCATGATAGAGTGTAGCGGAAAATTAAAAATGGCAGCATGGGGAAGGAGCACAAACAGCAAATACGGTGGCATTTTTAGGTTTAAGAAATGGGGATGGTTAGAGGCCACTACCAACTTCCACAGACTAAATGGAACAGCCATTTCAGTGATGCTGTTTTACACCAGCTGAGAATCATATGGAAACAAGGATGCTAAAGACAAACTATCACTCAAATCTAGATGTCCACTCCTCCTTTTAGCTTTTCCATTATATATGCATGACAAAATCAAAAGGCAATAGTAAACTTTTCCAGGCAAGGACCTTATTTTCCTACTGACTATGAAAACACCTACCTACCCAGCCCGCTGATGATGCTACAAAGACAAAGAAGTTTCTTCTAAAGAAAATAAATGTTCCTTTTTCATGGGGTAGCTGGCCTCTGTTTAAACACTGACAGTGTTCACAGTAATAGCTTATTTGTTTGTGTTCTAAACTATTATGGGGTCACTAAATTCACCTGCATTTTGTACCTTTGCTTAGTTATGTGGAACTACTCAACATAGGGTTATAACGACCCTGAGAAAGTAGGGAAAGTGGCATGTTTCCCCACAGCTGAACAGAGTAGATAATGCTTTAGCTGCTCTGGCATTCTATTATTTTCATACCCCCATATACCTAGGCTTATTCTCTTGTTTTCATTTGCTGAGACTTGCTTTCTTCCTCCTTATGCGTCTCCTGCTATTTGCCTTCTCATTCAGCACAAGACATTCTGGCTCATCTGATGTCCCTAGAACTATCACTCCCTAGAACTATCACTCCTAGCATGCCAGCCATTTCCTTGATCACCACCTCCACTCTTTATAACCTTTACTGGTCTATATGCTTTTTCAGCATGCAGCCCTCTTTGGTTACTCAAGTCATTAATAAATAAAATAAAAAAAACCCAAACCAATTGCTTTTTTATTTTGGCTACAGCACCTATCATCCCACTGCAGTATTCTCTCTGCTACAAATCCCTTCCAAGCCTTCAGTATTCTGTATTTATATGTGCACCTGCACAATTAGCACCTAATTAACAAAACACACCTGCAATGGCTTTACTTCTAAACACTGCACTACAGTCATTAACTCTCTATGGTACATTACATGAATGGCATCTTTTTCTCCTAATCTACTGTTATGATAAAAAAAAAAACATGTTTAGCTGATAGTGAGCCAAATTCTAATCTCAATTACACTGTTGTAAATCTGGAGTAGCTCCAATTTACACCTGAACAATTTCTAAGTTTCACTCTGGTGTAATTAAAATCAGAATAATGCCCTGTAGGGCATATTATGATCTTAGTTAAAAACATGCAAGCTGGCCCTGTATGCCTTACTATTAATGGCATAATTCATGCCCAATGAAAGATGAAGAGATGCTTTTAGGCAAACCAAGACACACTTTTTTGAAATATTCTTTTTTTTTTACTGAATTTTGATCCCTGTCATACATCTATTTTAAATGTATAGGTAATGCACAAGGACAATAATCACATGTAGTTATCCTCCCTGAAAAAATAAACATCTTCTTTTAGTATAAACTTGTGTAAAATTTGAGGGGCCTCAAATTAAGGCTGCATTTAGAGCCCACTCTGATTTTTAGTGGTGTGCCTTCTAAGAGGTGATGTCTGAAGAAAAATTGTAACAGTGGAACCCAGAAGTTGCTCTACCTACCAGATCAGACCAAACCTACTATCTATCCTACCTCCATCAGTGGCTCATGTTAGACGCTTCTGACAAGGGCAAACAAAGAGAAAAAACAACTCTCCCTCCCTTTAGGTCAGATCTCAATACCCTTACACCAAGTTCCTTGCTCCCTGAATAGTTCCAATGAAATCAACAGGATTACCCCTGGAGTAAGGTGCGCCTCAGTGTGAAAGTATCAGGATCTGGCCTATTGAAGTGAATGACAAACTTCCAGGTCCACAAAGGGACTGAGGCACCTAAACCCCACATTTAGGCTCCTAAATCCCAATTCTAGGTACCACTGTGAGCCACAAAACCCCTACCTGGCTGCCTCCTAACCCTGTAGGTGCCGAAACTCACTTTGGCACCTACATTTTCAGTGTAAGAGTTCCCTTGATGCCTCTGAGCATGTGCACGGCTGCCTTACTAGGTGTCTGGATGCCTGTCTCTGATCTAACCCCCACTGCAATCCACAAACCAGAGGCTGATGCGGGGGGTAGACATCTCTGACCATGGCGCTATGGCCATGGGGCTCCCGCGCTCTCTCCTTCTGAAGCCGCTCCACCGTGTGTAAATAATTAAAAGCATCATTAGAGCCAGTGGACTGGCCCTGGGGTCTCTCAGGTGGGTGCCCTCACCACTAGACTATAGACTCATTCTCACCATATGGCTAAATGATTATTTATCCCAGGTGAAACAGCACCAGCAGAAGAGTCTGAGGGAGCCACATATTAGAACATCCCATAGTTCAGTGATTAGCACATTTCTCTGAGGAGTGGGAGAACCCTGTTCAAACCTCTTCTTCCTCACAGGGGAATTGAACCTGAGTCTCCCACTAACCTCACCAGTCTAAATTCCCTACCGCCTCAGGCCATTTTGTGTGAAGTTAAGCAGGCACCTAACTTATTCTCACAAGCAACACCTCAGTTGCCTGAACACAGGCAAGGGGCTCCTAGCTGTGGCTCATTCAGCATTGCAACACTTCAGTCCCTTTGTGGATCTGAAATTCAGGGGTAACAGGATGAGGCTGAATGTCCCCAGCAAATTGCAACACAGTACCTCTGTGTCTTTCTATAGGCATTTATGCAGCACATATCACTGTATCTAAGCTACCTATAGGAGAAATGCCTTCCACATCCCCATGGCAATCGGTTTCTGCCCTGAAGCAGGAGGTTTGATTACCTTATCTTATCATGTAGAAATACATGTCATAAAACTAGCTGGCCCCTTTTGTGTTTTTAAATCCAGGCAGAGTATTTGATTCTATTTCTACGATGGCCCTGCAGCAATGAATTCCTCAGACTGACCCCACAGGGTGCAGAGAAGCAGAACCTTTTATTGGTTCTCAATTTGCCCAGTATTCATTTCATACAATGCAAACACAAAAAGGCTTCCAACGGCATGAACTAGAAACAAGCATTGTCACAGTTTCTGATCACTATTTTTCATTCAGCATGAATGTTCATACAGTTCTCCATGTTAGTCCTCAAATTCAGCAGCTCCCCAGACCCTAAGGCACCAGACTGTCAGTGAGGGGACCCAGGTTCTGTCGCTAATTAGCTGTGTGGCCTTGGGAAAGTCACTTGGACTCCAATCCTACAAAGACTTATGCATGCACTTAACCTTACAGACGTGAGTGGACCCATTACAAGTTTACTACAGTGGGCCTATTCATGTGCTTGAAGTTAAGCGTCTGTGTAGACTTTTGTAGGATATGGGCCTAAGCTACCTGCTTACCCCAAGAGGTGGCCTACCCACGTCGGGATTGAGGCGCAATGGTGGGGCAGCGTAGGGACACTTGCACAGGGCTGTGCTGTCCCTGTCCTGTGGATAAACAGGGCGCTTCATTGTCTGAAGCTGTCAAGCCAGCAGCTTTCGGTCGCGTTACATTTACATACACATACCCCTGTACAAAAAGAAGGAGAGAGAGAGAGAGACAGCTTTAAGATTGACACATGCTTGTCTTATCCTGAAACACTGATTTCTGCTCAGCCCCTGGTTAGTATTATTGGTTTGTTGTCACCATTAAAACAATCTGGAACAATTAAAAGGGCATATGTAGGTAGAACACTGTGTTTTAGGACAGAAGGTGAAGAAGCACATCTGCTCCTATTAAAAACTGCACTTTATTTCATAGCACTGCCCCCCAAACACTGCAGCTTACAATAAGGGCACTACAACGCTCGGGAGCAGGACTGCAGAATACTCTGATATTTTTAAATCAGCACAGATCTTTAAAATGACTGCAGGCCAAATAAAAATGCTCTTGTTCTTCTCTATCCTACATGTTGGGTTCATTTGAATAATCTCTCTCATCAGTCCTTCTAACACGGAAGGCAAGAGCAGTTTCTTCAGAAAATGAGAGGAAAACAAACCCTGTCCTAAAAATACCCAGCACTGCTTTTTATTTAAAAAAATGGAAAAAGGCAGGAGCCGAGACAAAAGACAAGATTTGTCTTCAAATAGCAGCACTTAAATGCTAAGCTCCAACCATGGCAGGTGTTTCCAATCCTTGATGAGCAGGTGCAGTAAACTGGCTATTGGGACTTGCGATGCCCTCCAGCCAGATTAGAGCATTCATTCAGAGAAAGAAAAGGAATGTGCAAAGCCATCAGGGATCTGGCCAAACACCGGGTGACTCTCAAGAAGGCCATTGCCTGTAAAGAGCCCAAGGCCAAAATAATCAGAGCCTCTCTTTCGGTCCCTGCTTTGCATCTGTCAGACCATCTCTCACAAAGAGTAAGGGCACTCGAGCTGGGCTAAACTAGCCACGATTGCCTTGGGAATCTGTGCATGCAGCGCAAATCTAACTCAGAGAGAGTTACAAATACAATGTGAGGGCCCAATCCTGCAAACACGAAGTCCCAAGCAGTGGCGCTTACTGTGTACTATGGACCAGATGTTTAAAGGAAGTTAGGCATTTAACTACCTTTAAAAAGCTGTCCCTATGAGAAATTACTGTAGTAAACACTAGCCTCCATAGTAAGTGGCTCCAGGTCTGGGACTAAGCAGTGCCTAGACCTCCTGTGGGTGCTATAAGAGAAGGAATAATAATCACAGCAACTCTTGTGATTTTATCATGTTGGGTGTTTTTCTTAAAGCCTCTAGAGGTATGTGATTTGGGGCGGGGGGACTCAGCTTTAAGTAAGTTTCTAACCCTCATGGTTGTGGAGAAAAGCTTGATAACATGAGTGTACCCTAAAAACTCAAAAGGCAAATAAAACACAAGGTTTATTTATTTGTTTTTAGATTTTCCTTTTTAAATTTAAGCCAATCTCCTGATTTTTCAGGGCCTGACTCGTGAGTTTTGAACTCTTGAGGTTGGCAGTACTGTATTCAAGCAATTACAGCACTGGAAATGTTACATTTACAAGGCATAAGGGTAAAAAGGGGACAAACAGGGACAAGGACTTTGACAGAAAGTAAATAAATGTTAGCATCAATTTGAGGCACTTTTCTTGCACAGATCTATCAGAGAGCACAGGCTGCTACACACACACAGGGCTGGTTCTCTTCTGACTTTCAGAGGTTTAGTTCCACTGGCTGCAATGGAGTTACTCCTGATTTACACCGGTGTGAGAATCAGGCCCACAAAGTCAGACACACATGAATATGTGCACTCTGGCCTTTCATGTGATTGATGTGTTGGTTGGAAATCATAATCCCACAACTCAGGAGGTATTCTTAGCAATGAGAGAGGGAGAATTAAACTTTTCCTGGAACGATAGGCATTATCTTTCCAACTACATTTATAGAGAGGAGCTAGATTATAAATATCAAATAGATATTGTAGTAGTGAAAATGCAAAAATAGAGGAGTGCAGAAACAAGAGTTTGAAACAGAGACTAACACGGCTACCCCCTGATACTTGACACCATGCAAGGCACTAAATTTAGCCGTATGGAGTGGAAATCCATCAACCTCAAGAAAAAACTTGCTATGCATCCGAAGAAGTGAGGTTTTTACCCACGAAAGCTTATGCCCAAATAAATCTGTTAGTCTTTAAAGTGCCACCAGACTCCTTGTTGTTTTTGTAGATACAGACTAACACGGCTACTCCCTGATACTATGTTTTCTGTAAATATCTACATAGGTCGTGGTTGTTTTTTTAAAACCCATTTGTTTGTTTTTCTAATATAAACATATGTAACTAGGGGATCAAGAAAATAGGCGAATAGGAAGTTTGGTAATTTTGAAAAAACTTCTAACAAAATTTTAATTAAAAAAAAGAGACAGATTGTTAAAATAGTTCCCAATTTTTGTATGCAGTGTTGTTGTCACTGTGTCAGTCCCAGGATATTAGAGAAAATAGGTGGGTGAGGTAATAGCTTTTGCTGGACCAATTTCTGTTGGTGAGAGACACAAGCTTTCGAGCCACACAGAACTCTTCTTAGGGTCAGGGCCGTAGTAACAAAGAACGTGGCCCCCTCCGAATGTGGCCCCCTCCGAACATATGTCCGGGCGGAGCCCCTTACAATGCAGAAACTGGAATGCGGTATTTATTTTGCCACTTTTAGGGGCCCCCTTCCTTGCGGGGCCCCCTCGGGTCGGAGGGTACGGAGGGCGCTCGCTACGCCTCTGCTTAGGGTGCTCTGATGCTTGTAATGGACAGCTGAGGTCTGATTTCCTGAAACTGACCATTGCATGTGTCTAGTGTGATGAGGTCATTACACTCCTGTGCAGCTACATCGTAGCTGCAAGCAACAGCATACTGGTAGCTTCCAGAGTCCCACTCTCAGACATGTACCTCAAACACACAGGCCAGGCTCTTGCACAAAAGAAAGATTCCAATTTTATACTTATCATAATGCCTAAACAACAAACAAACAAAAACAGGACTTTCAGACCCAGGGTGTACATCTATCATGACTGGCTGACCTGAAGAAGAGCTCTGTGTGGCTCGAAAGCTTGTCTCTCTCACCAACAGAAGTTGGTCCAATAAAAGATATTACCTCACTCACCTTGTCTCCCAATTTTTAATCAGCCACACTGGTGAAATACAGCAGATAACAACCCATGTACCTAAGCTCTTTTTGTTTATAGACTATATAACAACAGGACAAGCAACCCCACCCTGCCAATCCAATGTCCCTTACCCTTGTTTTGGGAGGATTGTCTCTAGGAGCTAGTGAGTCTTCCACTATCACTACCCATCCTGGTCCCCTTTGTTAAAATAACCAACAAGGGTATAGATTAATGCCAACTGTACCTAGGAGATTTGTAATTCTGCAAACTCTCCAATGGTAACAAGACACAAACTACCAATTTATTCAATATAGTCCTTCTGGAAGGTCATGTATTAAATTCCATTACCAGTCCACCCAAGCTCTCCAATCCTGCAGAAATAGTGGTATTGTATCCTGCATGTGCGTGCTTCACACACACTGCATTGTAATTTGCAATGTCACTTTACTTTGCACTATCAGTGGAAGATGATGCCTTCACTGTGATTCATTGACTAGAAGAACACCAATCCATTAAAGTTACTAAGTAAAATGAACTATTTTTTTTTCTTTTTTCCTGGTAGTTGGGCAATTAGGTGGGAAAGCACCCAGATGCTGCTAATGTGGTCAGATGTGTCCAAATTTCTCTCTGCCATCCAATCTCCCTATACAAAGCTGCCTTAAACCTAACAGATCCATTCAGTGGAAGATTCTCCCTGTATATAGTAATCCTTCAGCTGCATAGAGCCCCACTAGTAGCTGCTACGCCACTCCTCCCCTGCCATAGAATTTGTGTCCAGTGAAAAAGGGCCATGGCCAGGTTGTCCCTGCACCCCAACCATTCCCCAGTTCCCAGAACAGCCCCAGGGCCAATTGGCAGCCAGCAGAGTTTAGAGCAACCTTTAGGCTGCTCTAATCTGCACTGAGAAACAAAGTGAGAGCTGAACTGGTCAAGGCCTAAAGCAGGGATCAGCAACCTTTGGCACGCGGCCCATCAGGCCTGGAACGGCGAGCTGTGGCCAGTGGAAGCTGCAATCGGCTGAACCTGCGGACACTGCAGGGAAACAAACAGCGGATTTCCCTGATGGGCTGCGTGCCAAAGGTTGCCGATCCCTGGCCTAAAGCCACCTTTGCCTGACCCTTCTCCTCAACTCACACACATAACTAGATCAATGAGTCTAGTCCTGTATACTGAGTTGGTAAAGTCAGAGAAGAGTAAGGAATAGTGCCCTAACATTATCACAGTCATATGGAAAATAGAACCTTTGTCTTTGTACGTGTCTCTAGAGTAGATGATGGGAGAGGCAAATGTATTTGATAAAACGCTCCATGAAATGCAGAGTTGACTGAAAATGTCTTGCATTTTCAGCTATCTGCTGTACCTTAGTGTAGTTCCACTGCAATGGGTGACAGTAAATGCATTGGCCAGGTTCCCTAGAAATTAAATTGACTCAGCATACATTCTAAAAGTCACCAAGTAAAAAAATCGATTCATCGAAGCATGGATCAATACTTTCCATATGCACAGTTAACATCACTTCCCTCCCCTCCTTCTCCACTGCTGTCCGCCAACTCCAGCTTTCAGTTCCTTGCACCCCACAAAGAGTTATGTCAAGTAAAATATGTCAGAGGCAGCCTCACTCTCACGGTGCTGTTGTTTGCTGATTGTATACATAATTGTACAAAAGCCAACAAAGAAATAAATCCACTGGCAAAGAGGCTGCATCTTCACACTCTCTGCCTGTCCACTCTATTGCTGCTGTCAGAGAAGACACCTCATTAACAGCTTGTAATGAGCATCAATAAACCATGTGTTGGTAAATAATAAATATATGCAGTTATCTGATATGGCAATTACAAGCACAGCTGACATCAGATTGCACAGTTCTGGAATATTATCATTGAATGAGATTTTAGTGGCACCTCATTTCCCCAAGCTTTCATCCTCTGCAGAGATCCTGTGTGCTATTCTTTTATTCTCAGATAGAGACTGCTGTCAAAGGTTAGCCCATGGAATAAATGGCACATTGTACACTAAACACTCTAGCAGGAAATGTGCTATTGTTTGTAATGTTAACTATGCCAGTATATATCAGTCTTCATCTAGGACTCGGTCCTGCAAAGCATTGAGCATTCTGGCCCTGATCCAGCAAAAAGTTGAAACATGTACTTAACTTTAAGCATATCAGTAGCCCCATTTCTAGTGAGTAAAGTTAAGCACAGGCATAAGTCTTTGCAGGATCAGGGCCAAAGACCCTAGAAGTGACCTGCAAGCATTAATTCAGCTCCACAACACAGAGGCATGGAAGAATGATTCTATTCATTTCACAGATGGGGAAACCAAGGCATGGTAAAGTGATGTGAAAGAGGGTGGTGCTGCTGGGAACGCAGAAGTTCTGAGCCCCACTCATTCTCAGCTACGGTTGTCTGTGCTTATTAATTCTCATTAATTTATACTTAATTTATAAATACCACATGAGACAATTAAGTCTTAAAAATCAAACCTGAACTCTGACAGTAAAAACCACTGCAGACTCGCCTGATAATGAGTTGGAGTCTCAGTTTTGAATAGATATGGATTCAACATGTGAAGTGTGTTTTTTAAGCTGATGAGGGCCCACTAACTAATATTTGTAAAGCACTTGTAGAATGTTAGGTGTTCTATCAGTATAGTACTACACATGATTAATGTATTATTATCATTGCCCAAATCCAGAGCCCTCTGCCTGGCCCGAGTAGCTGGGATGGGTGCTGAGCTAATATGTGCGGGACAGGGGCCAGCTCACCACTGGGTCTGAACAGGCATTCCACTCCCAGGTGGCAGTGTAGCACTGTGGAGTCACTCTGTGGAACCTAGTATCAGGGGGTAGCCGTGTTAGTCTGTATCTACAAAAACAACAAGGAGTCTGGTGGCACCTTAAAGACTAACAGATTTATTTGGGCATAAGCTTTCGTGAGTAAAAACCTCAATTCTTCGGATGGAACCTACTACAGCCCAATGGCTAGAGTAGCCACATACTTCCTATGTGGCTTCCTATGTGCTCCCTCATGAAGGGTGAGATGGGAGGAACCATAAAGTAGCAGATACTCATGTCTCATCCCTTCCCAATCCTGCCCATGCTCTGCCTCCTCCCAGCCCGTGTGCTGCTGTGCTGCGGGCCCTCTATGGAGTCAAGCTCCACCTTCCACAGAGGGTACTGGAATGGAGTTACTGTGCTGGCTGGGTCTGGTCATGTCTAGTCCCCTGTTCCCCAACCAAGTGTGGCCACTTTTCCTTTTGCATAGTAAAACTGCACCAGTTCTTCTGCCAAGAGGCCTGCTGTGGCTATGGAAGTAGGGGCTGAATTTGACCCTAAAAGCCAAAATACCCTGAAAGAGGCTCTTTTCACTAGCACTACCAGAACTGGCAAGCCAGCACTGTGTGTCTCCTAAGAAAACCTGAATGTCTGAACTTTCTAAAGTTGGCTCATGAGTGGGAAAGAGTCTTTAAAAATTAGTCACAGGCACAGCAACTTGCCTTGCTCCCTGACAGAGACAGAGTCGGGGAGTAAAGAAAACTGGTTATCCTTGCAGCTGCCCAACCATACCAACCCCCAAGAATGGTCTGACATTGCACAGAGAGGGGATACCATTTTAGAAGTCTCCACATCAGACACCAGTAATTCTACACTGTAATAAGAAGGTGGTTTTGGAGGAAAAATGAACAACCAACAGTGGGAATATGTCAGTCTTGCAGCAGTAGATAGCTGGAATCCCCTCTTCCTTTAACTCTTTGGGTGGGCAGCAGAGAAAGATTTGCTAGACCTAGCCTGAGTTTATCAGGGCGTTACTAATTTTGAGATGTCCCTACCACCATGTATCTTCAGTTGGGAAACCCTAATAAGTGCCGAGTTATGCATACTCCGAGAGCTCAACTGCCGAAGCAAAAAAACCCAACAACCCGGAATGCCGCCCCTGGAATTCTGCCGCCCCATGCACGTGCTTGGTTTGCTGGTGCCTAGAGCCGGCCCTGCTGCTGAATCCTCTGTATCCCAACCAGCTCTGGTCATGGAACCATGAATCAGCTAGTTATCCACTCTATGTCTTATCTGGTGTGGAACACAACCCAGCACCCACTGGTCACAATGGTTTTCAAATAAGCCACCACGCGAGCCCTGTAGTAGAGCAGTAGTTGCAGCAATAAAGAAAGGTGTAAAGCATTACCTTTTTCTGTGATCTCTCATAACTGTCAAATATGCCACGTTTTACTTTCTGAGGGATTCTCTGAGTGTGATTCCAAAGCCCTGAGGATCAGCCAATTTCTCTGCCCCTCAAATTTACATCCAATCCCACTTCATGGTTCACTTAAAGGGCTGGTGCCACTGGCACCGTGCCAGATCCTCTAATCCAGCCAAGCTGCAATGGGAACAAGGCCATTGTGGGGGAGGACAGATGTGACTTTAAGCCACTTTTCCATGCCCTGGATTGTGGGGCTAGTGTGTGCCCAGGCCTGCACACCTAGAGCAGCCTCAGCAGCTGCGGGACCAAGCACCCAAAGTTCCAGCTCACTTCATCTGACTCACAGGGGGCTGGCCTGTGCAAGCTCAGATTTCCATCAGAACTGCCTGCATAGCCCTGAATGATTTTTCTTCAGCCTTCAAAGTACTGGGTGTAGAAAGTGATGTAAGAGAATCATAGGCCCTGAAAAAGCCTGATATGCTGCCACTGTGTTTGACAGGCCTGCAAATATTTCCTGTGAGACTTTCAGGAATTATTTATTATAGTAATTATTAATGAATCAGTAAATATTTTTCTGGTACCCAAAAGTGAATTTCACAGATGCAGCCACTGTATCCTATTGCTACTAAGGAGCCAGGAAGGAAACTAAGCAAGTATGATGTGCAAGCAGTTGTATAAATCACTCACAACACCAAAGTGCAGCAGAGCAGGCTCAGAGTTTGCAGCATGAGCTAAAGTCAGCATCGAAGTCAGGAATCTGAGTGAGAGCTCTCATTTCCTCTGCTTCTGTGGGCTAAAGGTGGGCCTTTCGTGTTCCTTAAGAGTAGCTTTTTTGATTACTTGAACTAATCTTCCATAGTCAGACACCCCCATTTCTTTTTGATCGCATCTCCTCTTAGCTCACTCACCAAGGACTCTTGAGTTGTGAGCATTAAGTTATGTCAATTTCCAAAGCCTCAACACTTTTTCAACAATTGCTTATTGCTGAGGACTTGTAACTGATCATTTCCTTATCTTACATCTTCCTCTCTCTCTCTCTCTCTCTCTCTAGTTCGCTAGCTCCACAGGACTTGTCCAACTCCTCCTCCCAGCTCTCCCAGTAACCTTTACAGGAAAAAGCAGCCCATTAAATGTGAGGTGTTAACTGCTCTCCTGACCACATATTCCAAGATGTTTCCTGCTCATGTTTCAGGAGCAGCCTGCAATGCTGCAACCCCCACTGGGGCCATTCTGTCAGTCCAGGCATTTAATTAGCTAATTACAACCTGCTGACATGAATACACAGAATATGGTGTTCAAAGAGCAATTTTTTTTCAATTCATTTATTATTAACCCCCAGTAAACATCTGATATGCTCTTCCCCGAGGGGACTGAGTGGTAATTGGTCCCTTGAATGCTGAGTTCTCTTACTAATGGGCCCGAGCTGGAACCAAGTAGCACCATCTGTCAGTGTTTGCACATACAGCCCCCCGTGCCTTTCACATTTGGGAAAAGACAAAAAAGGAAGAAGAAAAGTCTCAGACATATTTTGAATGTGGTCAGGCCCACTCTCCTTTGTGTAGCATTCATCACTCACATGTCTGTACCCTGCCCAGGAAGGATCATGCAGCGGTCAGTGGAAAAATCCCTTACAGGATAAGCTGGTTGGGTTGGCTTTTCTTTTTTAATTTCTTCCTTCCACATTCAATCATGCATCTGTATAGTGTTTGAGGTAAGCATGGAAATGACGCTTTGCTCAAGTGCTCTGACTGAAGAGGCGAGATAACAGCGGTGGGCATGTTATGTTTTCTGAGACAAAAATGCCTTAAAAGCATGAAGGGCGAGACAATGGAAACCAGGTGGAAAGTACTAAGACAGCCGATCCCAAATGAAACTCCTTATCACTAAAGTGACCTGCCTGCACAAGAGCTGCCAAACTAGACTTGATTTATGCACATCTCAAATAATCCTTAGTACTTGGGAAAGGTTGTTATTTGTAGGGTGGTAGCATTTACAGGATCCAGCTGAGATAAGGGGCATACACACAGAGAAAGACAGTCCCTGCCCCGAAGAGCTTACAGTCTAAATACACAAGGCAGACAAAGAGTGGAAAGGGAAACATAGGCATAAAGAGTGGAAGTAGCTAGTGGAGGGGTTCTCAAACAGGGGGTCATGACCCCTCAAAGGGTCGTGAGGTTATTACGTGGGGGTCGCCAGCTGTCAGCCTCCACCCCCAACCCCGCTTCGCCTCCAGCATTTATAATAGTGTTAAATACATATCTAAAAAATTAACTTATAAGGGGGGGTCACACTCAGAGGCTTGCTGTGTGAAAGGGGTCACGAATACAAAAGTAGTGCAAGGTCACGCAGCAGATCAGTGGCTAAGCTGAGACTAGAACGCACCTCTCCTCTCATCCACTGCAAGGGTCTCCCCACCAGACCATGCTGTCTCCTCACAGAGGCAAAACCAATAGCTCTGGAGACTGTAGTCCAATAATTATCCACAGAACAAGGTTGGCTGGGTAAATACTGCCAGAAAACTTCCAATAAAAATTGTTCCATGTTTTTGAAAAGCATTCACTTGAGTGGCATTGATATTACTTTGGTATTTGCCTTCTATGAACATCCTAGCAAATAAGTGTATTGGCAAGAATGTTCCCCTAAACAAGGGAATATTGGAAAATATTTAGAGAAGGAAAACGTGGAAGCATCTCTCTTGTAAACAGCCATGTATCTGCTTAACCTTCTTCGTATGAGGAGTCACATTAAATTCAATCGAAATAATTACACTTGTAAAATTAAGCATGTGCATAATCTCACACGTGCTTTAGAAGAGTTATCTGAGGAGATCGCTGAGCCACTAAAGTTGATATTTAACAAATCTTGAAATGCTGGGGAAGTTCCAGTGGGCTGGAAAAAAAGCTAAAGTTGTGCTGGTATTTTAAAAGGATAAAGGGGATGACACGTGAAACGATAGCCTTGTTAGCCGGATATCAGTCCCAGGCAAAATCATGGAAAGACTAATATGGGACACAATCAGTAAAGAATTAATGAATGGTAGCATAATTAATGCCAATCAACATGGTTTTATGGAAAACAGGTCTTGCCAAACAAACTTGATAAATTTCTGTGACATATTTGACTTAATACCACCCCAAATTCTGATTTAAAAAATTAGCACTGTACTAAATCAATGTCACACATTAGATTAAATTGATTAAAAACTGGCTAAAATGTAGATCTCAATAAATAATTGTAAATAGGGAATCATCATCCAGTGGCGGTGTTTCTAATGGATTGCCCAGGGATCTGTTCTTTGCCCAAAGCTATTCAATATCTTTATCAATGATTGGGAAGAAAATATAAAACCAGTGCTGGTAAAGTTGGTATATGACCTAGGTCAATTCTATGGAGCGACCTGGATTGCTTAGTAAGCTGGGCACACACACAACGTGTGTTTTAATATAGCCAAAGGCAAGGTCATGCATCTAGGAATGAAGAATGTAGGTCACACGTATAGGATTAGAGAATATATTTTGGAAAGAAGTGACTCTGAAAGAGACTTAGGGTAATGGTGGATAATGAACTTGAACACGAGTTCCCAGTGCACTGTGGCTAAGAAACATGAGCCATGGATGGATAAGCAGATGAATATGGAGTAGAAGTAAGGAGGTGGTATTACCAATATATAAAGCATTAATGAGGCCATTGCTGGAATATTCTGTTCAGTACTGGTATCTTACACTTTTAAAAGGATGATGACAACCTGGAAAGGGTTCAGAAAAGAGCCATAAGAATGATGCAAAGTTTGGAAAACCTCCCTTACAATGAGAGATTAAGAAAAAGAAGTTCAATCTATTTAGTTTATCCAAGAGAAAGTTAAGAGGTGAATTGATTAGTTTTAAAATACCCATATGGGGAGAAAATTTCTGGTACTAGAAGGCTCTTTAATTTTGCAGACAAAAGTATAACAAGATCCAATGGCTGGAAGCTGAAACTAGACAAATTCAGAGTAGACATAAGGCACGTTTTAACAGTGAGAGTAATTAACCATTGGAACAACTCAGGGAGGTGGTAGATTCTCTGTCACATGAAAATATCAGAAGACTAGATGTCTGTCTAAAAGATAGGCTGTAGCTCAACCAGAAGTTATGGGCTTGATGCAGGAATCACTTGGTGAAATTCTATGGCCTGTGTTATATAAGAGAACAGCCTATGTGATCATAATGGTGCCTTCTGGCCTTAAAACTTTATGAATCCAGGAACTTTTGACCTCTTGTGAGAAACAGAAGTAGGGGCAATGGGTATCTGGCCTGGAGCATTGTGTCAGTGGTGTGAGCCAGAAGAGTCCCTATTGCCTTAAGGTGAAGCCAAGATGGGACACACTATATGGAAAAAGACTGTGAGGAGTGACCGGCATAGGGGATCACAGGTTACATATATGGCAAAGGTTGCTTCAGTTCTCACAAGAATTTGCAAGGCTATTGTAATGAAAATATACATCTGCCTTTTTTCTTAAATTTTGATTTACCAGAAACTCAGATTGTAGGAAAAACTAGCTTAGCCTGTAAATTTTCATCAATGTCCTTCAGCAAAATATCACCAAACTCCAAAAGAAAGGGAAAGAGACTCTGGCAGTAGCAGTAAATACTTAGAATGAAAAAAAAAAACCACATAAAACTCGAGGTGTGAAAAGAACAAGCCATCATCAGCCAGTTTCTTCACAAGCAGGTCCCTGATTCTAGACAGCTTGGTCTGCTGCCATCTCATGCAGATTCTGGGGAGATGATTCATAGTTATCGACAAGTCATCCTATACAGAATGAGTCAAAAGTGGACAACCTACAGGTAATGACATCTTCCCTGGACTCTCAACAAGAATGAGTGAAATCCAGGGTAATATAATCTCTGAAATCCAGGGTCCATAACCTTGGAGCAGAAATGGACACAATGCTCCCACAGATGAGATGCTGAAAAACTATTAACAAACGGGGGGCTATGAGATTGGGCAGAGATAGTTAGGAATCTGCAGGCAGCCAGTGAAGAGAGCTTTATGGTCCCTTCTACTGCAATTTGCCAAACGTTTAAGCACATTTAAAAACATGATCATGTAACTGTAACTGTATCTTTTAGCTCTTTAAAATGTTTTGGGGCTACAGTCTATATGAAAGACAAAACATAGACTAGCATTGTATTGAGGTGATACATTGACACTGTGAAAGACTCTCTAAAGGTTAGGGAAACTGTTGGATCTGGAAAAGCCCTGAAAAGGCCGGATGCTTATCTGAACCTTTTGCAATCTGTCTCTCACTTCCCCACTACTTGGCTGCATTACTCTGCATTACTCTGAGCACAATCTGCCCTGCCTCCCTGCCATATCATATTTTTATATTTTGCTCAGTGCTACCTGAGATGACTTGGAATCTCAGAATCAGAGAGACCCAATGTGCAAAATTAAGATCCAGATCCAAACTACAAGGCTGTTCAGATCAGGAGTATTGATCTGGCCCATTATAAAAACAGAATTAGCCACAAACTTTAGATCCAGGCTCTAGATCTGAACTGCAGCAAAGTTCAGAGATGTTCACATCGGGCGGAGGGGGGGGGGGTTGAATCAGGCCCATCTCTACCTAGAAGAGGTAGGTTTAATGTTGATAAGCAATTCTGAATATGGCCAGGTACACCAAGGATGCAGGCACCCCTTCTATTGGGAAACTCTTTTTAACCCTTGTGGATTAAGCAAGCGAGTGAAGGTAATGGTCTTTTCACCCTTGCACTGAATTTTTTTCTTGGTTCTTGTTCATTTTTTCCTGAGAGGGTCACAGTAAAATTCCTTCTCTGAATGTTTTGGGCAAGCTGGCTACCACCCATCCCACTTTGGATCCAAATGCCGCTCTCAGCTTAGGATGGGTCTTCTTTAATATCTAGCTGCAAACTTTTCCATTGAATTGTCTCAATACATCAGGGAGCTCAGAAGTTCTGTCCTTGCTGATATTGCAAAAGTTCTTACATTTGTAGTTTAGATTTACTTCTGCAGATGTTCCACACTGTACTCTAGCATCCCACTATTTTCTGCAAGCATTCCAGAACTACTTGCAAGAGAGTCCACTGCATGATTACTTCCTCTGGGCCAGGAATTTAGGGTGGTAATACTGCAGCACAAGTGTTGTTTCTCAACCTATAAACCAGATCTACAGCATCCAGCTTGTCAATGGACTGCGTCAGTGCAGAGAGCAGGGTGCCAATTTTTAGAAAGCAGGGTTCTTACAGGTTTAAGGCAATACAGGGCCCTGAATGCACCTCACATGTGAACTCCATGACCCTGCCCCTTTCTGGGTGGCAGCAGGTTTCAAAATCAAGATGACTAGGACAGTTCACACCCCTTCAAGCCATTGTTTCAGGCTGTCTGCAGACTCAAACAGGCTTCCGTAACACTTGGTTCACATTTTTGAGCTTTTCTTTGCATCCATCAGGGATAGAGCCTTTTTTTCCACGAAAGCTGAGATTCTGATTTCAGCATGTGGCTTTAGGAGCTAGCCCCCTTGTCACAGGCTTATAATGCCAATGTCTTAATTGGGTCCCCTGTAGGTTCCTAATACAAGTGAATATTAAACAGTTCAGCAATTCTTCAGTTGTTTTCTGTAAGTCACGGTAAATGGACATGATAATTTATCTGTATCCTATTGCATTTCTGGCTCCCCCTCACCTATATTAGTTAATGGAGAGGCAGGCTGAGCCTTTCTGATGGAAAAACAAGTCTTTTCTTTTTCTTGCTTTGCCTTTTTTACGTGGCATTATTCAAACAAGTTGGGCCTGAAAACTGAGCTCATCATGGCAAGGGCAGTTTAAAAAAAAATCATGAATTAGTTATTTTCTACCATGGCTGACTGTATCATTTATCAGCCCTTCAATAGGAGAGTTGGCGCTGCTCTCTTATCATGTGCACACTAATGGCTCACTTCTCTATTATCTCCTTTGATCAGACACAGGTGGATGACAAGCCTTCTCCTTGTCTGTTGAAATAGGTGCCCGTTGTTGTCAGGGTGATTATATCTAATTACATCCTGGTTAATTATCAAACATGATTAATTATAACAGAACCACTCTGCTCTGGAGATTGGTGCATCTTCCAGATGTCACACTGCTGTCTGTAGGGTGCAGTTCCCCAGACCTCTTTTCAGTGTGGACAAAGTCATCAATGAGAAACACAAGTACACATGCTACATGCTAAACAGTCCAGTATTCTTTATTTCCCCCTTCCCAGTCTTAGCGATGATCAGTCTCGATCACTTTCTGTGTAATTTGCACTGAAAATACAGGTGTCTTACATTTCTTTAAATGGTCCCATTCACTGATGTCAATGAAGTTGCACCTTCTTGTGCCAGGTCTGAATTTAGTCCTCTCTCTCTCTGTTCCCATTTGCTCTTGCACTTTCTATCTTTTTCTCTCACATAGTCACTGTCCAGCTTTTTCTCTCTCAGACAATCTCGCCTCCTTAGTCCATTACCTCATGATGTGTACAAGAGTACAGGACAGAGAAAGATGTGTCAAAAGATTTAACAGAAAAAGGGGTCCCCTACATACCTGTGACCATCCCAAAACAATGTGGAAATCACCCTGAGCACAGGGGACAATGGGTCGTGGTTCATATACTAGTGTAGGCCCCGATCCTGTTGGATTCAGACTTGACCCTGATGTTACGTGCAATGGTGATTTGCAGGCTTGATTTCTGAAATGCACCGTGCCTGGGAATGAAACTGCTTGCTGTAAAAATAAAAGTATTTATTAATGTAGAATGAAGCCACCTGCAACAGAAGCTACTGACGGCACATCATCCCAAAGCACCACACTCTTTACTGGCTTCTTGCTGAATACTGAATCAAATTCAGGGTGTCAGTGCTCATCCATGGGGGTCTCCATGGGGGTGACCACCTCACCCTGAGTGATCGCAACCTTCCACAATAGCTACATTCTCCTGGGAAATTGAACTATGGTCTCATACATGACACTTGAGGGCCAGAGGCAGAGCTGACCCAGGATTTGGGGAGTTCACTTCCAGAAGAGATCAGAATGACCATGAATCTCAGCAATCACAGAGCAGAGTGCAAAACCCACTTCTTCAACCTGGGCATCTCTCACTAACCCCACCAACAGCCCCATCTATAAAAATACCACATCAATTAAAACTGCAGAACACAGGAGGAGAAACAAACACATGAACACTTCAGACAAACCGTAAGGTGCTCATACACTGCAGTGAAGGTCACGGCATAGCCACTGGAGCTGGCTGAATATTTTCGACATTTCCCATTTTTCATTGACATTTCAGATTTTGATTAAAAAAATATGTTCATGACCATTTTTACAAAAGTTTCCTTGCTAGATGGATACAGCACAGTAAGCCCCAATAAGGTCTGGGGCAGGGTGAAGAAACTGTCACAAAAATGCACAGATGAATATGGAACAAGGAGGCAACCAGTGCAGTGGCATCTGGCCTCTGCTGCTGGCAGGTTTCCTTGGCAGTGTGCTGGGACAGTCATAGACAGTGCTTTGAAATGCCAGACAGCTGTCTGCTGAGCTGAGGCTCTGTAAGTGAGGATCACAGGAGGCCCACATCACCATATTGTAGCACAGTTGTCTTCTGTGTGTACCCATATGACCACACTAATGACCTTTATGTCACCTTTCTCTATTAGGGTCAATGACATGTGCAAAGAGCCAGTATACCATTCTGCTGACTGCTAGTCAGTGACCTACCACTGTCTGTGGACACTGTACCGCTGATCAGTACTGCTTAGCAGGTCCACTGCTGCCAACGTGGCCTCCCTGAGTATCAAATTTTCATCATGCTTTTAACAAATTGCCTAAAAACACACATTAGAATGACCATGCCGAGCTTTAACTGGCACCTCCACTGCAGGCTCTTCTAACTCACAGAAGAGGTTGGATGACTTGATACAGATGCTGTTTTCATTACCCATTAGTCCCCTGTTGGACATAATACTTTGCTTGTGCACATCACTCAGACATTCCTACACAAGCTGGAGCAGCGCCACAGCTTTTCCATTTTCATGTGCATTGCTTGTCTTTCTCCAGGCCAATTCATAACTTGTGTCTCTTTCAGACTATTTGCACTGGGGGTGCCAATTTGTGCCTTGCAAAAAAATACTTAATTTCATATAACAGTTTACATAAAAGACAGAGCTTTGTTCTCCACCTCGGGATTTTACCTCATTGTGATCCCTGCTAGGGCTTCACTTTTCCACAGAATAAAGACCTCGAACTCAGGGGCTGCAAAGACCCATTTAAAGTGGGTGGGTGGGGGCATAGATTTGTGCCCCTACATCTGACCCTCCTCTTCCCTTTTCAGACTCTCCCTTCCCCAGCAACCTGACACCCCTCCTCCCCCTGCCTATGAGCCCTACGTCTACCCCCTCCAAGTCTGAGTGAGTGTTGTTGTGACCAGGCACACGGGGTTGCAGCGCCACTCAGGTTTGGGTGGTGCTGCAAGCCTGTGCGCTAGGCCACAACCCCACTCACTTAAATTTGGCCTGAATGCCCCTCTGTCATCACAGTGCCACTCAGGTTCGGCCTGGCCAAAAGGTGGTCAGGCCATGGTCTGGGTTCCCAACCCCCCAACCCCACAGCTTGAATTGCTTACTGACTAATTCCAGTATCATTCTGTCTGCCCTTTGCTGGAGCTTTTGCATCTGCGTAATACCCCTGCAAAGAGGGGAAGAGAATAGAACTACAGAATACACAGATCATTAATATCACTCAGCACTTATACAATGTTAAGATAATTTCTTTTTACATTCTCCCAATATATATATATATATATATATATATATATATATATATACATGCATACATAGGAATTGCCAGACTGGATCAGATCTGAGGTCCGTCTAGTCCTGTTTCTGACACTGCTCAGTACCAGATACATCAGAGGAAAGTGCAAAAAACCCACAGTAGGCAGATGTTGGATAATCTACCCCCACTAAAGTCTCATCCGAATCTTTAATAGTTAGAGATTGTTTTAAAACCTGAAGTATTGATGTTTTTATCACTTCCAAAACTCTTTGTTTTCATCAACCTTTATAACTCTGGATATTCTTGTTGTCCATATAAATGCCCAGTCTCTATTTGAATCTTACCATATTCTTGGCATTAATGAGATCCAGTTGTACTGAATTCCAAAAAATTATTTCCCTTTATCAGTTTTGAATTTGCTACCTTTAATTTCATTGAATGCCCCCTTGTCCTTGTGTTATGAGATGGGGAGAACCGAAGTTCCCAATCTACCTTCTCTAGACCATTCAGTATTTTGCACATTTTTCTCATGTTTTCTCTTCCTCATCTCCTCTTTACGGTGAACAATCCAATCTTATCAAACTGTCTTCCTATAAGAATTTTTCTGTCCCCTTGATCCTTCTTCTCTCCCTTCTCTGAACCTCCTCTAGTTCTGCAATGATCCTGTGCAGATGAGATGACCAGTACTGCACACAGTACTGTATTCCAGATGAGTGTCCCATTGATTTACATAAGATAGTCATAATTTATATTTTTCATGTTATTCTCCATCCTGTTCCTTATTTATCCTAACATCTTGGGTTTTGGGTTTTTTTTTTTTGACTGGAGCTGCACACTGAGCAGAGAGATCCTCAGTTCAGCTGTCCACAGTATTGCCCAGGTCCCTATCCTGAGTCAATGTAGTTAATTTAGATCCCTGTAAGGTGTCTGAGTAGTTCCATTTTTCCCTCTCCAACATGCAATACTTTGCCTTTAATCAAACTGAACTTCATTTGCCATTGTGCCAACCATTTACGTAGTTTGACTGAATCCCTCTGACGTTTTTTAGTCTTCTCTGGACTTCAATAACTCTGTATTACCTGAAAAATGGGCTTGTTCATGCCACCTTTTTCAGATCATTAATATTAAACAATACTGGACCTAATGCAGAACCCTGAGGCACTCTGCTGTTAACCTTTTGCAATGATGAAAATTAGCCATTTATTCCTACTCTTTGATTCCGATCTCAAAGCCAGTTTACACATATGTACAGGACAGTTACGTAGCAAGGTGGTATAAAAAATAATGTTGTTGGCCCTCCCCAAAATCCTAAGGTTGGTCCCATGCATATGGATATGATTACAGTGCATCCAAGGATAGAAGTTTTCTTGAATTCTACTGTATTTAACCCACAAACATCCTCCTCTATTTCTCCATCAGGTTGTGCTTGCCAGCGGCTCTGTGAGCTCCAATTGCCCATCCCTATGCATAACTGTGACAGGGTGTATCAGCCCTGCAGTGGTACAGCAGGGGTTAACCCTTCTCTCTTAGCTG
>NW_020664436.1:25818020-25841316 GCF_002925995.2 Terrapene triunguis
CCACTCACCAGTATTACAGACTCTGGACACTAGGCTGCACTGCCCTGAGAGCGAGGGCCATACCATTGACTTGGGCCATTGGGCCACACTGCACTGAGAGATTGACTCTGGCCATTGGGCCGCACTGCCCTGACAGGAAGGGCTGTAGTATTGACTCTAGCCATTGGGCCATACGGCCCTGAGAACAAGAGCTGTATTACCGACTCTGGCCGCTGGGCCGCACTACCCTGACAGCAAGGGCCGTAGTACTGACTTTAGTCACTAGACCAGACTGCCCTGATAACAGGGACCATATAATTGGCTCTGGCCTTCAGGCCATATTGCCCTGATCACAAGGGTCGTCGGACTAAGGCCACAGGGCCACGCAGCCCTGAGACCAGGGGAAGCCCTACAGATGCAACCACTGGGCCAGAAAGCCCCCACCCCCATCCCCAAAGGGTGACAGGTGTATCAGCCCCGCAACAATAACACCTCATTATTTTAAGGGAAGAACAGTGTGCAATGTGGCATTGCCCAACTGTGTCAGACCCAAATATGACAACACAGAGAAAGACAGGAGAGGTGCCAAGCATGAATTAAGTCTGCATTCTGTCAGAACAATACCGCCTAATACAGATGTGTCCTGGGGCATACAGAGCTATAATGATAATTTCACAGAATTAATTTTCCCAAAATGAAAATGGTAACAACACAGAAAAGACGGGGCAAATTACCAACACTAATCAGTCTCCCTCTCTCTCTTCCCCTTCCCCTTGTATGATAATTATGATAATTAACAAGCTAACAAGCTTCTAGTAAAAACAGTTCCAGAATTTCAATGTATAATTAATATTTACATCCATAACAAGTTGCCATTTATAGTACATGTTGATTTTTTAAAAATCAACACTTTATATTCAGGAGAGAAAACCCTTCAGAGAACATGCACAAAAAAGGCAGCCTAAATTCAGAAATCGTGTCCTTATTATTTTATGTGGGGATTTTTTTTATGCCTAGAACTTTAGCATCTGGGCTCCTTACAAAATACAAAGACACGCGCGCACATACAAAAAACATTATGCTACACAAAAAAGATATCCCCAACCTGTCTCAATTTCAGAACACGGCTGCATCCAAATGGTCCTCATGGTGTCAGGCATTGTAGCATATTGTCAAATGCCTGATCCAATTAAGGCACCTTACATCATTCCTTGATGACCAGGCTTGGGTGGACAGTCAGATGCAGGTTGCCAAGATAAGGGCCCTTCACTAAATAAAGCTCTGCTGCCCATCCAGAAGTGTTCACCCCTAGGAACCAACAGCTGTGGTGTCCCAGCTGTGATGGGGTATAGGGTGAGAGGTAGGCTCTTTAATAAAATAGGGCCTGTAGTTCTTATTCTAGTGGTCACAGTCAGATACAGTCAGATACCATGGTGTGGATGGATGGATAGATGGATCATTGGATGGATGGATAGATAAGATATGGACAGATGGATGATAATATCATCCCACAAGTGGCTAGGTGAAATACCACAAAGGGAATCTAAGCAGGTCTAGCACCCATAGTGCAAATGAAAGCTTTCTTATACCATCAGAGATATATATAAGGGACAATCTTGATGACAGATGCTAATTCAGGAGAACTAAACCCCTTTTCATACCATGTCCCCAATTTCAGCCACTCACAAACAGTTCTCTTCAGAGGCATTCTATTTCCCATAACACCATGTCCTATGGCACTTCAAGGGAGTTGCTGCAGGAACTGGTGCAATGATTTATGGGGCACTCCTGGTTTCTGAGCAGCACTAGTTGCAAGTGATCAGGCAAATCTGTTTCAGCTGAAGACCAGATATAAACAATGGGAGCAACGTCACCAGTCTACCAGCCCAGAATATTGCTGGCAAGAACCATTGCCTTTATTTGTTATTACTCATCCTGATATGTGTGTTGGCTGGTTAGCTAGCTTGCAGAGTGAGCATTCCCTATAGTCACTATATTTTGCTTCATACAAACCACTCAAAAGGAGTAAAGTGGATTGCTCCCAGTAGGTTGGTCGGACCATGAGAGCATCAAGTCATGACACAATATGGGAGATCCAAATTTAAAATCAGCAATGATTACATGACTCTAGCTCCCTCCAGTGGAGACCATGTGCTGCAGAGGTGATAAGCTTGGCTGCTGGCTAGTGAGCAGGGTGGAATACAAAGACAAAGAGGAAGAAAAATGAAGGCAGAAGAGAAATTTGTGATAACTGTTTCAGACCTGGAAAATATAAAGATAGAAGGGTGAAAGTCTCTCTACAGCAGAGGGAATTAAGGACAGCAAAGGAGATGTTGGTGGCCATACCCTAGAGGTGAAACTCTGGGAGATGTTGGTGGCCATACCCTGGAGGTGAAACCCTGGGAACAACTCAGGAGAAGGTTTAAGTTTTGTTGTTATTTAAATTAATATTTTAAGGTAAATCACCAGAGGGGGGGGAAGTTGGAACTATATCCTGTGTGTGCCCTGTGCTAGGTTAAGAAAGGACTGTACAAGATTGAAAAAGTTTGGCTGTCTCTGTGTACTATGGCTACGCAATTGACCACAAAGGAACTTGAATTAATCAGAATATCTTGCAGCCATAGAGGCATGCTCCCATTGAAACATGCACCCACTCCAAATCTCCATTTTCACAATACTTCACACAGAAAGTAAATAAGCCATTCTACTGTCATGTTTCTTCCAATCTACCTGCCACAGAGACTCCTGCTGATGGCTTTATGGCAGGGCCATTCTGGTGGTGTTTCCCAGGTGACAGACAACCTAGAATTAATACACTAGGACTTAGTTTTAAGATGCAAACCCTGTATCTTTGTTGTATACATCCAACCCAGATGGATGTCTACACATATACTGATTAAGCACTCATAAAGTGTCCAGCCCTAGGAGAAGCTGAGTCTTGTATTTCAGCTAAAATGGATTTTTCAGGATGTGTATCTACTGTGGTTGTTCTAATGTCCTGATCAGCAGTGTGGGGAGGGGATCTTTCCAAAATGCTACATCTAGCATTTAAAGAATGATGATCAACATGAGTTTATGGGAAATAAATCAGAGCTTGCCAAAGTTTTTAACAGGGAAGGTAATTAACCATTGGAACAAGTTTCCAAGGATTTGTGGTGGATTCTCCATCACTGGAAATTTTTTAATCAAGAGTAAAACGATATGCTCCGGTTCAACCACCGCTACTAGGTGTGAAGTAGTAATTAATTCAGGAAGCCCTATGGCATGTGTTATACAGGAGGTATACTAGATGATCACAATAGTCCCTTCTGGCCTTTTAAAACTATGAATCTCTAGTGATAGTACAATCTCTGACACATCTTTCAGATGAATAGGATCCAAAAGTGCTAGAGAGATTTTTCCAGTTATTCTTAGATGTATTCTTGTCTCCTTTGTTATTTTTCTGTTCCTTGAAAGAAACAGAAGTCATGGTCAGAACCCAGCTGTTCCCCTCCTCAGTTTTCCCTCTTGCTAGATACATCACCTCAGGCTGTAGCCACTATCCTTCTAGTCAAAGTCTGGTTGGAACTCCTCACAAGGCCCGTCAAAGGATTACTATTAAGGAGTGTGCAGTACAATCTCCTACCCCACTCCCAAAGAGTCAGATCAAATTGTATACATAGTATTAGCCTTGTATTGACAAGGAGAGAACACATCTCCCAGTAGCATTGGAACGTGGCTCAGTTTATCTTTCCTTAACAACTGCTTTCTGGTAAAGCACTACTCCCTGTTTCATATTTGATTCTTTAAAGCTCAATAATGCAGGGATATCTTGTAGTAGAGGCTATGCACACAAAGGCTTAGTGGGGAAGAAGTGTCCTTAGCTTTCAGCTGGACCCACTAACTCATACTTTAACAGGTCACGATTTTAAAGTTAACCTTTTTATGTCTCTGCTGCCACTGCTGACTGATATCAGGTTAATCTCTAGGCTTTGTCCTAGAGTTTATGATTAGAGTGACCAGATAGCAAGTGTGAAAAATCGGAACAGGAGTAGGGGGGTAATAGGAGCCCATATAAAAAATAGACCCAAATATCGGGACTGTCCCTATAAAATCGGGACATCTGGTCACCCTATTTACGATGCCACCTTTATAAACCTCTCTCTTTTTTGTAGCCAGGTAAAGGGGTATAGATACTCTAGGAGACTGACAAATTCACAAGGGGGTGTATATTTCTGTTACTGATGCCATTTTAGCAGATGTGTATACATCATGCTTTCTCTTTAACATCATGCCATAAAATCCCAGTGTAAGGCAACATTCTGTTCCTGTGAGTGTGAAGCAGGAAGCGGAGTGGAACAGAACAGCAGTGGCTCAGAGGAGAGTCCCAAAGACATTTGGCCTGCGTGGGGCACAATGGGTCTGAAAGACTGGGAGGAACCATATGCGCTGTAGCACTTCTTGCTTCGGCTCCCAAAGGGATCAGTGTGAGCTCCCACTAGTGCTTCTGCCAAAGACAGCAAGTGGGTTGAATGGGGCCAGGGGCCTGGCCACACTCCCAGGATATCTGACTGTGGTCCCGTGGGGCTGTGGAGCACTGCAGAGTGCTGGGTCAGGCCTCCCACCTAGCTCTGCAGGGGATTGCTCTAGGTCTGCATTCTGTAGTGTCTGTGCACAAGTACACTGCGGAAAAAAGGCCCCCTAGCTGTCTCCTGACAAGAGCATTCATGCAGGGCAGGCTAGAATTTTGTCCTCAGTTTGTAGGTGCCAGCGGTTAGTCAGTGGAAGACCTGATTATTTTATCCCTACATAAAAACGTGCTTCTGTGCAGAATAACAGAAAATACTCTACTCCCCCCCCCCCCCCCACGTATATTTGCTTTCAATGAACTAAATCTTTGAGGAAATCCTCTTGGTAAAGCTAGTTAATAAGATTAGATAAATGTCTTTGAAAGCAAAATGCTGATATAAAAATCAGAATAGCAGAGTGCCCAGAGCACCAGCTGGCTTTTCTTTCACTCATTCAAATGCAGCTGGAACACCCCAGCCTGCTAACATTAAACCTGACAGTGATAAGCAATAAGCAGGGAAACAAGAGCAAGATGCTTCTGGAGGAATTTTCCCTTTGGTGAGAAAGGTGGATTAACTCTAATTCTCAAAGCAGCTAAACCAAAACATTTGCCTAAATTCAGACATAATTTAAATACTGATCAGGAGAAATGTGACAGCCCAAAGTAGCTGTGAAATAAGATCTTAAAGTCACAGCCAGTGATTTTATTTAATGTTGAAGTTGACTTTTCTTTTAGAGGAAGGTAACTGTTGTACTGTACAATTCAGAGACCAGATTAATTAGGTGTAATGATTAAAAGTTGTTTAGTTAAGGACACCAGGTGAGGGAAGGATATTGCAGGCTATGATAGCTCTGTGCACACAAAGGCACACAGTGCTAGGCAGCTTAACCTGCAGGGTGCTGTGTACACAGCAGGCTAAAGAGAGAAACATTAACTAAATCACAAGATTTGGATCATTTATCTTATCGTTGCATGGGGAATAATTTATCTTTCAAGCAGGCACACCTGCTCTCCTTGTAAAACTTTACTCCTGCCATTCCTGAGAGCGTGTTATTGTTTCTTGTTCAAACATTCCACTGAAGGAATGGGATGGAGCGGTATGTCAGTGCCGGACAGGGTAGGGCACCCCCTCCCGCCCCCCCCCGCAACTGATTCTACGGGCATCAGTGCAGATCAGAAGTAGACAAGCTCCAGTACCCATTCAAGTTACCAGCACAAAGGATGCTAGGCTGAAATCAAGCGCACCTTAGAGACCTTTACAAAGGTCACAGAGACATTTTTTTCATTTAAGATTCTTATTGATTACATAGAGGGGACAAATATTATTTACATATTAGAGAGGAACCAATAGAGGGAATGTCCAGGGGCCAAAATCTGGATCCCTGTACTAAATCCTGAGCAAATAGGACTTGTGTCAGAGGCAAGAGGAAATGGAATCCTCCTCTTCAGGGCAAAGAACACCAGTACAGCCACTGCTATGGGCAGAGGTAGTAGTTGCTGCACCGTCGTACAAAGATTGTGGCCAGTGGCTCTCCATAGTCATGGACCAACTGCTCATGTTCCAGTCCACCCACAACCTCTCTGCCTGTCTCACTGCAGAAAGGGCTGCTACCTTGCAGCGTGCAGGTCTGGTCCTGCTCCCCAGCCCTAATGCAGGGCAATCACAGTGGTTCTGTTAGGTCAGTGTTTCTCAAACTGGGGCCACCGCTTGTGTAGGGAAAGCCCCTGGCGGGCCAGGCCAGTTTGTTTACCTGCTGCATCTGCAGGTCCGGCTGATCACGGCTCCCACTGGCCGCGGTTCGCTGCTCCAGGCCAATGGGAGCTGCTGGAAGCGGCGCGGGCCGAGGGACGTACTGGTCGCCGCTTCCAGTAGCTCCCATTGGCCTGCAGCGGTAAACTGCGGCCAGTGGGAGCTGCGATCGGCCGGACCTGTGGACGGGGCAGGTAAACAAACCGGCCCGGCCCGCCAGGGGCTTTCCCTACACAAGCGGCGGCCCCAGTTTGAGAAACACTGGTCCAAACAGTCAATAGCTTCACAAACAAAGTTCTAAATGAGAAGATTCCCTGCAAGACCTGCTGGATCCCAGAGTGGGTGGTGGTTAGAGAAGTCACTGCCTGAGGGCATTACCCACTGTGTGGTCTCCTCTCAGGCTCCACCTTCTGTCTGGCTTCCTAGAGAAGGATTCCTCTCTCCTGCAACCTGTCCCCCACCCTTTGCCTGGGCTTCTGAGCTCCTTTTAAACTGCTCCTCCAGTCAGAACATGCTCGGCAGGCCTGTATGGGCAGAGCTACCTGGGCCCAGTATTGCCTTTTACCTCCTTTGGGCACAGGGTGGGGTTTGTATACCCCATCACAAGGTTCCTTACATCAGCTCTTAACAGGGAGCATCAAAACAGCACAAATCCAAGCCAGACTGGGTGGTAAGCACGCAAAGGAGGAGCACACAAACCAAGGAGGCACCTCCTCCCTCCCACCAAGTCTATGAACACTCTTCCATGCAAATACTAAACAGGGATCCACCGATTTCAGGGGGAAGTAGCTAGTCAGAAGAGGACAGAGTTAGGAGGTAAGGCTCCTTTTTGGAGTATTCTCCCCAAGCAAACCAAGCAGAATTTCCCATGGGGGCAATGCTGCTAATTTCAGTATTAACTCATTCTCTGTACTTTCGCTCCTTTCATGGATGAGGATAGCACTTAGCCACCTGAGACAGGGCTAATGGCAGCCCAGCTTACAAGTCAGCCATGTCACTAGGAGGAAGTGGCATGAAGGGGCAATCCCTCTGAGTGGATGTCCCCCCACCCCAATATCCACAGGCTGGGGACTGGATTCCTTGCAGATCCTTGGTATGGTCAAAGGGCCATGATCTTTGTTTTTACAGGTTCCCTCCAGAAGCAATATCTAGCATTGTACATGGCTCTCAATTGCTGTATTTGCTTATTTTTCCACCTTCTGTTTTCTTTTTGCATGGAAGCAGATGAAATCGTCCTAGGTATCTATAGGGCAGTACACCACCAAAGTTCCTTAATTTGACTTTAGCACAGTTCATGCAAAAGTTATTTTTTTGTTAATCAAGGAAATAATATTGCTGAGAGGAGAGTTTGCTTCCTCATTTTTCCAAGAGACGTCTTTGTTCCTATGTGGGAAGTAGTCCATCAAATCCTACCGATAAGTGAATATGAGTCATAATTATTAATTTTTGTTGTTGTACCGTTAGTTATAACCTTGGAAGCCAAAACCAACTACCAACCAATTGCTTTTCCACCTCTGCAGTCCTCCATACATTTTAACTGTGAGGGAAGTGTTATTTACCCCTTCACCTAACACAAGCACCAGGGGTCACATGATTAAATTAATAGGCAGCAGGTTTAAAACAAACAACAGAAAGTGCTATTTCACACAACGCACAGTCAGCCTTTGGAACTCGTTGCCAGAAGATGTTGGAAATGTCAAAAGTATAACTGGGTTCAAAAAAGAATTAGATAAGTTCATGGATGATAGCTCCATCAATGGCTATTAACCAAGATGGTCAGGGACATAGCCCCATGCTTTGGGTGTCCATAAATCTCCAGCTTCCAGAAGGAGACACTGGACAACAGGGGATGGATCACTCAATAATTGCCCTGTTCTGTTCATTCCCTCTAAAGCATCTGGCACAGGCCACTGTCAGAAGACAGGATACTGGGCTAGATGGATTATTGGACTGACCCAGAATGGACGTTTTTATGTTCTTTTAGGGATTGCCTCATTTTCAGCTGTTCCGTTGCTCATTTTCAGTAGTTCATTTTCAATGTACTTAGCCCTTCTCCTGTAATTTAGTGCTAGTGTGTGATGTCCATAAAACAGACAGCTTGAGAAGCTGCAGTATAATCATCCCACCAATGTGCTTCTGTCTGTTCTGAAGGGACAAGCTGAGGGGCGAAAGGTGGTGGAGAGGACACTAGACAGAGACCTAAAAGACCTCGGCTCTATTCCTGACCATCCCACTGAACTCCTGTGTAACCTTGGGCAAGTTACTTCAGCTCCATGCCTCCATTTCCCCTCCCACCCTATCTTTAGATAGTCTCTTTGGGACAAGGACTGTCTCTGGATATGAGTTTGTACAATGCCTAGCACAATGGGACTGTGATCTTCCATTCAGTTCAGATTATTATTTATAATCTCACTTGGGGCTTCTTGTCACTACTACTACTATAATGCAAGTAATACATGATAATAATGCAGTCTCAATGCCCATTTAGTTCTTGCCCTCTCTCCTGAGATTGCCAACATCTCTCTTTCTTCAGTATAGTGGCTCAGTTCTGTCTGTCATTTTCTCTAGTTTAACAACTTCCATGCTATCTAATATACTTGGTATATGGAGCATGCCGAAAACAATGTGCTTTGTACACACGCAAATGACAAGACAGACTTGAGCCAAAAAAAAAAAAATACAAATCAGGTTAAATTGGCCAGTATTTCTAGTTCTAATAATGGATTTAAAATAAATAAATAAATGAAAATGTTGGGTGGCAAAGCTTTAAAGCTCACAATGTGATTCTACATGTCAAGCAACCATTGATTAATCTGAATGGAAATTAACACCAAACTGGAAGATAATTGTGCAGTAGCTACGTAAATCTTGGCTCCAGAGCGCAGGTGCTGGACCACATCTGCCATTGCATATAGTATATAGGCCATTACTCTTAACCAAAAAACACCCTGTCTAGTTTTACAGCATAATACTCAAGAGGACACAGAAATGCTATCAATTTGATAGTCATCAGTTCTATAATTGTTCCATAGTCACCTCCCTGGAGATAGGTTTATTATCAGATTCATTTTTTGAGAGGAATAGATATTCCCGACTACAGGGGTAGTACACCCATTAAAATGACACACAGGATAACATAAATTAGAGACTGAATGTAATCCCCTGGATTGATGATTCCAAGGACGCGTATTGTCCCTCTCATCCCCCTCTACCCGCCACCCCAGAGGAGAAAAATATTTTGAAAGAAAGTGTAAGGATTGCCTCCTTTTAATGGTCAATAGAGCTGTGAAGTAGAGGGACTTTCTCCCCTGATCCAGGTCCCTAATCATCAAGAAAATCATAAAGAGCAGTAATAGGGCTGACTTATAGGACATTATCAGTTTAGAAAGCCTTGATGTTTTAGGAGGGGAGCCAAATTTATTTTACCTTCCTCTCCTGTCTCTTTTTCCCTCATCTCTCTATCTCTCTCCCTTTTTTTTTTTTTTTTGGTACTATATAAACCAGAAGGCAGGGCATCCAGCTGCTTCCACAGCAGAACAATGTTTGGGCAGAGTCCATGTTGACACAAGTGCATTATATCCGGAAGGGTCAGCTGCACCTATTTTTTTTTTCTTTCTTTGCAAACAGGGTAGGAATAAACTGTGCATCTCCGCAACCTCTCTACTGCTCCAAAATTAATGAACATGCCAAATTATCATCACTCATCATTGAACTATCCAACATGTTGTAGGGTATTAGTATTCTTCCCATTAAAACTAATTAGTAACCCCCCCTCTCTTAACACTAATTATGCATAAGATGTGCACTGAGGACAGGTTAGATAATATCTCCCCTTCCTATCTTCTGCTCTTTTGAACAAGTAATATTACTTCAGGGAAAGCTGAAACATGAGGATTCAGGCTAACAAACCCTAGACTCCTACATAAAGACATCAGCAGGAATCAAACATGATCTGGAGCATCCCCAACTCAAGCTGCTAACAGCTTCGTCAAGGGAAACTCCTTCCGCTGTGAGTAAATAGCAAGCTGTGAGAGTGAGTGGGGCCAGCCATTAGAGGGCAACACAATCACACGCAGTAACCAAGGGTATGTCTACACTACGACAGTAGTTCGATTTTAGTTAAATCGAATATGTGCAATCGATATTAGAAAGTCAAACGTATGTGTCTACACTAAGGACAGTAATTCGACTTTGTCAGTCCACACTACCAGGGAAAGCGTCGACATTGGAAGCAGTGCTCTGTGGGCAGCTATCCCACAGTTCCCGCAGTCCCCGCCGCCCATTGGAATTCTGGGTCGATCCTCCAATGCCTTCTGGGTAAAAAAATGTGGCGAGGGTGCTTTTGGGTAACTGTCGTCATCCGTCAGTCACTACCGCCCTCCCTCCCTCCCTCCCTGAAAGCGCCGGCGGGAAATCAGTTCGCGCACTTTTTGATCAGTGACAGCGCGGACGCCACAGCACTGCGATCATGGATCCCACTGCGACCATCGCTGCAGTTGTGGCCGTTCTCAACGCCTCGCAGCTTATCATACACCTTTCCCTGAGGCAGATGCAGAGAAATCAGGCGAGGAGGCTACGGCACCGGCGTGAGGGCCTGAAGTCGGAGAGTAGCACAGAGCTGTCAGAAACCACGAGCCCCAGTGCCCAGGACATCACTGTGGCAATGGGGCATGTGGATTTTGTTGAACGGCGATTCTGGGCCCGGGAAACAAGCACGGACTGGTGGGACCGCATAGTGCTTCAGGTCTGGGATGAATCCCAGTGGCTGCGAAACTTTCGCATGCGGAAGGGGACTTTCCTCGAACTTTGTGAGTTGCTGTCCCCTGCCCTGAAGCGCAAGGACACCCGCATGCGAGCAGCCCTGACTGTCCAGAAGCGAGTGGCCATAGCCCTCTGGAAGCTTGCAACGCCGGACAGCTACCGGTCAGTCGCGAACCAATTTGGCGTGGGCAAATCTACCGTGGGGGTTGTTGTCCTGCAAGTAGCCAAGGCAATCGTCAAGGTACTGCTGTCAAAGGTAGTGACCCTGGGAAACGCGCAGGCCATCATAGATGGCTTCGCTGCGATGGGATTCCCAAACTGCGGTGGGGCTATAGATGGGACTCACATCCCTATCCTGGGACCGGGCCACCAGGCCAGCCAGTACATCAATAGAAAGGGCTACTTTTCAATGGTGCTGCAAGCACTGGTGGACCATCGGGGACGGTTTACAAACATCTACGTCGGATGGCCGGGCAAGGTTCATGACGCTCACGTGTTCAGGAACTCTGGTCTATTTAGACGGCTGCAGGAAGGCATTTACTTCCCAGACCACAAGATAACTGTTGGGGATGTGGAGATGCCTACAGTGATCCTCGGGGACCCAGCCTACCCGCTAATGCCCTGGCTCATGAAGCCCTATACTGGGGCCCTGGACACTGCACAAGAACTCTTCAACTACCGGCTGAGCAAGTGCAGAATGGTGGTGGAGTGTGCTTTTGGCCGTCTCAAAGGGAGATGGAGAAGCTTACTGACTCGCTGTGATCCCAGCGAAACCAATATCCCCATCGTTATTGCAGCTTGCTGTGTGCTCCACAATCTCTGTGAGAGCAAGGGGGAGACCTTTATGTCGGGGTGGGAGGTTGAGGCAAATAGCCTGGCTGCTGATTACACCCAGCCAGACAGCCGGGCGATTAGAAGAGCCCAGCGGGACGCGCTGTGCATCCGGGAGGCTTTGAAAGCCAGTTTCAAGGCTGAGCAGGGTACCCAGTGACTTTTAAGTTTGTGGACACAGAAGCTGAACTTGCCCCCGTTTCTTTACCCAGTTGCCGTCGACTATCCTCTCCAGTTACATACCCCCTTCACCCCCTTCCCAAAAAATAAAATCTGTTCTGTTTTGTTAATGGACACCGTTGTCTTTATTACTGTTTTCGCGGGAATGTTTTAAACCTGGGACGCAGACTGTGGCGGGGGGCGGGTTTAGTGTTGTGATGCAAATGATGCTTCTAAACTCCAGGAATGACAGGCTCCGCGGTGGTGGACTGGTTGTTTCAACGGAGCCTGCCAGCCCTCCTGGCCGGGACTGCGTGTATGTGTCGGCTATGTGACTGTCTTGCAGGGGGAGGAGGGTTACAGATCCCCTGCTGCGCGGCTCTGTGATCCAGGGTAAGGACCGCTGCATAAGATCTGTAACTGCCCTCCCCCGCCACCAAGTCACAGAGCAACACCACCCCCCCCACCACACAGAACATGAAAACCACCTCCCAGACTGACCAGGATAACTAGTCACTGCACTGTATATGTGCCCTGCTGCTGGACCTGCCCCCTGCTAAAGGTGACTGTCCTGTCCAATTACCAAGCCCCTTCCCCCCCCTTCAGACAGACTCTCATCTAAAAGAAGAGGATGGAAACAATAATGAACAAAAACGTATTTTTTATTAACAACCGCACATGGAACGGGGGGGTGAAACTTGGACGGGGTCTTGTGTGAGGCGGGTAGGAAAGGACTTTTCAAATTTTGGGGAATGAGAGCCTTCTAGTGGTAGAGCAGTCCGCAGGGGTGGAGTGAAATTTTTCACGGCCCCTTCCGCCCCTCCGTGTTTGGACTTTGGGTGAGGGGGGTATGGGACTTGGTGGCGGGGCAGGGCAGTTAGAGAGAGACTGCAGCGGGGCTCTCTCCTCCTGCCTCCGGTCCTGCAGAACATCCACAAGGCGGCGGAGCGTGTCCGTTTGCTCCCTCATTAGTCCAAGCAGCGTTTGAGTAGCCTGCCTGTCCTCCTGTCGCCACCTCTCCTCCCGTTCCATGTTTGCCCGGTGCATTTGGGACAAGTTCTCCCTCCACTGTGTCTGCTGGGCTGCCTGTGCTCGGGAGCATGCCATTAGTTCAGCAAACATGTCTTCCCGTGTCCTCTTCTTCCTCCTCCTAATGTGCGCTAGCCTCTGGGCAGATGTGGCTGTGGGAATTGGAAAAAGGGAGTGAATTCCTGAGACAGATCAATGTATCTGTGAACAGAGAACATAGTCTTTCTCTGTGAACAAGACCATGCAGAGCACCTATCACACGCGCACTGAGGACAAGGTCGAATTTTCGGCCCTCGCCTACCGTGCCTGCGGTCTTGCTGTGGCGAGCTGAGGAGCAGGGCAGGACACCGGACTTTGTCTAGCTGTCAAACATGGTAAGCCGTAGACTTGTGGCTGCTTAAAACTTTAAGAGTGGCACTGGCCTCCTTTCGCATAGAAAGCAATGCGAGTCTCTGCTGGCAGCAATCCTGCAAGCATGAACTCTGGCCCTGTCCCACCCCCTCGCGGCTGTAAACCGCGTGGCTGTAAACCGGCGGTTGCAGTTCTGTAAAGGGACGGGCAAGCAGTCCCAATACTAACTTTCCCCTACCTAATTCACAGCAGGGAGTCATGCCAGACATCACCCTCCTGAAGGTCTCGGAGAGCCAGAAGGAGCGGATGCTTCGTGACAGCCTGCAGAAACCGGGGCCATTTGCTGCAATGCTCTGCAAGGCCATGATCCCCGAGTACCTGCTGGCGTTGTGGCAGGGAAACGTCTCATACCACGGGGGGCCTAACAAGCTCTCCCTGCCCAGGAACCTGCTCATGAGGCTTGAAAAACACCTGCAGGAGACCTATGAGGAGTTCTCCCCGGAGGATGTCGCCTCTATCCCCGGATACATTGACCAGTTTTTGGGTTAGGTGCCCTTGGAGGGACAAAAGAGTGCAGCGTTTTGGGCATTATAATCATGAAGCGGACATTGTGAAATTTTTTGAAAATAGACTATATATTGAAGCGCCCAAAGACAGAGTAATCATGATACACTTTGCACAGATTCCCGTTTTGTTGGACTTTCCTGTTTACATGTTTTGAAGCACTTTACCCACTGTTAATATTTTAAATCTTCCTGTTTTGTTGTAAATAAATGTTTACATGTTTTAAAGCACTTTACCTATTGTTAATATTTGAAATATGCCAGTTATGTTATAAATAAATGTTTAGATATTTAAAACACTTACTGCTTGATCCTTCCCCTGAATCTGTGTCTGGGATAACGGCTGGGGAGGGTTGGTAGGGGATCTCTGTGAGGGTGATGAAGAGCTCCTGGCTGTCGGGCAAATCAGCGCTGTCGACTGCCTCGTCCTCCTCATCTCCTTCCTCCTCTTCCCCGTCCGCTGAGGAACCGGCCGCGGACAATATCCCATCCTCAGAGTCCACGGTCAGGGGTGGGGTAGTGGTGGTGGCCGCACCTAGGATGGAATGCAGTGCCTCGTAGAAACGGGATGTGTGGGGCTGGGATCCGGAGCGTCCGTTTGCCTCTTTGGTCTTCTGGTAGCCTTGTCTCAGCTCCTTGATTTTCACGTGGCACTGCGTTGCATCCCGGCTGTATCCTCTCTCTGCCATGGCTTTAGAGATCTTCTCATAGGTCTTTGCATTCCGTCTTTTGGAGCGCAGCTCGGAAAGCACGGTCTCATCTCCCCACACAGCGATGAGATCCAAGACTTCCCGATCTGTCCATGCTGGGGCCCTCTTTCTAGTCTGAGATTGCACGGCCATCTCTGCTGGAGAGCTCTGCATCGTTGCCACTGCTGCTGAGCTCGCCACGGTGTCAAAACAGAAACTGCGATTCAAACTGCCCAGACAGGAAAAGGAATTCAAATTTTCCCGGGGTGTGGCTGGTCAGAGCATCCGAGCTCGGACTGCTGTCCAGAGCGTCAACAGAGTGGTGCACTGTGGGATAGCTCCCGGAGCTATTAGCGTCGATTTCCATCCACACCTAGCCTAATTCGACATGGCCATGTCGAATTTAGCGCTACTCCTCTCGTTGGGGAGGTTTACAGAAATCGATTTAAAGAGAGCTCTATGTCGAACTAAATAGCTTCGTGGTGTGGACGGGTGCAGGGTTAATTCGATATAACGGCGCTAAATTCGACATAAAAGCCTAGTGTAGACCAGGCCCCAGTGTATTACTCCAGGACCACAAAGAAGGAATTGAAGCAGGAAATTCATCGTTAACTAAGAACAAGGCAGCCCCTGTGGCAGCAGAGTGGTGGCCAGCTCAGGTATTGCTGTTTTTACTTCCACTGTTTTTTTTACCCAATGTTGTTAAAAATAAAATAAAAAACACTTTTAAAGAGCTTAATATAAGGGATTTTTAATATCATTAAATATATCTGGCACTCTAGCAATGCCTTCTACCCATTTGCAGGGAGAACCCAGACCCTGGAAACCTCTTCTATCTAAAAGTCAAGTTCCTCTGAGCAAACTGGTAGGCCTGAGAGCTTCCACCTCTTGGGTGCTAGAATTGTCCAAGCATACACCTTCTTTTCTAGAGCAGGGACATGAGGGAGCTGTCCATAACACCTGAAGCTGTCTGAGCCTCTGCTGAGGGCTAGGGAACCCCATCAGTGAGAACAGATGGGGAGAACCTGTGGCACTCTGACTTCTGCAGAACCCCAGTTTGGACCCTGCAAGAGGAGCCCAAGTCCCCATTGGAAATGTCTAAGGAGACGGAGGGAGTGGAATGGGGGGCGAGAGAGTTGGTCCATGTCTGATGACCCCTCAGGGACATGGGCTGGAGAGCACTACCTACCTGAACCCCTCAAA
Source organism: Terrapene triunguis (assembly GCF_002925995.2). Taxonomy (NCBI): domain Eukaryota; kingdom Metazoa; phylum Chordata; order Testudines; family Emydidae; genus Terrapene; species Terrapene triunguis. The sequence goes on from NW_020664436.1 coordinate 25,833,885, forward strand.
TGTTATCCATTCATTCTTTTTTTTCTTGTATGGGGGGGGTACCCATGGACTTGGGATGCTCCACCTAATCCCCATTTGATAGCGGCCTTGCAGTCTTGGTGTTGAAGCTCACATTAAAGAACTATGCTAGTGAGAGCAATTATACCAGTCCAGGTCCCCAAGTCCCGTACCATGGCAATTCTCTCCTGTGCTCTGATTTAGGGACATCTTGGCCAACATACTGGCTTGCAGCCCAGGAAAGAGCTGATGGCAGAAAAGGCCAATCTCTTACATATAGGCCATTGCAACAGTCGAAACATTTTGCCTGGCTGCCTCTTCTGGCAAGGGGAAATACCTTCATATTTTCAGCAGAGAGTATCCTCTCTGTCTCACTGTGTAGGCAACAACTGTGGTGGGAGGAGCTGTTCATACAAAGGGGTGCCAACCTTCCTTCTAACATAGAGATCCATCTTCTGATGCAGAGATAGGGAGGAGCAGCCATTAACCCTAGTTTTGGGAAAACTTTTAACGGCATCAAAGTTGTCATAGTAAGAGAACAGGAAACCTCTTGAACAGTTCTGGATGTTCTAAAAAGGGCATGTTTCTTCTACAACATACTGTAGGTGTTTCTGTTGCATTCTACCTTAGAGTACACTTTGGACGGTATTCTCAGAAGTGCCTGAGTGATGTAGGAGCACAAGTCCCTTTGGTCTTTAATGGGACTACTATAAGGACACTTAGGCCTAAATCCACAGAGATACTTAGGCTCCTAACTTCCACTGATTCCTTAATGCTGACTATAGGTTATATTTTATTAATTTTCTGGCATTTGTTACAGATACAAACAGGCTTAGAAAATGTTTAGATTCAGTGATCATATGATTACATAAAAGCAAACTGCATTTTAAAAAAATACCACCACTAATTTTTCTAAACCAGTTCTTAGAGTGTTTAATTTTATATAACTAGCCTGATTGCATCTTTGAGTTTCTAGAGTGGCATTGCAGCTCCAAAGACTTGTGCTTCTTCCCTTAGTGCCGGATCATAACAGTTGTCTGTTCTGTATAACACATGTTTACACAGTACATTTACTTCCTGTAGCTACAAAGAAAAGTTAATGAATAACCATTCCTGCACTTCAATTTTGCAGGGCTGTGGGCAGGATCAGTGCATGGGAAAAGAGTTAATGTTCAGCCTCTCTCTGGCACTTTAAAATGTGTGACTGAAGACTAATCCCTTACATAGAAAAGAAAACATGGGAAACAAACTGGTGTTGGCTGGTTCTCCCATGCTTTGTTGTAGTAAAACTGTGAGATGCATATACATGGGAGTGGAACAGAAGAGGTATTCAGTGAAGAATACCAGAAGCCATGGACACCCCATGATAGGCAACACATTTGTTGCAGTTGTGTACACTCCCTTAGCTTCTTGCCTCCAGAATAAACACATGGGGTTTCATCGTGCCAACTCTTACTACCAGGTATAGTCATCCTGCCAACACTTACTACCAGGTATAGTCCCATTGATTGAAGTCATGGAGATGGGGGAGCTTTTCAGAAGCCTCCAGGCCTGGCAGATTGTAGGTATTTTCATTCTAATCCAGCTGTGTTTGGAAGCCTGTATGCCAAAACTAATTCCATTTGATAACTGAACTTCTTCATTTACCCTTGGGGTTTCAAAAAGAGATGTCCCAACTCGCTGTGGCACCCCTCCCAAGCATGGACCCTGCAAAAGGTGGAGCTTTGTTTAGAGTGGAAAAAATAATTTTAAATAGAAGAATTTGATGTTTTGTATGTAACTGTAAAAGCATTGCATAGCAACAAACATGCCAAGTAAACCACTGTGTTAGTTATGTTGTTCTATTTGCTTGAGTTATCTAAAATACATCTGTCTAAAGCACTGAGTGAATTATGTAAACTTGAAAAGGCAGCACACATGAGGACCAATCCACTCTAAAGGAAATCTAAATAGAACGAGTCAGATGCTCAACTAGTGTAAATTGTAATCGCTCCATTGCAGCCAATGGGATATCTTATCCCAACCAAGGATCAGTGCCAGCATCTGTTCTGTGGTTTATAAAAAATGGTCAAATACCATATACAGAATAGGTGCACTAAACCAAGTTAAGACAAGAATATTTCCTGGTAGGGAGAGGAGGTCCCAATACTTCTGAAAAGGGTTTGTATCACAGTGTAAAGAAATTGCTTTGTGCAGCTACAATCCATGCTACCTACTTTTTAACTGCAACCTCGGTGCTACCCCGGTCATGGGCTTCAAAGGCCACACAATGAATACTTCTTAACAGGGTGGCATATAGGATAGCACATTTTAGTTCTTACTAACAGGTTGAAAAATCATTACTCGTAGCAACAAAGCTGAGATGCAAGAACACAATTTCATACCAAACAGATTCTTTGGTGGTTTAAAAAAACCCAACCTAACATTTTCTTGAACACAGATTTATTTAGCTTTTGAGAATAAAGGATTAGTTTTGCTCATGATATAATCCTGACTAATGAAGAATAAACTGGAGACCTTTCCTTTTACAATGTCACCAACATACAGTGTAGTTTTTTGATCACACCCCAAATTAGCTTGAACTGCAAAGCTAATAATTGAGCCAATAGAGCCTACTCTTGGAAATGTTTTTGTTTTTCTCTGAAGATCTTAACTTTTGGCAAATTTCATAAATCCTGAATGTGTGGTTGTGAGCCTGATGCAACTATCAAATTACTAAAACATTATTTGTGATGCACCTTTTTAGACAAGTCTTAATGTTATTTAGAAATGTTTTGAAACAAAGAAAAAAAATTTTTTATCACAAGTGATGATCACAACACATGACATTGCTATCTAGTAGATATTACTGCTAATGAGGTTTAAAAATAATAGAGTTTCTTTACTACCAGTAACGGGGATCAGCTGAGAAAGAGATCTTAGGATGCAATATTATTTCAGTTAACAAATGCTGCCTCCAACTGTTTGCCGTAGTGAACAGCAGATTTCTTTAAAATCCAGTCAGAGGATAAATATTGAAGGTAGAGCTGGTAGAATTACAGGTTACTAATAAATTACTGGAGAAATATATCTTTGCATAACAAAATAACAGTCCCAACCCAAAAGGATTTACAATCTAAGTTTTTAAGCTTTGTCAGTCATTTATCCTTATTTGGGACTATTTGGTCATATGATATAGTTTCTGCCCCTCATCCTCTCTCACAAGATTGCAGGATAACAAATTAATAACAAATAGTGAATAATGAACAGCAAGTATTGCAGGGACTGGCTTTTTGTTATATGTTTGTACAGTGCCTAGCACAATGTGATCCTGATCTATGATTGGAAACCTTTGGTGTTACTATAATAGTTGCATGAGAATATATATAACATTTATATGAACAAAGGGTATGAACACTTGACTCAAACTGAATGCTTTCTATCACTTTTTTCAGTATTTGATCCTCAAAGTGTTAAACTTCTATTCCCATGCAAAAACTAAAGTTTTGTGACTGGCAGCCACATTTATATTGAGACTTGTTCAGTTTTAATATACAGTATTTTATTATCTGAAACCTCCCCTACTGGCAGATGGGGGGGAGGGGGGAGAGAGTATCTTGCCCTATCTTGAAGGCAGTGGTCTGGGATGATCTCATAGGTTTCTCTTCCATTTTTAGGATGGGATTTTCAAAAGCAAGTGAGGGACTGATTTTCTTAGGTGCTTTTGAAAATCCCAATCTTATACCCATTTGTTACACTTTCTTTGGTATTTGAAGTGCAAGCTCTTCAGGGCAGGGACTGTCTGTAATTCCATGTTTGTACAGTGCCTAGCACAACATGGTCCCACTCTTGCTTGGTCCTTCAGCACTACCATAATAAACAAGATTAGTAATATTTTGTATCTGGATCCTTGATGTCATGTGGAAAACATAAGGAACTCATAGCGCATTGATGGCTATTCATTATTCTTCAGTGGTACACCTCTACCCCAATATAATGCGACCTGATATAACACAAATTCGGATATAACGTGGTAAAGCAGCGCTCCGGGGGATCAAAGCAAGTTCGATATAACGCGATTTCACCTATAATGTGGCAAGATTTTTTGGCTCCCAAGGACAGTGTTATATCGGGGTAGAGGTGTACTTATTAAATAGGAGTTATGAAAGGACTGCATGAGGAACAGCACTTACGTTAAGCCTATGAAATTATCTGAAAAGGTGCTTGGTAAAAAGCACACTTTCTTAGGTCAAGCTCTGCCTCACATTTGTTCAACAACAGCATGAATGTAAGGTCAAGGGAATTTCATAGCTCTAAAGACCAGGGAATCAGAACACTGGTCTACGAATAATCACTCTTCGATGCATTTTGTGCAATCCCAGGAATTTGAAAAATAACCCAACATTGTAGCAAAATACAGAGCTGTATGAAGAGGATAGTAGATATCATGCATCTAATTCTACCCAATTTTCAAACTCACAGCACAGCTTTTTACTCCTGACTAAAACAAATCTTTTCACATTTAAGCTTGAGAACATATTTTGTCAGCTACTGTGTTCTGAGCAACTTTGAAAATATGGCAACTTTAGTGGTGTACAGGAAAGCTGTACTGTCTTGAAAGTCTAGCCCCAGAAGTCATTTAGTTACAAAGTCAGACAACAGAGTCAGGAAAAAAAAAATCCAGTGTGTTAATATATGCATACACCTTCTGAAGGCCTGCTGTTGTTTCTTCACCTTACTAAATGGTCAGAGCTGAAGTTCCTTCTATTACCTCAAAGCCCAGCACACAAATTCCAAAGAAGTGTGGCTAGAGGATGGGCGCAGTGTAGGTAGTCTTGGCAAAGAGCTTGTTAGCATGTTGTTCTTCAAAGCCCAAATGGCCTGAAGGACAGGCACCTGTGTTTTCAGGAAACTAGACTAAGAAAAAGAAAACACTTTCTCTTTGCCCTACTGTTCTCATTCTTAGCCTTGCAAAAGCCATGAGAAACCATGAGCCACATATGTAGCCAAGAGACCCAACAGAGTAAGGAATAAGTGAATGGCTGATTCAGAACTAACTGCATTTTCCAAGTGAGATCCAAGAATGTCTGTCTGGTGAAGATAGGAGCAGAGGTCCTACTAGATGCTCCAGAGGTTGGAAGAATGAAGGGGGAGGGCTGTAGTTTGCCACATTCAGTACTGCAAAGTAGTATGCATGCACCCCAATGGCCAAAGTTCTCTCGGCCAAGCTGTGCAATGTGTAGGTACAACCTGTGTGTATCATTGTAGATAGTACGCCAACGATGATCACAGAGTCTCTAAAATCTTTGTTATGCAAGTAATAACTGTTTTACATTTAAAAATGAAATGAAGGGACTAAGCATAGTGGCTTGAACCAGTGTAATGTGGAGGTTTCCCACTGCCTGACCATAGTGGCCAGTTAGATCAGTGATCACAATTCTAACCTACATCATTCACTCCAGTTCTAGACCTGTCTTTTTACACCCATGCCACTAGTTTTCATTTCCTTCTTTGGAACATTCCTAATTTCTATGTCCTTTTGACTATGTGGTAATGAAAAGTGAATGTTTAAATGCAAAATTATAAATACACGCAAGAAACATACTGCTACAGGTACTGTTGAGGAAGAGGTATATTTATATGTAGCAGGACTGCCAAAGCTTGTGTCTCTTCCCTGGACAAACAGAATATATAAAATGTACAGGAACTAAAATGATAATTGATGCACTAGTTCTCCAACTGGGATTTTCAATGAAGGATTAATAACTCCTAAAAAATGCAATTCAGATCTTTAATGGTGTTAGCCAGATCCCCTTTGATTGAATTGTGAAAGAAACATTACTTTCTGGATGCACAGAATAATGACACACACTAGTGACAAAGTTACCAGACAGCCAATGAAGATCTTCATACTTCTATACAACCGAGCTAATGGTTTTAGAATACAAAAGAAAAGGACATTTCTGGAGTGATCTTCAGACTAAACAAGTCAATCCATTATTGTAATAAGCCTCTTACAGCACGAATATACAAATACTAAAAAATGGTGACCTGACCAAGAGGCATTTATCTGTTTTACATCCTTTAGGAAAGACACATGGATTGATGTTAATCGGTAGATGGCTTGTTTATTGAATTCATGCAGGCCCCTTTCTTTTTGGGGGGAAGAGATTTATTTTCATAATTTTTGAAAAACAAAGATAAAAATGAGGTATGCAACATAAGGACATATCACTTTTAGGATCAAGATGAACATTTATATTTTCTAATTTTCAATGTACAAAACCAAATTTCTACCCAAACTATGAATCATTAAAGATTGGTACTAGCAGATAAAATGAAAAATTAAACTAATCAAAAAAGGTACCATGACAACAGTGAGTGTAAAAAATACTCAATACTTATTGCTGAGAACTCAAAAATATGTTAGTATTTTCGCACGTAAACAGTTGCAAATTCTAGACAACAAACTTTTTTTTTTTTTTTTTTTAAATCACACACCAAGGTTTGCCCATTTCTGTGCTAATATCAGCAAACAAGGATTCAGGAAATGCTGTTAACTCAAAATGTTGTAACATGGTTTTGTTGTTGTTGGGGGGAGGAGGGGATATTTGTTTAAGCGCATATGAGAGAGAATGGGTCGCATGTGGCCGTGGAAAGGGCCAAATATTAGCTTCACCACACTGATAGCTTTTTTTCAGTTCAATATTTTTCCCAATACATTTATTTCAGTTGTTTTCCTGGTCATTTTCAGGTACACTATAAAAAATAATAATAATAATAAAAAAAAATCAAGCTTTAAAGCACATAATACACTTAAAATAATAGATACATTTCAAATCATTTTGAGGTAAGAGCTCAGAGTCTCATTGTGCACTTGACAAATGTTCCATTTTCAGGAATGCATTTATCCAACTCCAATCAGCAACACTGTCGCTACGTAAATGCCAAATTCTGCTTTCAAAGGCATTTTGATGGAAGCTGCACTCAAAGAAAGGAGTAGAAATATTCTAAGAATTTTGGCCACATTAAGTTTTGAGGCATTAAAAAATAATAATTTTGAGATGTAACAGAAACCAAGTGTTTTCAAGACAGCTTCACTTGTGTCGCTAGCTGCATTAATGTTAGCTTTCTCTCGCTGAAAGTCCAAATTTTTATCAAAGCTTTGTGCGTAAGCTCCATGGATTCATCCCATTTGTTTTTCTCTGGGCTTGTGTAGGTCACCAAGTTCTCAGTATACTGCAAGATTGACTTTAAAAACCTACAAGAAATAAAAAAAATATGAAAAAGTCATTCTTAAAAAGACTTTCTAAAAGAAAGACAGACCAGATCTTGATGATGCCCAACTTGGGGCTGCTACTTTTTCCTGATTTCCAAGTCTCCCAACTATCACATGATCATTGCTACATCACTTGTCCTTTACCTACGGCAAGGGTGGGTGGAGAGAAAAAGACAG
>NW_020664436.1:25841326-25848035 GCF_002925995.2 Terrapene triunguis
ACAGTATATAGAGGAGTTCTCTCCTACAATTTCCTTTCTTTGGCAGCCAAACACTTTACAATGCCTGTGATCTCCAATTAAGTGTACAGTGGAAATAATGAAGTTGATTACATGCTAAAATCAAAAGTTTATTATGTATTATTATTTTTGGGCTTGAATGTGAGACTATCCTCCTATTTGTGCCAATGGGAAGTCTAATAAAAATTGAAACTGTGGCTAGCTGAACCACATGTTGTAAACAAAGACATTTCAGTTAGCGAGCCCCTCACCTGTCCCCCAAATTGGTACTGCAATGACAGGGGAAACAGACTGACTACCTGATGTACCACATGCTGTTAAACCGCAATTTCAATAAGGATACATAATGTAGACCAAAGATGTTCAAAGGAGGGTGAAAAGAGTCTATATTATTCACTTATTTTAATTAACCAAGTACTATATACTCACTTTATATACTGCTGATAATCACAAGGATTCTTCTCACAAACAGTATGGATGTTGATTAGTTCCAGAATAATCAACATTAAAATCAGCCGTAACACAGGAGACAGAAATTTAATGCTAGAAATAAGCAGAAAATTGTAACAGAGGTCTTTTTAATACAAAACTGTTCTTCAGATTTCCTGTTCCACCCTAAAATGGGTATGGGGAGTGAAAGAAAAAAGTCTGAAAGATTCATTAGTGAAAAATGGGGCGAAGATCATAGCTATGAACAATTTACAAGCAAGAAAAAAAGAGCCATATATTTAAGTTTCCAGAGGAAAAAAATGTGTGTCAAGACAGGGTTATGGTCAGTGCTGAATTTATAATGAAAGAGGTGCTGGGGCTCAAGCAAGTTTTTTACATTCGTAACTGATGCGGCAAGCCCAGAGGTCCTGGTGTTATGAACTGCCAAGCCTAGAGGTGCCGGGGCTCAGCCCTGGCAAAAATTAAGTACTGGTTATGGTTAAGAGTACATAATAATTTACATTAATACACGTTTTTAGTGACACCATTAAATAAGCATGCATATATATATATATATATATATATATATATATATATATATATATGAATGACTCAGGCATTTTAGCATTTGTAATCCCAGATAAAATTAAAATTATTTTTAACTTTTTAGAATTTTCATTTCCCTAACCCCACTCATATTTTTAAAGTTTAATCATAGACCCCAAGAAACACTGCTGGTTAGGTGTTACATTAATGGAATCCTAGCCATTACTCCTGATCTGGCCAGCATCCTACTCGATAAAATGAGGAGAGAAGCATTGATAAGATGGGGACAACCTCTGTAATTCAGTTTTAACAGACTGGAAATTTCACTTTTTCCCTCTCCTTTCCTTTTTTAGTGCTTAGGTTCATCCAAGAGAACAAACTAAAAAAACCAAACATTTACATTACCTTTTTATTTGGACCCTAATAATTCAGGCCAGACAAGAGAAAAATGTTAAAGATATCCAAATAAATTATTCTCTGATTTGAGTTTTACTTGCATTAATATACTAGTCTATAATGGAAATTATGGAAGATTCTTAACTCTAAGTAGACCAATGACACACAAACCAAGTTAGCTTTAACATTTTATAAGCAGAATATGGAAGAGTACACATGCAGAGTAAAAGGAAAGAAGTGTTCAGTTACTCTGTTAAATCCACTCTTAAAATTACCCCTTCATTTCCAAAAAAAGGGGGAAAAAAAAAAAACTTAACCAACCTGTGTAACATTCGTAGATAGTTATGCCTCTGTCGCGAACGCAGTATCTTGTTTATCCACTGTGTGTATCTCATTTCAGTACTGGCAATTACTTGATCTGACACTTGATGGCACTGTGTGCTTATCTTACGGAACACAACCAATATTTCCAGTACAGAACGTGGGCAGTACAGGGTACAAATGTGCGTACTACAGAGTTCAACCAGTAGCCTATAAAACAGGAAATATTTCTGTTTCAGTTTTTGTTAGCAGGGTTTAAAAACAAAGATTTCACAACCATTCCAGTGTAGCCTGAGCTAAAAAAATTCTAATCCAGATGTTTTGGAAACAGATTTACTCAGTCTCCTTATGACTCACCAAAACAAGAATCTATTTAGCATGAGTGATTTGTATTCTGTCTCACGTTACTGTAAGTAATATCATATCACTAGAAGTTTGAAATGTTTCTCATTCCAGGCCAGAGCAGTAAAGAAATAATACCACAATATACAAAACTGGCCAAAAATATACAATATCACTAATGAAACAGGTGGTGTCTCTCACTAATTATAGTTCAGTCCACAATAGACCTGTGTCCAAAACAAAACATCATGAGCTGAACAGTAGCAGTACACCAAGAACTAGTCTTAACATGTCACAAAATACAAGTTGTAGTTTCAATCAACACCACAGTAGATTAGGCTTCATTAAGAGATATTAAAATGCCAACATGTGCTGTCATCTTTATATATGCTAGTCGGCTAATACTAAGTATGTCACAATTCTTGATGGCCACATCACTTCAAATGGTTTGTTTTTAAGGGAGAATTTATTAAAAAAAAAAAAAAGAAGAACAAGCAAGATATTTTGCCATGCCAGACATAACGGTCGTAAGTGTAAAAAAACCTTAAACAGTATTAAGAAGCCTCCTACTTTAATGCTTTAAAAGGGATTTTAGTGCTTGTGAAAAGTGACATTAACAGCAGTGGAAAACAAAAGTCTAACTATAAATTATGTAAACTAAAGGCAACAGAAGAGCCATCTTCAACATGCTATCCTTCCCACATGCAATGAGCCTGATGCAAATGAGAAGGGAAAGCAGTTTTGTTTTTAAATATATTAATTAAATCAGTGGACTCTTTGAGACTGCCAGCAAGGATGCATTTCACATCAGTGACGTTGACTATTGTACTGAATTAGACACTTATCCTGTACAAACCAGATTAAGTCCATCAGTTCATATTAACAAGCTCACTGAAGAGCCATCACGAGGAAATGACTGTACGTCACTGATTCAAATCCAGCCCAGGGTGGTAAAGAAAGACTCTATGCAAACTCTTAAGTGGGGCTTTTAAAAATGTGAAATGAAAGAAGTTTCAAAATTGAAACTGAAGTAATGTGAGCTATATTTAGACCTCCCGAAATCTCAGAAACAAAAATATATAGCAAATCTCAGCTTCTACTTCAAAGACTCAAGAAACATAAGTTTGGCTAGTAGAGAAGTATGTAGAGGTAGATGAACACTTTAGTGTCATGCACACCTGTAACACCAATCACAATGCTAAGACTAAAATTTCTAGTGCAGTGTTGTACAGTACCATAAAGCAGATTGAAGGTAATTTAGTCAAGTTATTATAATAAAGTTCTTGTGCATCTGTAACTATTTTGCTTCCCCACATCTGAAATACAAGCATGGTTGTTTCTTCAAGTTGCACTGCAAAGCAACAAGATTACAACAGCTTTCTGAACCTCTCCCCTTCATTCTGGGGACAGTTCTTTGTTTAATCCTAAAGACTTTTAGACTGAGGAAACTACAATTCCATACAAATACATGCAATGGTTCCTTCAACAATGCTGCTCTATAGATGAGGGAAGGAACACTTGGGCAGCAAGCTCTCATTACTGTCCCACATTCCTTTTATTTCCAGAAGTAAATTGTATTAAGGCGTGGACTCAAGGGTGGGGAACATTAAACTTACTTCTCACTTAAAAGATTATTCATTAGATCATCTAAAATGTAGCAATTCTGGGGCAAATGGTGTTGCAACTGAGAGAGGATTTCTGTAGTCATAGAAATACAAGGACTAGTTTCTGCACTTCTTTCCAACCTTAAAAGCAAAGACAAAAATTACTTTCAGAATCTTTCAGAAAAATAAAGAAGTGTGTACAGTTTACATCTTAACACAATTAATTGAAGCAAAAGCTATTTTGTCACAGCCATTTGTCTACATGCCCACTACTACCCTGTAATCCTTTGGCTCCTTTCCTTCCATTTTACAAGCAAATTCTTGGGTTCTCCATCTCGAAAGCAACGTCCTTTCAGTCTCTTTGGCCTCCCTATGCATCATCATCCTATCTCCTTACTTTCCTTTCCAGAATCCTGCAGTGTACTAAATACTTTCATTATGTACAGTCAGACTTCCTATCTTCCACCTCCTCAGGTTCCCTGCCTTCTGTCCCTTCCATATCTCCAAAACTGCCTCATAAAAATCAATAATGGCCACCTCCATGTCAAGTTCAGGAGAATTTCTCATTCTTCTTAATCTCTCTGTTTTTATAGGGTCTCCCATCACTGTGGTATCCAAGCTTCTACCATGAGAAGTGATTTTTTTTTTTTTGGTCTTCACAGCTGATTGCCTCTCCTTCTTCATCCCTACTCCTCTTCGGTCCTCTGGGCTCCCTCTCTACTTTGCTAGCAGCTCCATCAATATCTCTTAGGGAAGGAGCAGCCACCAATCCGTTGGCGTCCTTCAGGCTTCTGCTGCATTCTCTACTTGCACTATAGTCCTAGCAATCTGATCATTTGCATCATTTCAGCTCTCATTATGCCAGTGACATCGAAGTCTTGTTCTCCACTCCTACACGGCCTTGTAACTGTTTGTGAGACACCTACTCAAGCATTCCACAATCATCTCAAACTCTGTTATTTCAAAACAGAACTGAATTCAATAGAAACCTCCATTTTTAGTTTAAATGAAGCTGCCACAGAATTCCAGGCTGCTGTACCAGATTGCTGTAATATACAGGAAATCCTGCTGTAGAATTTAGGTCCCACTTGCAATGGAGAACACAGCACCTTATAAGCACGGTTTCAAGGTACGATTCTTTTTTTTAAATGGATCAGGCATACCCTGGAATTTCTTGAATTTGCTCTTCAGGCACTATAGGAAGCTCAGGCCATGAACTAATGCTCTTCATACACTTCAGCACCTAGGAAGTCAAAATACACCTTAATAAAGCCAAACTCCAATACAAGATATAGCCCATATGACATACCTTGCACAGCAACACATTTTACTATTTAAATTTTTTTAAATCTCTGTATCTTTTAAGTCATTCATTCAGAAGTTACAATTAAGGTATGTATGTTCAAGACATAAGGGTGGAAAGTCCTAAAATAAATAAAAAGTTCATGCCACAATATAAGCTTAAACTGCAGCCATTTCTTACTTTCCCCATTGTTTAATATGAAAGAATTAATCAGTACTATCACTGTAATGTACTTCATATCCTCACTAACTTAGAAAGTTTGTATGAAGGAACTGTTTAATACAGACCTAACTCAATAAAGACAGAGAGACTATCAAGCAGTTCAGTGGTTCTCATACTGCGATCTGCAGATTACTCTCATGGTACTGTGCTCAGGGGGGCACCACTCCGTGCTTCTGGGGCAGGGGTGCCCCTCCTCCCACTGACTTGCTCCACTGCTGCTCGCGCCTCCTTCCCCCCATGAAGCTGCCCCTGGCCAAGCTGCTCCAGACCAATTAAAACTGCAATTAATCATGACTTTTTTTTAATCTTGTGATTAATCACGATTCATTTTTTTATCATTTGACACCCCAAATATAGTGTGACATCTCCTACTAGTTTAAGTCTAATCCAGGACCTTTATGGTTTCCAAAAGCTTTTTTGACCAACTTAAAAAAAAAAAAAAAAAAAAAAAGTCTCATTAGGCAAAGGTAGCTGTAGAAGTCATAGAAATGTAGAGCTGGAAGGGACCTCAAGAGGTCACATAGTTCAACCCCCAGCACCGAGGCAGGGCCAAGGACACCTAAACCATCCCTGGCAGGTATTTGTCTAACCTGTTCTTAAAAACTTTCAATGACAGGGATTCTACAACCTCTCTTGGGAAGCCTATTCCAGTACTTAACTATCCTTATAGTTAGAAAGCTTTTCCCTAATATCTAACTCGAGCCTCAATCAAGAAAAGAAAATAAAGTGCATGGGTAGATAAAGTTTAACTTCCCTCAAAAGCCTAACAGTTATTCAGGACTATCAAAGCAAAAAGACAACAGTTAAACAATTTTTAAAAGATGTATGGAATGTTTACCCTCCCTGTCATATCTACATACCTGTTTCTTAAGTCGGGCAATTGGATGAAACCGAGAACGGTAGCAACTTGCACAGCTGATCAGTGGTTTAATGGCTGTGTGCTCCTAGTTTACAAAAATAAATGATAAAATATGTACTAATTTTAAAAAACCAGATCCTGATCCTGTAAAGACTTATGCACACACTTAACTTTAGAAATGAGACAGTCTCATTGACTTCAAAAGGGACTAGTTATATATGTTCAATTAAATGTGTCAAAGTGAAGGATCAAGACACTAATTAGTATATTAGGTGTTCAATAATTTTTTTTTGCTTTTTTTTTTTTAAAATCAATAAAATTGTGTAAAAAAGCTCCAATCTCCACTGGAATAGGACATGTTGTACCTTGACGATCTAGTAAAATGAGCTATAGCTAATAAATGGAGGTTTGGCTCAGTAGAGCTTACATTAATATATTGAAATTAGGGAAAGTAATCCTAAATATCAATAGAAAATTGGGAGGAACATGCTTATTGACCATTAACACTGAAATACATGTGTTGGTAGATAATACAACTGGACATGACTCAATACAGTACATGGCCAAAACCACATTTCCATTACAGGGAAACCCTGCTATAACGCGCCCCGCAATAACGTGAATTCGGATATAATGCGATCATAAGGTGGCTCCGGCCGCCCGGAGCAA
>NW_020664436.1:25848135-25917624 GCF_002925995.2 Terrapene triunguis
GCTGGAACACCGCCGAAGAAAAAAACAAAACAAAAATGGACTGTGCCTTCCCCGCTGCCTCTTCCCCCCTACCCCCGCATACCCTTTTGGTGAGAAGAGCCGTTCTCCTCCCCAGGTGCTCCTCACTCTTCCTCTGCCCCTTGCACGTCTCCCCTACTCTCCCCAAGTGTTTCCCTCTCTCGCTGCATGGCTGAGAGCCCCCGCTGCTGGAGCTGCACCCTTTCAGTTACTGTTATGGGCAGTTCGCAAACGCAAGTCGTTTTCTGCCCAAGAGAAATTGACCGGCTTGAAACTGACCGGCTTGAAATGGTAAATCTCGCTATACCGCAACCCCGCATTTATCGCGATCGAATTTTTTGGACCTCAATCATCGTGTTATAGTGGGGTTTCACTGTATTGTACCAAGTTCACATTCATAGTTGTATTCGGTCAGATTTTATCTCCATAACTGATTCAGCCACACTTCAATGGAAGATACTGATAAACTGGAGGTAATTCAGAGTTGAGCTACCAGGGAGATAAACAGCAAGGTGGAGAGGACAAAATGATAGTCTTAAATTAAATATATACAGTTTAGGTAAAAAATTAAGCAGTGCAAGTACAGTGGGAAGAAACAAAATATTAACAAGGATGGGTGAAAAGGACAAACCAGGTTCAATTCAGGAAGGGCAATATTGGGGACAGTTTATCTCTGTTTCATTTCAGTATTACAGAGCAATGCTAGAAAATATTTAAAGCTTAGTGTGGCACCCACAAAAAGGTGCTGAGGGTTAAAAACAATTAAGAAAGGTGTAGCCCATAAATGGTTTTAAAATCATATTTGGCATCCAAATGATTATACATTGTTCCACTTGCACAATACCAGCTCCTACCTTAAAAGCTGTGAGCTCCTCCACTTCTGAAAATCTGCATAAAAGTGTAACTGAAAATGCAAGTATCTGATTGGCTATTTCTCTTGGAAACTCATTTAAGTTGATCTCTCCATGGCTTAAATGATCTCTTACACGTGGACCCTCTTGATGGTTCAAGAAATCCCAAAGGAATTCCTGTGGAATCATGTGTGGACAAAACTAAGTAAATAGCACAATTCTACAGAAACCCTAATAAGCATGCAATTCTTGGGGCACAAAAGGCACTTAGACCCATATGAAATGGAGCACTTACAGGGGCAAGAGGAACACCTCTTAAACCCCACTTCTTTAAAAAAGGCAACTCCCATTTTGGGAAAGGTCTGAGGAGAGGTGAAAGAAAAAAAAAACAAAACAAAAAACCACCACCACCACCCCAACCCACAATCAACAAAAATAGCTGAAAATGACTAAATTTAAGCAAAGACTCATGAGTCTATACTTTATAGCTCTGGCAGAGTGGAATTGAGGGTCAGAAACAAT
Source organism: Terrapene triunguis (assembly GCF_002925995.2). Taxonomy (NCBI): domain Eukaryota; kingdom Metazoa; phylum Chordata; order Testudines; family Emydidae; genus Terrapene; species Terrapene triunguis. The sequence continues at coordinate 25,849,527 of NW_020664436.1, forward strand.
GAAGTAGTCTGGATGGCAATATGATAAACAATAGTTAAAAGGAATAAAGTCAAGATGTTCATAATAAATAGCCACCTTTCTATAAAAAAAAATTAATTCCTGCTGGCAGTGTTTCTTGATGCCAGGTAATAAAGCCAACTCCCTACAAAAACAGATGTTCTCAAGTTAGGTTTCCTTTTCCACTTCAAAATTCTGTGCTGTTTTAGTTAATCTTCTATTTATATGCCAAGTATTATTTTGCCTTTTTCATACTGAAGCCAGATCAGGGGCACTGGACTGTAAGCTCCTGGGGATGTGATCTTCTTATGTCTAAAGAATCTATTACACTCTTAGCACTATCAATTATAAATGTATTGCTAAATAAAAAGCACTTAATACACTTACCATTGAAGGCTCTCCAAGAATTAGAGGAAGCTGATTGATCTCTTTGTCATTCAGCTGTTTTGTTAGCATCTAGAAAAAAAGCATTTGAAATTGAAGACAACTTAATGTTGAACAAACCCAAAGTTATAAAGCTAAATGAAAAATACCGACTATAGTAGTAAGCATCCATAACATTAAACTAGCACCAAATCTCCATCCCCTGTTTTATTTAGCAGTGATGGACAATATGGGATAACAAAATATTTTGGCTTTTGGAGAGTCAAATAGGAAAGAAATGGGTTATTATAGGCTGCTTGCTTCGGTGTACATTTGCATTTATTTCAAACAGGTAATCCTATGCAGATAAAAGAGCATATTTTGTTTTTATCAGTGACAGAAAATAAAGCTGTTTACAAGAAATTAAGTTACCACCTAGTTATCACCTACTCATCAAATAAGTAACAGGGACATACAAAATACTGCACTCTCCAGCTTTGGATTCTGTATTCCATTCTGTGGCAGCTTTTGGGACCAAGCTACTTTCCTGATTTTATGTACTGCAAAACCACTGTGCTTTGGAACTAGATCAATGTTTATGGGGTTAATAAAGAGGACTGAAAGAATTCTAGTTCATAGAAACTCTTGATTCCAAACAAACTTGCTGATCTTGGATCAAAAAAGTACAGTGTAAGTGCTGTATTTTAGTATGGTCACTACCAAAATAGTGGCTCCATAGCTCTTCTTCCTTGAAGTAGAATACTGGATATTAACCTCCTATACCTTCCTAAAATGTACCAAATCCCATCCAATATAGGCAAGAGAGTCTCAACAGTTTAATTAAAAAAATGTGTTCTACCTCAACTGGGGAAAAATCATCATGTGTGTGCAACATGGTGGGAAAGGCTTTACTGACCATTAGTACTAAAAAGTGAGTGTAAATATCGATAAAAACAATAATGGAGTTACAATGTAGATCAATACCAAACATTTCATGTTAGTCATGATCTCTCATTAAGGATTATAGTTTATTGTTTGTATCAAGCCCCAAGGACTGGCGAGATAATATTCCTTCTTTGTACATCACTGCTTCAGTCACACTTAGAATACTCTGTACACTTTGGAGCACTTTAATGGAAAATAAATATTGATAAGATGGGGGAAATTTAGAGTTGGGATACCAAGAAGATAAAGGACCAGGAGGAAAATACAAAGAAGTGTACACTGAGGAGCTGCCAGGAGTTTATAGATGTTGTAGTGAGCCTTATTTTTCTGTCTCTGCCACCTCAGATCTGTGAAATCTTCTCAACTTCAAAAAGTTCATGGAATTATCTTTATTTTCAAAAGACTTCAGCCAGGTCCATTTGTATGATAGGCATTAGTATCTTTAAATTTATTTTAGTATATTTAAGGCAACAACAACATCATTCCATCTTTCTGTGCTTGAATTCTATAAATACTTTACTGTAAAGAAATAACACATGTTCAAATATTCCAGAAGATTTTACAGATAACTTACCTCATCGAAAGTGGTATAAAGAGAAGATGACTACAATAGAAAAAAATATCACAGTAATAATTCCATTTTCAGAAACAAAAAGCAGTGATACCAACTGCACTTACATATTGAATTTTTATCTAATTACCATGACAAACCAGAGTTGCTATAAATTGGAATCATCCCTTTAAGGTAAGAAAAGAGGTAAAAACAGCATAAGCAGTTTTCCACTCTTAAGTTATTACATTCAAGTGACAATGCTATACTGTTGTACTTTTCAAACCTCTGTAAACAAAGGAGGAGAGCTGTCATGTGACACTCTAAAAGGCATATCAGAAGTCTGTAAAAAGATCAAACTATATTGTCCACTTAAAAGCTACTTGTTTAAGTATAATATTAAACTATTTTAGGACATGTTTGAAGCTTGTTATTAGTAATATATCATAATAAAGGTACCACGATCATAAAAAAACCCTACCTCAGCAGTTAGCAGTCTATTTGGACACTTATTAACTGTGGTGAAGAGTAACCTAAGTCCAGTTTCCAGCTGAGGGAGTAACAGTATAACACAGTCAGCATACCTGCAAAATTAGAGGAATGCATGTAAGATTATAGTATTTTTCTTTAAACACACACTGATCTTTGTGGAAGCTATAACTGTACATAAGCACTTGTTAAAATCTGTATTACAGTGGTACACTGGGCACCCAATCAAGATCAGGGGCAATTGTGCTGGGTGCTGTACAAACATACAATAAATGACATACCCTGCCAAGAAAATAGCTTATAATCTAAATAAAGACATGATGTGACAGGTTGGTGTAGCATATAATGGGAAGGGAAGACAGAACTAACATTGCATATGATTACACAGATCCGCAAACGTGCAAAGTTTGCAGATTTCAATTTTTTTTTCAATTAATTTGTTATAATGCTCTGTTTCTTGGTCTCAATTTTCTGTGATTGTCATAAATTCTTACGCTGACTTCAAAGTCTAGTTTAGAATTCTAGCTGTCACTTGTCTATTGAAGAGGTCTGCTATTCTCTCATACAAGGGTTTCACATAAAAAAGTGTAATATTTAATTTTGACTTTATGCTGCATTCTAATGAAAACAGAGTTTAATGCAAATACAAGCAAAACTGAATGCCAGGTCCATGAATTGTACACTTGCATGAGGCTAGTCTAACACGTTTAGATGCCATTAATGCTTCTGGTTCATAAAGCCTTGCAAGCTAACAGATTATTCCATAAATAATGGATGCCTACAGCAAAAAAATCATTTTGAAATAAGGGAAAAAAATGAAGGAAAATGTAATAGTGCAGTTCTGTTACCTGTGTTGCCTGAAAGCTGTTAGTGCAGCAACCCAAAATGGTAACATTGTTTTTAATACAAAACTGGATATCTTTGCTAGTTCCTCAGTTATGGAAAGTACTTCATGATTAATATCTACAAATCAGCAAAAACATTTGTTTAAATTAACAATATATACTGAAATGTAGAGAGTTAGACTTACTGAAGAGGAATTATTCAAAGCACTTCATTCAAAAATACAAATTATTTCTGCTTAATCTGTAGAAAGATCTAACAGCTATTCAGTTATTTGGTTAAGCCTTTTAACGTCAACTAAATAAAGCTGTACAGTTAAAAACATTTAAGCTCAAAAATTGAGAAGACCGATAATAAGATGCATTACCGGTGAGCAGTTGTACATGACAGACTAAAATAACGCATGAATTTTAAAAACTGGTTGCTGCCTATTGGCAAGACTAGCACTCCACAGCAAGATTGACCTGAGTTCTGTGGCACTATGGTGGAAGTTCTGCATCACCTTCAGATAAATTTAGAAAGTGTAGGTTTTATTATTCATTTAATTTTATTAAGAGTCAGTATAGTAACCCCCGGTGATAGTTTAATATTAATTAAATTTTGTGCTGTCCCTACATTTTCATTTTTCTGTGTTCCTCAGATTGTCATTTTTAGGTTTCAGAGTTGACAACTCATCACGATAAATGCCTCTCAAAGCCATTGTGTCAGGCAACCTGGACACACAGACATCACTGCATTGCCTTGCATTAGGTTCACATTATGAAGCTTTCCTCTGTAACCAAAAGAAATAATTTCCTTTCTAAAAGAAAGCTTAGATTCTGAAGCACAATGATATGGCAAAGGACAAATTCAGAAGCAGCTTAGAATTTCATAATACAGGAGGGCTGAATGTTGGGCTGGATTTTGCCTTCAGAGGCCTGGTCTTGGTTCCACCAGCAGAATGAGAGTCCATCTGGAAGTGGGTCAATGTAGCACAAAAGTGTCCATAACCCCCATTAAGCTGAAGGTCTTGGAGCATACTGGTGCCACCCACAGAGTGGGAGGCGTTGCCCAAGGAGGGACATAGCTAGGGAATCCAAGAGATTCCCCTCAGGCAGCCTCTACTAGCCAGGTTTCTAGAGAATCCCAGCAAAATAAATAAATAAATAAATAAATAAATAAATAAAATAAATAAAAGATGCTCGTCTCTGGCAGAAGCCCCAGGATTTGGCAGCAGTAGCACTATACCTTGCCCTCCCCCAGGACTGAATCTCCAGTTTGGTGCAGAATGAAGCCCTTCACAAGCCCACGTGGGTGAATGAAACACTGACTCTGCAAAGAGTTAAAAACTTTGCAGAGGTAAAGTAGGAGATTCTTTATTACACAGATTGTACTTTCATTATCAACAGATTAGCGCATGTACTATAACCCTTATAAAAAAAACTTAAACTTCATGGGCTTAAAGGCCCAATTTAGATTTCAGACATTCTTTTTCCATTTATTTACATATATTTATTTACACTCTATTAAGTGTATTAAAAATATTTCTGCAATTTACTTTCTTCATTTAACAGCAGTACACACAGATGTCTTAATTAAGGGCTCAATCCTACAACTGTGGAACAGCCATTGTTTCCAATGCTAGTTTTGGGTTTACAAAGAATTCAGGAGCCAATCTTAAAATGTCACAGCTTGTTAACAATTAGATACTTGCCTGGAAAAATGTCCAACTCCTTTAAATTAGTGAAGGCTATATAAGGTCGATGTACTAAAATGGTTTCAGTTTGCAATAGGTATATCTTTAGCAACTGGCCCAATCCTGCAGTTAAAATAAGCAGCATAGAGCAATATCTAGGGGAAATACCACAACATGTTATAAAACAGATTGTACATATATTCCAGAAAAACTGATGTTTGTGGCACGGGGACATTCTGAAGAAATCTCCATGCACAAGATCTTGAGATCATTGCCTTTTTAAAACAACAGATCCAATCCCCCCGCTCTCCCCCTCACCTGAATGCAAACACCTAACATCTGATTAGGTGAAAGAAAACATAAGGAATTAAAAAAACCCACTCTATAGCTGTGTCTGTTAGCTTTTCTATCTACCCCATTCCCGTACCTTTTGCACTTGCTTATTCCCACTGCTGCTCTAACACACAAGGCATCAGGTTTCCCAAAAACAGCACTGACTCACTCACTTCCCTATCAGCACAATTAAGTATTTTAAACTCAAAGTTTAACACCAAAGCAAAAACAGCTCCTGAATGAATTCCTCACTCACCCAAACACAAAATGAAACTTGACTAGCCAACTGAGACATATCTGGAGCAGAGCTGGGAAAACCATTGGCCATGGCAGTGTTATTACAAAGCAACAGTTTTAAAAAATAAAATAGTCAAGTGCTGCCATGAGTTTCCCCTGCGCTCTGCCCTGCCTCCATTCAACCACAAATACAGATTCTGTTCACTAGTTTCATTTAGGGTTGAAATACTCTGTTGGAAGTGGATTGATGAAAAACAAGTGTTCAGAAAACCAATAGCCAGAAGACTGTGGAGGAAAATATACCAGTTTTTAATTTCAAGAGAGAGCTATTGGTTATGCTGAATATTCCTCTACAGCTTGCAGCCTGACAGGCAAAAAAGAGACATTTGGAAACACTTCATTGGTAACTTACTTTGCAGGAATTTCTTGAGGGGAAGCAAATCCATGCCACAAAATGTTACGGAGATTTAGACCATATGGAGACCCAATGAATACTCTTAGCACGTTCATCTAATTTGGATAGAGGATAATTATTATGTAAGGTAATATATATTTCAACTTTTGTATGCCTTTCTCCTGCTACAAAATTTGTGAGACTATTTTAGCTATTATTAATATCGTCAAGGAGTGTCCTTAAGCTTAGCCACCTCAAGCTGATTGATCATGGATTACAACAAAAGCCACAAAAATAATTCACTTGTGATGCACGGCACACTCTAAAAGAAGGTTTTTTTTCCTGCTTTGTTTGTACATTACTCAGTTTTTTATGTAAATAATAAATAAATAAATAAATAAATAAATAAATAGGAGCAGCCAGTCTATCACAAAAGTTACAAACTATGCGGGATCAGGAAGAACAAACAAATGGGACCAAATTTTGCTCTATTTTCTAAAGAGTATAAATCCCCAATAATTTCATATCCATCAATACATTTATACTAATGTAACAGAGCAGAACTTGGCCCAAGAGTTGGAATTTCTTTAGTCAGGTTGGATTTTCCAGATTCACATCCACAAAAGAAAAAAAAATCTCAACCTCTGCTGGTTGTTTATTTGTGAAACTTGGATTGCACATACTATCTAAACCCAAAGATCATCCTTATGAAATGTATGTTATATATTGGTTTAAACTACTGTATAAAGACACAAACACACTAAACCTCTGAAGCAGTATCAAATAACTCATGTCTGTCTTTCCCATTATCTATTTTTAGAAGTGTAAGTTCTTTGAGCAGAAACTGTAACTTCTCTCCTGTTCACATAAAAAGCCTAGCATGATGTAAGCACTACCAGAAAAATACCATCCCCTTTTTTTTGGCCAACTGCTCTGCATCACTATGAAAAATACTACTTCTGGGAGCTTTAGAAGGCATTTCACAACAACATAGTGGCAAATTCTTTTAAAACTAAGCTGTTCTGATGTGACATCTTCTAACTTGCTTTGGACTATTCTAGTTTGTAACATTGCATTCTAGAAGCCATAGACCTAAAATGTTTAAATTTCTGTAATGTCTGAAGTTAATTTTCACATATGTAGATTTTTGGTTGGAGACTATACAGAATATAAGAGTATTAATACAGTATATGTACATCACCATAAAAACATATTTCCACTTAAGATTAAAATTTTAGCTAACATTCTTGCACTATTCCCTCCCCCAGTCGACTACTTGTTGTGTTAAGTAACGTTTGGAAAGGTATATCAACTGTGTACATACTACAATATTTACAAACTCTTGTTCAACTTAAGTGATAGTTTGCTTGGAACCTAGACATCTTATAAAAGGACAATGCACCTCACATGCAGTAAGAGCTGACTTCAAAAACCATATACTCACTACAGATTGTCCAAAGACTGCAGCAAGCTCCTGAGATGCAAGCAAATCTCTTAAAAGGAATGGACAGTCCTCACCAATTAGTAAGAAAACCTAAAAAAATCAAAGCAGGATATTGTGAAATAAAGATAGATATGTCCCAATATATATTTAAATATTTCAAGTATACAACTATTTCATTTCTACATCCATACTCAGTTCAACTAATAAAACATTTAAAAAAACCCTCTACTTTGAAGTTTCATGAGATGATAAAAAGGACAAATTGGAATAAGAAATTCTATCATGAATCAAATCATCAAAATCATAGAATCTTACATAGGTAGTTTCTCTGATTCCAGTGCCACTTTAATTCCAGTACTAGAAAGAAGATAGACAGACACTAACTAGAAATTAAGAGGTAAATTATTTCTACAAAGGCAAGAATTTGGTGAGGAAGAGGCATGGCAAGAAGCTTAGTGGAGAGAATGTAGGGTACAAAAAAAAGGGGTGGGGTGCGGAGGGGCCTCAACAGTGGGTTTAAGCCCACAATCCAATGGCATTTACTGGAAAAGGCTACGTAAGGCACATGAATTAGGACATTGTTGAGGATCTGCTATAAGAGTCAAATGTAGTCACACAGTCCCATGAAGAGCCACTTAACCATCTACAAATCAGATCATATGCCTAATTTTTTCATTTCTCCAATACTGGAAGCCAAGACTGGATTTTTGATGCAGTAAAGAAATTGAAGAATTCTTCAAACAGAGACCATCTTTTCTCTAGACATTATTCCAGGAACACAGGCCAGGAGTTGTGAACTTTTACTACTGAGAAATTAAATTTTAGGATACAAGGGCAAAAGCCGTGCAACAAAGGCAAATCATTCGTTGTTCTTAAAGGCCACTTTGGCCAAAAGATAGAACAAAATCGTTCTAAACTAGTGAGCACCATAAAGGAATTTGCATGAAAAGCAAAACTAAAGGGGTAAAATTACTTCTGTTTCATGCAGAAATTGACTCTGCAAGCAGCCCAACACGCTACAGTACGCTATAAAATAAGAAACCTGGAGACACAGGAGACAAGTTTCCAGTTAGTGAACAGATTTTATTTTCAGGCTTCCAAGGGTCATACAGAGAAAGAGGTTGGGGGGCTTTTAAGTCAGAAAAAAATATGTTACTGTTCTAACATCCTTAACTAATTAGTCAGTCTCCTTTAACCTTGTAATTAGGTCAAGAACAGAAGTTACCAGCTGGCATCCAGATTTCAAGGCAGTATATGAGGCTTATATCTTACAGTAAGATCTGCAAGCACATATGTTTGCTTCTTAAAATCAAAACTTCAGCACAACCTTAACTGTTTGCACTTACATCACCCAAGGCTCGCTCCAGACACGATGTTAGTTTCATTAAGCTAAGTGCAATTGCTGTAGCTTCCATGCTATCCAGTGCAGCAAACACTTCAAGAAGTAGCTGTGAGGTTAGAAGAGAGGGGAAAAGTTATGTTTTCCACTATCAATGCACTAACATAAAAACTGAAGAAAGCTGTCAAACTTTACATACAAATATGGTTAGCTGAAATGAAGTCTCCCAAGTGTTTCTCAGTGATCCCCCCCCCCCACTCATATACAAATATATAAAGACTTCTCTGTCCATGAGACCAGATTGCAGAAAAAGTTGGCAAGATCACCACCTACAGAATAATTTAAACTCTCTGTTCATGCAGTACCCAGCCTTTGATTTCTGACACAGAGAAACAATTCAGCAAAAGAAGGACCCTTACAGAGAAGCAAACAAACATATTAGGCTTCTCAGAAAAGCAAAGACAGTCCTACTCATCCGTTGGCGCAGGCCAAAAACATTTAGTAGATTTTTTGATTCTGCTAACATGGATAAATTGTAGCGTATTTCAGCATAGTTCTTATCCTATTACTTCATAGGATGCCAATTAGTTTCAAATTCTGAAAGCTACAGAGGGTAATTTGCTTTGCTGTTTACTTTTGTGTAATCTGGTCCCAAACTCTTCAGACAGCTGCATAAGTTCAAATATTTACTGCCAATATTAGTTTTCGTACCTCCGTACAGTTTGTCCACTGGAACCACAATGAGTACTGAACTTCAAATTGTTCCATGGTCAGGGATTGTAGATGCAAATGAACAGATTCACATAAAGGTCCTAACAGCTGCACACTTTTTATATAATCCACATTTTGATCTTAAAATTAAAAATAAAAGGGTGGTCAGAACAGCGAATTTCAAAAGGTCCACTGTCTCAAATCCTATGGAGAACGAAACTTGTTCTCATCAGGCTATATGTTTTAAAAATCAAAAGTCCCTCTCACCCTACACAGATTATTCTGCCAGGACAACAGGACACTTGTAGAAGATGGAAAATGAAGGAAAGGTTACAATGGAAAATAAGAGTAAGTATCTATCCTAAATAAGGAAAGGTAAAAACTTTTTTTTTTTAATTTAAGGTATACAAGCTAAAGGGATTTTTTTAAAGCCCTGTTCCAATGGAAGTTGGAAAAACTCATTCATATGAGAAAAAAATACTTCCAGATACTTGTCTTACCTAACAACCTGAAATACAGGTAGTTGCTTCTCTCTTTCCTACATACTCTAATGAGATTTCCTATTTGACAGTTATCATAAATGTCATATTCTAATATTTTGCTTCTATGTCTTTCAGATAAAACCAACAGCTTTAAACGGTGAGTTTCCCTAACATGGGCTCAGACAATTTCTTGGGTATCTAAACATCATGTGCTTGCAAAATGCAGGAGTAGAAAGGGAAGCTGAGCTTGCAGAACCTAGTTTTAAGTGATTTCATAAAGGTCATGGAGATGGGAATAGAACCCAGAACTCCCAGCCCCATGCCTTAACTACAGGACCATCATTTTTGGAAGGCCAGTACATTCACCCATAAGTATAAAGTGGCAAAGTGGCCAAGTGACCTAGAAGAGAGAAGTTGTATGTAACATGGCAATATATAAAGTTGCTCAACAAAATATTTGTTACAAAAATAAATGGTGCACAAGTTAAAGATGTACTGCAGAAGGCCGAGTAGAATAGTGTTTTATAATGCACTTGCCTATCATCTCTACCAACTCCACTACAGAAACAAGTAATAATATCTTGCATAAATAACATTAGAAAATGAATCATAAAACCACCATATGAGTTGGTATAATTGGCAGCCTCTCAAACAAAGGCTGGAATGATAGCTATGCTGGGATCAGGATAGAAGTTTAGTGACAAAGCTGTACAGGTTGCCTGCTACAGGTCCTGCTGACCAGATTCCTAGCTCATGTAAGTTGGTGAAACTCCACTGACTTCAATGGAAAAATGTCTGAGGATATGGCCCAGTACATGTAATTTTCTTAGCATTATATCATCTCTTCTCTTTAGGATGAAGTTAGCATTCCAACCCCATGGGGGGAAAATAGTGTGCCCTGTAAGCTGTACTCACATATGTAACTACTACATATGACGGAGGCAGACAACATAACTTCTCTCGTTTCTATCATCCCTGGGAGCAAGTGACAGCATTTGTGCTGCAGCAGATTTGTCAAATGAAAATTCAGCAGGTTCACCTTGTCGCTCATTTTCCATTGTGGCTAAAGTATTATAAAATGCTTTAGAGAGAAATACTACCTTTATATACCTGGTGTTCTAGGAATCAGCACAGCGGGGAGTAACAATCAAAGGGCAGGTGTCAGAGTGTTTTAGATTTCTTGCATGAGGGGTACAAAGAAAAATAAGATCTGGGTAGGAGGGAAAATCCACAAGAGAGGCGATTTTTAAACTTATTCTCTCTGTACCAATTGATTTTTCATCCAGCCACCATGATTTAAAAAAAACAACAAAAAAAACCAAAAACAAAAAATCAGATAGTATTTAAAGTATATATTCAATGTTTTGGTTTTTACCATTTCAATGGGGTTTTGTGTTTACCCTCCTTCCCCAATAAAGATTTAAAGCTCTTTTTAAAAGTGAATTCTGTAACACAACCTGTGATGCAGCTGTTGCTGTACTATAATACAGTGTCCTAACCATGCTAGGTCTACCTCAAACTGCATTGTGTTTTTGCTTTCAGACACATAACACACAATAGATCTAAAGCAAACACTGACCTGATTCACGGTAATGCACAAGCTCTGTGATTGTTCTCCAACATACTTCACCATTTTCAGACACAATACTATTAACAGAATGGCTGTCTTCTATCTCAAATCCAAGTTTGCAAACCATATAATGCACTGCAGGGGAAAGACAGGTGGTGACTGGGTCAGCTAGTGACATCTGGAACACAAAACAAAGGGTACTTCCTATTACCAGGAAAAAGAGTATAAAACAAGGAAGTCACTACTTAGTGAAACTGTAATCTAAAGTGTGTGTTTACAATTGTATTCAACATGGTGATCCAACTAAAGTCCATTCAATACTATAATCAGAGGCATCATTTCAGAAAAAAATTGGGGGAGGGAGAGACAGCAAGGTTGTGTCAGCATAGGAAAGTTATATGTGATTACATTATGCCCTGGGAGGGGCCAACAAGATGTATGAAAAATCTGGGGGGAGGGCAAACCCCAAGTTCTGGGACAATAACTGCGCCCCTTCCCTCAATAGCAAAAGATTCTGTAATACAAGTTCCCACCACATATGTGAGAGCAATCTAAATGGGCAGAACAACACAGGATGGTGAGGTTGTAGAAAGGGATGGGGGGGGGGGGGGGAGTTTGCAAACTTTTTGGCCTGAGGGCCGCATCGGGTTTCGTAAATTGTATGGAGGGCCAGTTAGGTGAGGGGGTCGTGTCCTGGCCCCACCTCCTACCTGCCCCCCCCCCCGGGACTCCTGCCCCATCCAACCCCCCTGTTCCCTGATGTCCCTTCTGGGACCCCTGCCCCATCCACACACCCCCGCTCCCTGTCCCCGACTGCCCCCGGAACCCCTGCTGCCCCATCCAACCCCCCCCCTTTCCTGGCTGCCCCCCCAGGACCCCTTCCCCCATTCAACCCTCCGTTTTCCCCCTGACCACCATCCACACCCCCGCCCCCTGACCACCACCCCGAACTCCATTCCCTCTATCCAATCCCGCCCTGCTCCCTGGCCCCCTTACCGCACTGCCTGGAGCATCGGTGGCTGGCGGCGCTGGAGCCGGGCCACGCTGCCGCTGTCACCACACAGCACAGAGCAACCGGTCAGGCCGGGCTCTGCAGCTGCGCTGCCCCAGGAGCTCACAGCCCCACCGCCCAGAGCTGCGTCAGTGGCGGAGTGAGCAAGCTGAGGCTGCGGGCGAGGGGGGACAGCAGGGGAGAGGCCGGGGGATAGCCTCCCGGGCCAGGAGCTCGGGGGCTGGGCAGGATGGTCCCACGGGCCGTAGTTTACCCACCCCTGTTGTAGAAGGAGAAAAAAGAAAGAGTGTATTTGCATCATCTTCTCACACTTCAGAATAGAACTCCTGAATGAGATCTTTCTTCTGTAAGGTGTGAAGAAAGGAGAATAAAGAGAAGAGCAACCATCCATTTCAACATCTCCTGCTTACCTCCTGGATTTCTGCTTGAAGCATTGTTTACAAGGGGTGAAACCATAGGCCCTGAAGTTCCTTTGAGAAAATAAGTCTCTTGCAGGATTTACATGCTCCACAGTGAGGGAAGGGAATGACAAATTCTATGCACAAACAGCTTCCAAACCACTATAAACAGAAAAATGAAAGTATTCCAAAGCAGAAGTATAAATCCAATTAAGTTTAAATTAACAATGAAAGTGCTGAAACTTGTATTGAAGAGTGCACTGAACTATAAAAAATGAGCAGTATGACGGGAAATGAAGTAGTAAATATCCAAATGTCTACCCACAAGTGACCCACATACATTCAGGTTTTACCTGAAGACATATAGATTCACTTGTGATATTTGTTTAGATCAGGGGTAGGCAATCTATGGCACAGGTGCCGAAGGCGGCACGCGAGCTGATTTTCAGTGGCACTCATACTGCCTGGGTCCTGGCCACCGGTCTGGGGGGCTCTGCATTTTACTTTAATTTTAAATGAAGCTTCTTAAACATTTTAAAAGCCTTATTTACTTTACATACAACAATAGTCTATATATTATAGACTTATAGAAAGAGACCTTCTAAAAACATTAAAATGTATGACTGGCACGCGAAACCTTAAATCAGAGTGAATAAATGAAGTTTCGGCACACCACATCTGAAAGGTTGCCGACCCCTGGTTTAGATACATCTTGTGCCTATTTTAAGTTCTAAACACCACATGCTTAAAAAAAATCTGATGTTTTTTAATCCAACAGTTCAAATCCAAGCACACAATCTCTCTCTTAGTAGGCTCATCACAAGAAGAAATTAAAAAAGCACTCTTCTGAGCCTCAAGACTCCCATTACTAAGTATCTTCTTACCATCCCCCACACCACCCACATTTTCCCTAAGTGCTACAAAAATAGGAGTATTTTAATTAGGCTTTCAGAAGGCCTTTGACAAGGTCTCTCACAAGATGCTACTAAAGAAACTAGTCATGGACTAAGAAGAATAGTATTGCCATGGATGAAAAATGACCAAGACAAAAGACAAAGTAGACAAATGGCCAATTTTCATCATGTCAATAGTTTATCCAGTTTCCATATTAGGTCCAGTGTTGGTTAACATTTATTAATTATGTGGAAAAGGGGGAATAAGGAGTGAGAAAGCAAAGTCTGCAGATAACACAGAGTTAAAATCCAGAGATGACTGAGGAACTTCAGAGGGACTTCACCATACTAGGTAAATGGGCAACATGATGGTAGATGAATTTCAATGTTGACAAGAAGAACGGAATGTACATTGGAAGGAAATATTCGAACTAACAGACCTTACAGGATTCCGTAATATTTTAGTCTAATCTTGGTTACTGGGCTCAATGCAAGGATAAGTGGATTGGGTTTAGTGCCCTGTGATGTGCAGGTCAGACTAGATTATTAATACAATCTGGTGGTCCATTCTGGCCTTAAACTCTATAATCAGAGGCATAGAAAAACTCTCCTATGAAGACATTGAAAAGATTAAGATAATTTCCTTTAGCAAGGAAATGAACAAAAGTGGGTCTGATAAAAATATATAAAATAATTAGTAGTGGTGAGAAACTACTAACTAGGAGCTACGTGAGAAAGACCCCACTACCAAAAGGAGACATTCCGGAAAATGAAAGCTGGCAAATTCAAAACTGATAATTAGATCGTGGAACTCACTGTCATGGGATATTGACTCTTATCAATCTTTCTTAAGGCCAAACATTTAGTAACAAGAATACCGAGTTATAACAATTATTGCAAACAGTTCTAGAAGGGATTAAAATCTCATGGTTCATGTTTTAAACTGCTCTTTTGCTATTAGGATGAGACTTTCATGGGGACCGATTATTCCACATCTGCTTACTGGGGGTACTGGCTCCCCTCCCCGCCCCCCCCTTAGGGATCTGCTGCTGGCCACTCTCAGAGACAGGATACTGGACTAGATGGACAATTAGTCTAATCCAATATGGCAATTCCTATAGTTCTAACTAAATCAGAGGGAAATGTGGCAAACATTTGATTTTGTTTGGGAAAAGGGATGACAGATTTTAAAATATTTATTAATTATAAAAATTAAACATACAAAAATATTGCCATACACTGTTTTACATATATTGTTTGAGAACTGTACTTACAATTAGTAAATCAACAGGAAACACACACACAGGTGATAGAAGTTTACTATATTGTATATTAACTTCATTATATTTTTCCCTTAGAGAGCCAGGCAATAAAAGTTACCAGGCTGAACCATTTTCTGCACGTACTTTAAACAGTAAAAAGTCCACTTTAGCTTGTATAGAGGGTTCTTTCATGTCTGGAGAATAGTTTCAGATAGATGGCTCCTAGAAGTCCAGACTTTTAGTACTTGAAACTAGTATGGGAAATTCACGTATTATGCATGGCCAGAAGGGAGGATATCCAATAAAAATTCCTCACTCATATAAGAAGAGAGTAAGGAATTGATGCAAGTTTATTTGTGCTTCCAGGCTTTTCTCTAGATGTTTAGGAAGTTATTTTCTCCCCACTCCTCTGTAAACAAAATTTAGGGCAAAGGCAGCAAGTAGCCTGTAAACACCTCCCACCTTGTTTAAAGGTACTTTTGTTCACTCTCATATATGTGCTTGCCAAGAAAAACTTCTGCTCTTTTCTTCTTTCTTCAGCCCTCTGTCCCAGCATATACCCCAATATATTCACCCCAGAGTTAACCCTTGCTATTACCCAAGTTTTAACCCAGTGCTCTTATGGTTCATACACAAGAACTTTTTACTTGAGTTTGGAGGTGCTTTCTTCCCCAGCTAGCTAGCACAGCTGGGTTAGAGTCCAAGTTCTGATTTAACTCTGGCAGGAACCCATACACTTTAGAGTGAGGACAAGCAAAATCACACTAGTGCTGATAATTATCCAATGCTTTCCCACAGTTCCTCTTGAAGGATAGACAAGTTTTCCCACAACTGACTGGGAAAGAATTCTAGAGCACCTTGTTACAAAGAACAATGGCATATGCTGCTGACACACAAAGGCAAGTACAGAAACAGTGACATGGTAATTTAGGCATAGCTTTGCAGTGGTGATGCTCACTCTGCAGTGAAGATATACCCAGTAAAGCAGTAGGGAATGGCCGCTTTATCCCAGTCATGTCAACTTACTGGGCCTTCCACCAGTGCCACTGAATGTCCAGCTGAATTTAAGGAAGGACAGCCAAACAGACGACAGACCCTCCAAAGGTGTGTTGTTCTAAGAGTGGCTCATTCCTTAAAGTAAGTGAGGAAGAACTAAAAGGGCCACTTCCTTGGAAAAGGACAGAATCTTTCACTAGAAGGATCTAACTGACCAAAATTCCTAGAAGCACTCTCTAAACATATGGTAAGTTCAGAAGCAATCTATTCAGTGGTAGTATATTTATTTTCCTGAAACATTAACTTTCTGTACTACTAGATGACACACCGTTAAAAAGTGTACTTAGCAGACTACATTTTACCTTGGGCATTTTTCCTACATGCTTTATTCATTTTAAGTATATTAAAAATGAAAGCTGCTCCCTATGCTCACTTTAATGTAGTATTTAACAATGTAAGTCAAAGTCCGGTTTCCTTGAAGTGACATATGCTCCTCACCAAGTCAGGACCTGCTATGTCTCAAACTAGCCCAGTTTAAGCATCACGGAGATATCCCGATATGATCTATCCTAGGGTTAAGACTGTCAATCTCTCAAGGAGTTTAATGTCTGTTTCACTGACACCCACAGAGCGCTGAAAAGACGCTTTAACCACCAGCTAAGAAACTAACCCCCCAGGGGACCCGCGTCCCAGGGAGCGAGATGGCGGCGCAGCACTGTTGTGGCCAGTGTCACACACAGGAGCTCCGCCCCCAATAGATCCGGTTAACCGGGCCGCGGGACTGAGCACGGCGACGGTTTCCTGGAAGCAGGAGCCGTTATCCCGGCCGGGGCTGCCGCCTGGATCCAATCCCGGCCGGAACCCCAGGCCCAGCCCACACGCGGGGCAGCGAGGCTGACAGCCGGTGACTCCAGCCGGGGCCACCCAAGAGATCGGGGGCAGGGGCGTTAAGCACGTTACCCCCAGCGGGAAAGGGCGCGTCGCTGTATTTCAGCTTCCCTCCCCCGCTCGGGACATCCAGGGCGGAGGCATCGCCCGCCCCAGCCCGCGCGGAACCGACGCTCCGAAAAGGCGCCGCGCCTCCTCCCGCCCGGACCGCGCGCAGCTACCTCGCTTACTTCCGCCTTCCTCTCCTGCCGTCTCACAACCAGTGACGCTCTGCCGTCCGCAGCCAATGACGACATCACGGCACGTGCGGGAAAGCCTCACCCTGGCGCTGCTGATTGAGCGAGGGCTGTGCAGCGCGAAGCTGGAACTTCTAGTGGCCGTTGAGTGGCGGTTGGGGGAAGGCACCGAGGGGCGGGACGCCACACGCCAGGGCGGAAGCCATGGACAAACATGCGAAGGCGTCGAAACTTCCTTCGGGGGGGAAGGGGGAGCGGCGTTTAAGCATGTTCGAGAAAGACAACGTGAGCAGCAGGCAGTGCGCAGGCGCGGATTGGGGAGCTGGGTCACGGTGCGGTCAGGTGGAGGTGGGGGGGACGGGAGGGGAATTGTGCACGCGCTTGGACCGGAGTGGCGGGTCGAGCACCTGTGGCGCAGGTCCTCGCGCTCTGACTGAATATCAGTTGCGATTAGCCTCCCGGGGCGGGAGGAGGGAAGAGGGAGTCAATGGGCGTCTCCTGCCTCTTAGCGCAGAGAGGGCGGGAGGCTGAGGTTCCAGCACGTGCCCGTTTAGAGCGCACCTGCCTGTCTGCCCAGCTTACTTCCGGCTCTGCAAAATGTCATAGGCGCCTCCATGCGGCAGGGAGCGGGCCTGGGCTGCGGCAGGGGTCAGTGCGCCCTGAGCTCCAGCCCCCTGCTTCCCGCTGGCTGGTGTGTGGCTGGTCCATTGCACCTTCTGTTCTTAATTTAGATGCTTCTCTGAGACTCAATACTGCTCATGGACTGTGCTTGGCTCCTGGTCGCAGGTTATGACCTGCTTCTGGCCAAGGGTTTGGATCCATAAGCTGTCTGCTCTGCTTGATCAGTGTTAATCAAAACCTGGTCTTTTATAAGACCCTTCACGCTAATCCCTCTCCTGCTGTATCACCACCCTCTGGGACTTGACACACACTCCTGCATCAGGTTGTACCTCACACAGGAGAGGCCCTAGCCATTTTCCAAACCAGGGAAGAAAACACTGTGCCTTCATCTCTCTCTCCCCAGCAGCAGAGCAAAAAGGGGCGGCGGGGTGGAAGCAGCACAGCAACTTGGCACCACTTGAAGTTGGCATCTAGGGCGGCTGCCCAAAAAATCACAAGATTGGCCTTCAGAAATGTGACAACTTTTAAAAAAATTATATTGTGTGGTTTTGTGGTCTGTGTTTTGATTTTTTTTTTAACTCTGCAGATCCCCAGGATGTGTGCATAACTGTTAGTGTTGCCCACTGTCCCAAATATATGAGGTGATCTTGGCCCATGTTGCAGGAACTCTCACTCCCATGTCTGCCTGTCTCCTGCCCAGAAATTAATCCTGTCATGCAGTTCTCCCATCAGTTCTGTACCACCCCCCAGCCTCATATCTGCTCTTCCTAGGGTAATTCACCTTAGGCTTGGGGGGTGCAACAGGATTCCACTTCCTGTGCTGGGATGGGGGCAGCTCCAGGGGTGGTCCTTACCCCCCTCTGCCCCTTCCTAGGCCAGGTGCTATAGTGGAGAGTGGGAAGAGGAGCAGAGGCACCATTCTGTTTCTCACAGGTGAAGGGAGCAGAATTGTGATGAACTGCTGGGTTCTTTGCTTCTTCCTGTGAGAATAGCAAGCCATAACAAAGAGACTGTTGGCTTCCGACAGGGCTGAGCTTCACGAGGGGGCTGGAGATTCTAGTATCATTACAAGACAGGCTCCAGAACCCTCTGAAATCTTGTTACTCAAGAAAAGAAAAGTTGACAACGCTGCAAGCTTCTCTTTTAAGCACCTCAATGCCAGCTTCATTCAGTACTTACCCTTGAAGCATGAATCGTCCATAGACCTTCATGTTTACCTCACAATGGTACAGTGTCACTGGCTTGTCTTGGAACAAAAGTTCTCTGAGCTCGGGGATCTGATTCCTGTGGTGATTCTGTTTTCCCAGCCAATGAGGTCAGAATAGCTCCATACACAACAATGGACTGGTTCTAAATTGGGTCATGTACTTTTGAGAGATGCTCTGAAAGGGACCACACTTAAAATATAACACAGAGAAAATGATTGCTATAACATTTACTAACACTATTTACAATGCCAAAAGTACAGCAAATATGAAGTAAAATGGTATTAGTAATTGCATTTCTAAAAGCTACTAGTAGACTTATTTATGACCATTGAAAAGTTTTTGGTACAGAGAATGATAAAGATAAGACTTAGAAAAACTGGTCCATGGCCAGAGATCTTTAAAAGACTTAGGTTCGCCTCCTCCTTCAATGGCCCTTCTAGCATAAGGAGAATTTCTAATAATTTCCCAACATTGGTAACAATAGTTCAGCTCAATTGGTATTAGCGTTGTTGGGAACCTTAGTATAGACAGGCTGCTGGCTGCCACTGATATTTTTAACATTGCCTCATGTAACCTACTCAGAGCATGTCCTTTCCTCTCTCCAAGGACTTAAATGAAAGTTTTTGTGAGCCCCTGACTGGACATCTTTATAGGTCTTTTGAAAGTACTTAATCTCTTCAGCATATCTGTATGTCCTCCATATTCTTAGATATTTTCATTCACCTCTTAGCATCACAGCCTAGCAGCTGGGACGCTTTCTGCTCAGGTGCTTGTTCCATTCTGCTGCCTGATTAAGCAGCTGATGACTCTACCTGCCCTAAACTATCCCTGCAACCAGAAATTGGAGCTAGGGACTGAGGAAACAGCTAAATTGATCTCAAAATAGTCTTTTTTGAACATGTTAAAAATTGAGTTTTACTATAAAAATGTGTTTTCAGAATAGCAACACCATTTGATTAAATTGTTCTTCAAAATATGTTGCATGCATGTATTTTGCTCAGGTGTCTGCATGCCCAGCACACCACAGCTGGAGAGTTTTCTGCAGTAGTACTGTCGGGAATGCATGTGACCCTGCACATCTTCGTGGTTCCTCCTGAGGCTATATAAGGGCAGCAGCACCCTGCCCCCTCAGGTCCTTCTCACCACCTGTGGCCTGATTTGGAGCTTCCCATGTGGTTTACCTCGCTGTTTTTTTCATCTGCATAGTTAGCTAGTTTAGCTTTCCCTTTATCTTTAATAATTAGCCATTAGTACCAATTAGTTAGTTTATTCTTTCAGTTTCAGTGCTAGGCACTCTTGCTATGTGGTGCTCTCTGGGCTTTAATCACTGCCCATCTTCTGAAGTGTTTACACAATGTAGCCCCCCCCCCCCCATGTGCTGCCTTTTGTGCCTCTGGGAGGGGCATATTAAGGAGAGGTACAGTATTTGCCACAGTTCAGGAAAAGAACAGATTTCCTGCATCTCAAGCACTATCTGATAGAGCAGGCAATGAGGCCTCTGTCAGCTCCTGGCCTCCCAGGGGAGCATTTGTCTTCTCACATGCTGGCTATCAGTGTGTGTGCAGTTTTCTTCAATAGATCCCCTGGACTCTTCTCCATGGAGAAAGGAGTTGTTCTTCTCCAGGGCCTCCCCAGAAAAAGACACACAAGTTAGACTGAGGTCACTCAAAGTTGAAGAGTTCTTCAAAAAAGGACTCAGAACATCATCTGGCTATAAGGAGATCCTTGGAGGACTCATCCAATAGCCAACATACAGCTGGGCTGTCAACCTGTGACTCCCTGGCACCACATTGGGATGACTTTAGTAATGTACTATCGACTGGCACTTCTGCAGGACAACTGTTGAGTCTGGGATCAACACACACTGTTTCAGTGCTGACCTCTTTGGTACCGACAATCCCACAAGCTTATGACACAGCAAAGGATTTGCTTTGTCTTCCCCTTCCAGACTTTCCTGTGGTTCAGGAGATGATTGCTTTGTCAGCACCTCCTTTAGTACTGGGCCTGTCTTTGTCATCAGCTCCAGTGCAGAAACTATTAGTTGTATTGACTAGTACCAGCTAAGAAGCATGGTGGGGGCTTGGCTCCTTCTCTGATGCCAACTTTGATACCAGGGCACATAGAGTCTGAAACAACACATTCTCAGCACTGACACTCTCGGTATCTTTATGGTCATCTTCCTTGGTACTGACTCCACTTTCTACTATGGTCCTGGCTATGGGGTCTTTCTCAGCACCACCTCAAGATGCTGTGCTATCAACTTCTTGTGAAGCCTTTATGGCTTTATGTAGTCACCAGTGTGACTACACTGGTCTACAATTTTTGAGAAGTCGTCTGCTTCAGAGATAAAATGTGCTATTTATTATGTATTTTGATGTGCTGAATTCAAATATGACAATTAAAACAACTGATTGGCTACTGTTTCTAAGATATTTAAGTTTTTACATTTTATGTCTATGTGTATTGTGTAGATAGTAGAGTTTTAATCATAAATTGTAAACCTAGGTCTTTTCATGTGTTTATGGTTGCTTTACATGATAATATTTCACCTGTCCTGTTTATGTAACACTTTAAAAATCAGCAAAAGGGTTATATAAATAAAATTTATTAGGAAACAAAAGGCAAAAAACTATTATGTACATAGTTTAGTCCTATTCAGTGTCTACTCGGCGCTTCTTGGCTTGTCTCTTGTATTCATTAAATGGAGCATCTCTTGTCACTGTCCAGCAATAGTCTGCAAGCATTGATGGGCTCCATTTGCCCTGATAGCGTTTCTCCATTGTTGCAATGTCCTGGTGAAATCGCTTGCCGTGTTCGTCGCTCACTGCTCCGCAGTTTGGTGGGAAAAAATCTAGATGAGAGTGCAAAAATTGTATCTTTAGTGACATGTTGCAACAAAGGCTTTTGTATGCCTTGAGGAGGTTTTCCACCAACAACCTGTAGTTGTCTGCCTTGTTGTTTCCAAGAAAATTTATTGCCACTAACCGGAAGGCTTTCCATGCCGTCTTTTCCTTGCCACACAGTGCATGGTCAAATGCATCATCTCAAAGAAGTTCACCAATCTGAGGACCAACAAAGACACCTTCCTTTATCTTAGCTTCACTTAACCTTGGAAATTTTCCACGGAGGTACTTGAAAGCTGCTTGTGTTTTGTCAATGGCCTTGACAAAGTTCTTCATCAGACCCAGCTTGATGTGTAAGGGTGGTAACAAAATCTTCCTTGATTCAACAAGTGGTGGATGCTGAACACTTTTCCTCCCAGGCTCCAATGACTGTCGGAGTGGCCAATCTTTCTTGATGTAGTGGGAATCTCTTGCACGACTATCCCATTCGCAGAGAAAACAGCAGTACTTTGTGTATCCAGTCTGCAGACCAAGCAAGAGAGCAACAACCTTCAAATCGCCACAAAGCTGCCACTGATGTTGGTCATAGTTTATGCACCTCAAAAGTTGTTTCATGTTGTCATAGGTTTCCTTCATATGGACTGCATGACCAACTGGAATTGATGGCAAAACATTGCCATTCTGCAGTAAAACAGCTTTAAGACTCGTCTTCGATGAATCAATGAACAGTCTCCACTCATCTGGATCGTGAACGATGTTGAGGGCTGCCATCACACCATCGATGTTGTTGCAGGCTACAAGTTCACCTTCCATGAAGAAGAATGGGACAAGATCCTTTTGACGATCACGGAACATGGAAACCCTAACATCACCTGCCAGGAGATTCCACAGCTGTAGTCTGGAGCCAAACAGCTCTGCCTTACTCTTGGGTAGTTCCAAATCCCTGACAAGGTCATTCAGTTCACCTTGTGTTATGAGGTGTGGTTCAGAGGAGGAGGATGGGAGAAAATGTGGGTCCCGTGACATTGATGGTTCCGGACCAGAAGTTTCATCCTCTTCCTCTTCCTCGTCTGACTCAAGTGAGAATGATTCTGGTGCATCAGGAACCGGCAGTCCTTCTCCGTGGGGTACTGGGAGTATAGCTGATGGAATGTTTGGATAATGCACAGTCCACTTTTTCTTCTTTAACACAACTTTCCCAACTGGAGGCACCATGCAGAAGTAACAATTGCTGGTATGATCTGTTGGCTCTCTCCAAATCATTGGCACTGCAAAAGGCATAGATTTCCTTTTCCTGTTCAACCACTGGCGAAGATTTGTTGCACAAGTGTTGCAGCATATGTGTTGGGCCCACCTCTTGTCCTGATCTCCAATTTTGCAGCCAAAATAAAGGTGATAGGCTTTCTTACCCATAGTGGTTATACTGCGCTTTTGTGATGCAAAAGTCACTTCACCACAAACATAGCAGAAGTTATCTGCACTGTTCACACAAGTATGAGGCATCTCTGCTCACTTTGGCTAAACAGACATGTGTCCCTTTGCAAAATCAAACACTGACAAATAAGAGAGCACGACACTGTATGATTTCTAGAGCTGATATAGGGCAATTTGTTCAGCAGAGTGATGTAAGCTTCGTTATGATTGCATCATCCATGACTTCTAGGAATAACATGATGCAATTCATATCATGTATGATGCAATACCAGCTTCAGATTGCATCATTCATTGTTTTGCCTAAAAAGCAAGTACTGTCCAAACCCAATCATAGATTTATTCATAGATCCAGTCAAAGATGTATTTTAGTCATTTCTGGTTTAAATTGAGATCCCTTCCCTTTATAACTCACTTATCCTCCGCCATTCCCAAGTCAAGGGTCGTATATACTGACCCAATAGCATATCTTGAAAACTAGAGCCAATCAACAATTTTAAGCATCATTTTCGTTCTCAGTGACCCAGAATTAGTAAAGTTTGACTACCTTTATTTCAGAAGCATTTTGGCTGTAGAGCAGTGCTACCATACTTACTTCAGTACCAATGTTGTCCTCTTCACAATGGGTGAGATCATTCAAGTTGTCTAGTAGTCCCATCAGGCTTTGCACCCCCAGTGCCTATTGACTATTTTGGTGACTCCTCACAGACTGGTTTGGAGTCTTCCAATAGTTCACCATCTTCTCCCAGGCACAGATGGTCTAGCAGATTAGCAGACTGCCTCCAGAAGGAGGACAGCTCTTATGACAGCAGGGACAGATCACTGTGGCCGAATTCTTGCCGATTCTAGATGCCCTGTGCTCTTCCCTGGGGTTGTTTTGGAGCCTCTGGGTTCTCTCATTTGTCCAGAGCCTGATCACTGGTCTAGACTAGAGGAAGCTCTCCAGAGCACACGGTAACAAAGCTTCTGGAGTTGCCTGTTTTGGAGATACAGAAAGACACTGTTCCCCCTGACCAGCCTGTGCATCAGGAGGAACTATTGCCTTAGGAGTTGATTTTACCATAGGAGGATCCATCTGCTCCTGTTAATCGTCCCGCCTCCTTGCCTGATAATTCTATGATCCCAGACACTTCTCCAGTTCTAGATGACTATATCATCAGGAGCTTCTGAGAAGAATGCTTGCAGCTTTGGGCATTCAAGCAGACCTTTTGCAAGAAAACACAAGCTTTTGGACATTCTACAGGGTTCTGCCCCTGGATAGGGAGCACTACCTATTAATAAGGCACTACTAGAACTGGCATAAACCTTATGGCATACACCAGCCTTCTTAGCCTCTATAGCTATGTGCATGGATAAATGCAAAGATTTGAGTGTTTTTATTCTCATTCTGCATCTAATTCTGTAGTAATGATGGCTGCCAATGAGAGATCAGGACCAGGAAGACTTAAGTCAACTCCCAAAGAGAGAGAACCCAGGAGACTTGATTTACTTGGGAGAAAAAATTACTCCTCCTCCTCTCTTCAAATGTTCATAGCAAATCAGCAGGTGCTTTTAGCTAAATATGACTTTGTAAGCTGAGATGCAATGTCTACGTTTATTGAAAAATTATCTGAAAATTTTAGGGAGGAATTTAAGGCTTTCCTGCCAGAAAGTTACATTGTGACCAGGCCGTCTCTCCAGTCTGTATTTGATGCAGCTGATGCTTTTTCTAGAGTGATGGCCTCTGCAGTAACAATGAGGAGAGAGTTCTGGGCATAGCTAGTTTGTTGACTATCCCTATCGAAGACTTTCCTTTTGATGGTTGTCCCTTTTTTTGGACAAAACAGATGAGACCTTACATTTATTTGAGGACTCACAAGCTGCCCTGAGCTCATTAGCAGTGTATATATTCTAGCCACCAGGAGACACCAGTACAGGGCTCAGCAGCAGCAACAGAAACTATTATAGACAGCATTTTTACCATAAGACACAGACTTTTCAAAGAAAAAGCACAAATCTCAACTAAGGAGATCATCTAACTCAAGCATTGCATAGACAAGTGGGTCCTAAGCATGGTGGGACTGGAATATTCCATCCAGTTTCTTTCTTTTCCCCATCCTCACTCCTCTGCACACATCCCGTCTTTCTTCAGGGACTCTTCTCGCTAATCAATGCTTCTTCAAAAGGTTCATACTTTGGTCCATCTGGAAGCTGTAGAGGAAGTTCCCCTTCAGTGTTGTGGATAGGATTTTTCTTCACGATAGTTGCCCATTCCCAAGTCGAAGGGCGATCTGAGACCCATTCTAGATCTTCAAAATTTCAATAAGTCCATAAAAATACATAAGATTTCACATGGTCTCTCTAGCATTGATTATTCCTTCCTTAGGTCATAATGGCTGGTTTGCGGCCCTCGATTTATAGGACATTGTAAGAGAGTTTATTCACTGCTAGGCACCCCGTCATGACTGGGTGTGGAGTAACAGCTCTTCACTAGGCTATTACCCCTATTGATGGTCTCTCTGGCGCCGTGGTGGTTTTTCTGCCTGGTAGCTTGTCCAGTGACTCAGCCCTTTGACTAGTTCACAGTCTTTAGTTTGAGTCACAGTTGTCCCAAACTAAAATTCCAAAAATGTCTTAACACGAAAATAGAACCTTCTGCCTTCTCTGGGGCTATTTCTCAGCCGCTTTCCTGTTTGATCAGAGTCTCTCCCAGGCCTCCCTGCTTGGAGAGCTTTTCCAGTCTCTCCTCCTTCCTGAAGAGCTTTTACCCTGTTGATTCAGGGCCCTGCAGGAGTCTTTCTTGATCACTACAGTCTCTACAGATATAGTAGCAATTTTCTGGGCTTCCCCCTTTATATTGCAACCTACAGCTTTGAGCATCCTGCCTCTATAGGAATCTTCCTGCAGCTCTGTCCTCATCTGGACTTTATCACTACTTAAGCCTGGCTCCTTTTACTGTAAAAATCACCTGATTCCTCTCAAGTGGGGCCCATCTGTAATCAGGTTGGCTTAGCCCCAGGCTAAGCCACCCTATTCATAGATTCATAGATTCTAGGACTGGAAGGGACCTCGAGAAGTCATCGAGTCCAGTCCCCTGCCCGCATGGCAGGACCAAATACTGTCTAGACCATCCCTGATAGACATTTATCTAACCTACTCTTAAATATCTCCAGAGATGGAGATTCCACAACCTCCCTAGGCAATTTATTCCAGTGTTTAACCACCCTGACAGTTAGGAACTTTTTCCTAATGTCCAACCTAGACCTCCCTTGCTGCAGTTTAAGCCCATTGCTTCTTGTTCTATCCTCAGAGGCTAAGGTGAACAAGTTTTCTCCCTCCTCCTTATGACACCCTTTTAGATACCTGAAAACTGCTATCATGTCCCCTCTCAGTCTTTTCTTTTCCAAACTAAACAAACCCAATTCTTTCAGCCTTCCTTCATAGGTCATGTTCTCAAGACCTTTAATCATTCTTGTTGCTCTTCTCTGGACCCTTTCCAATTTCTCCACATCTTTCTTGAAATGCGGTGCCCAGAACTGGACACAATACTCCAGCTGAGGCCTAACCAAAGCAGAGTAGAGCGGAAGAATGACTTCTCGTGTCTTGCTCACAACACACCTGTTAATACATCCTAGAATCATGTTTGCTTTTTTTGCAACAGCATCACACTATTGACTCATATTTAGCTTGTGGTCCACTATAACCCCTAGATCCCTTTCTGCCGTACTCCTTCCTAGACAGTCTCTTCCCATTCTGTATGTGTGAAACTGATTTTTTCTTCCTAAGTGGAGCACTTTGCATTTGTCTTTGTTAAACTTCATCCTGTTTACCTCAGACCATTTCTCCAATTTGTCCAGATCATTTTGAATTATGACCCTGTCCTCCAAAGCAGTTGCAATCCCTCCCAGTTTGGTATCATCCGCAAACTTAATAAGCGTACTTTCTATGCCAATATCTAAGTCGTTAATGAAGATATTGAACAGAGCCGGTCCCAAAACAGACCCCTGCGGAACCCCACTCGTTATGCCTTTCCAGCAGGATTGGGAACCATTAATAACAACTCTCTGAGTACGGTTATCCAGCCAGTTATGCACCTACCTTATAGTAGCCCCATCTAAATTGTATTTGCCTAGTTTATCGATAAGAATATCATGCGAGACCGTATCAAATGCCTTACTAAAGTCTAGGTATACCACATCCACAGCTTCTCCCTTATCCACAAGACTCGTTATCCTATTGAAGAAAGCTATCAGATTGGTATTACAGGTACCTACTTCCATGTGGTGGTTTTGCCAAGTCAAAGGAAGTTTCTAAAATTTCTGATAAAAGACCAACATAAGTACTTCCTTTGGCCGGTCATTGGCCAATGAGTATTCATCAAATGTGTGAGTGTAGTGCTGGATTGTATATACCTGACCTAATATGCCAGGCTGTGCCTGCGCAGCCACCAGGGGCTGCTGAAGTCAGTCTATTGACTGATCAGCTAGCCCTTAGACATGTTGCTCTGTGTACTTGTTGTGGTCCTGGCATCTTTGGAACGATGGGTGGATCAGAACAATGTGTGCAGGGGCATTCCATTCTCTTGTCCCCTTGCATCCAAAACAGATATCACCAATGCATCCCTGATAGGATGGGGTGCTCTCCTGGAGGGTTTACTAACCCAAGCTTTATGGACAGAACAAGAGGTTACCCTTCACGTTAATGTGCTCAAACTTCAGGCAATTCACAAGGCCTGTCACACTTTTCTCCCTCATATTAAGGGATTGTCAGTTCAGATTCTGACTGACACTACAGCTACGATGTACTGCCTAAACAGACAGGCAGGAGTAAGATCCAGTCAGCTTTGTCAAGAAGCTGTGAAATAATGGGACTTATGCATCACGCATGATATTACTTTTATTGCCTCCCACTTACTAGGCTCCCAGGACCTCTTGGCTGATCATCTCAGCAGGAGATTTTCACAAAACCATGAGTGGTCTCTGAAGAACAGTGTGCTCAGAACCATCTTTCATGCCTGGCGTATCCAATCAGTCAGACTATTTGCAACAAAAGACAACAGGAAATGCCATCAGTTTTAGTGTCAAGTGGGTCACAGCCCAGGCTTTTTGACCCCTGCTTTTCTCCTTCAGGGGGGGCCAAGCCTCATGTACATATTTCTCACCATTCCTCTCATCACACAGGTGATGTTCAAATTAAAACAAGACCATACCAAAATAATTCTTATAGCTCCAGCACGGTTATGACAGTGCTGGGTTCATGGATCTTCACAGCCTCTATTTGACCTCCATGGACTCTGCCTTCATTTCCAGATCTACTGTCCCAAGAACAGTCAGTTATTATACCCAGACCTGGACAGCCTGCATCTCACAGCATGGGTATTGAGGGGCTAGATTAGGCAGATAAAGATTGTTCATGGGCAGTTCAGGAAGTATTGCAGCAGAAACTAATCCACTTTATCTGTTTATTTAGCCAAGTGGAAGTGGTTTTCAGCCTGGTCTATTCCCCATGTTGTACCTGCAACAGAAGCTAGAATACAGGATATTTTATAGTACCTGTTACATCTGAAATCCTCAAGTGTTCTCTAGTTTCCCAGAGGGTCCATTAGGAACGATCTCAGCAACTCATCCATCAACCCAGAACAGATCAGATTTTTCTAAACCAGTAGTTTCCAGATTTTCAAAGAGGATTGTTCGGCTTTTCCCCCAGTGAAGGATGGGTAGTTGCCTTGGGATCTCCACATTGTGTTAGCTGTTCTAACGGGTCCTTATAAGGTTCCTTGAGTCTCAGGGGCAGGGTGCCCCACTCAGCAGCAGTGGTGAATCGGTGCTCATGCCAGGTGGGTCGATCAGGCATTTGGCTCCACAGCCGAGCAACTGGGCTTCGTTTCAACAGCTATTCTCCAATCCCACACCCCTTGAATATAACTTCTTGACTTTACCATTCCAAGACCACTGTTTATAATTTAATATATACCCAAATAAATGCATATACCCACATTTACATTTTTGGAGATATATGTGTATTGGGTTTTGGTAGCTTAAAATGCTGCTGGAAAAAAGTTCAGATTAGTAAATGGAAGGACATTGTTTTCAGCTGAGCCCATTGAACTTTGGTTTCATGGCACCTACTGGATGAACTTAATGTCCAGATCTCTTTCTTAGACAACAGAATATCCTGTCAGTTACACAGATAACTACTATAACTAATACTATTTCGGTTCATGTTTTTTTACAAAAGTAATACAATATGACAACACAGAGATTAAGAAATCTAAAATTATTGCCCTATAAATTGTATGCGGTATTGTAGCTGTTTCACTCCCAGGATATTAGAGAGACAAGGTGGGTGAGCTATCACCTTTTATTGGACCAACTTCTGTTGGTGGGAGCTCAAAAGCTTGTCTCCCTGCCCTATTAATTAATGTTTAGGGCTGGATTGCTCCCTTCCACAATAAAATCCCTGAAGGGAATAAAGAGAGAAGAAAACTTGAGGTTCCCCTTGTGGAAAATTTCCTATTTTGTTTCATCAGAGGGTGGGATCTACTCCTCACTCACTGAAGAAGACGCAGGGTCTGCTACTAAACCTTTTGAGTCCTGTGGATCCACACCAATGTTGAAGGAACAGTGGGAGGTCAGGGTCATCAGTATGAAGACCTTGTGCCTCAGTGTGAACTTTGTTCCCCTGGGCACCCCACCTCCTTCTCCCTGGCTGTGGCTGACCCTCATTCCTCTTTAAAAAAGCTCCACACTTTGTAGAGGGCTTTGTGGGAAAGGTAATATAGTTCCAGGCTACACAGATTTTGGGGGGAACTCCCCTTAAACATCTGTAAAGCTACCTCATTGTCCTCCATGAAATCCCTCCTTAAAACTCTCCTTTGTCATGATGCCTACAAAAATGGTTAGCTGGTGTGTTGAGACCACTGCCTATCCTGTCCTCTGTTATTGTCTCATTGATTCCTTGTGCTCCCTGGTTGTATGTATTCACTTGTCTTTTTTATATTTTGATTGTAAGCTCTTTAGGGCGGGGACTATCTTTTTGTTCTGTGTTTGTACAGCACCTAGCTCAGTAGGGGCCCTGGTCTGTGACAGAAGGCTCCTAGGTGCTACTGCAATACAAATACTACTAATAATTACATTTCCTAAGGATACAAGGGGTTAGTCTAGGGATGATGTGTGTCCCTCTTGACCCCATCCATCATGGGGCAGCCCACTTCTTGTTCCCTACCATCTCCTCAGAACAGATCCTAAACCCATGTCTGTATCTCCATAGTATTGGGGGTTGATACCATAGTGGCAGCAGACCCACCTTCTGGGTAGGAGAGGTGAGACCTGCACATGCAGAAACCACTCTAATCATGGCTGGGGAAATGTCACTTTCTTACTCAACAAATCTGCTTTATCACTGTGTATATATTCAGGATCATAGGTTTCAGAGTAGCAGCCGTGTTAGTCTGTATCCGCAAAAAGAACAGGAGTACTTGTGGCACCTTAGAGACTAACAAATTTATTAGAGCATAAGCTTTCGTGGGCTACAGCCCACTTCTAGCCCACGAAAGCTTATGCTCTAATAAATTTGTTGGTCTCTAAGGTGCCACAAGTACTCCTGTTCTTTTTTCAGGATCATATGCATTCATTGTAGTGGCAAAAATATGTTTATACTACTTTTGACTCCTGCTAGAACTGCAAAGTCAACACACCTCTGGGAGACTGATTTTGAATCAATTTTGTCTCTTCATCATTAGTACGATTACTTAAGTTTCAACTGCAGTGCCAAATTCTGCCCTCAGTTACTATTGAAGAGAATGACATTATACTAGTGTAACTGAGGACAGAATTTGGCAGTGCAGAATCTTTATTAATGATAAAGATGAATAAACAAAAATGATCACTTCTTCACTTTCAGATCCTGTAACGGGCTCCCCGGGGTGCAACCTGGAACAGGGGTATCGCTGAGCCCTCTGGCACCAACCTGGGCTCCCTCTCACACT
Source organism: Terrapene triunguis (assembly GCF_002925995.2). NCBI lineage: Eukaryota > Metazoa > Chordata > Testudines > Emydidae > Terrapene > Terrapene triunguis. Next base: position 25,880,653 of record NW_020664436.1, read on the forward strand.
GTGATGCTGTGACAAGCTGCAAACCTCACCGGGTACTGCACTTACACAGCAATCCACAGGCAGGGACGCACCCAGCTGAGTAACATGAATGCTTCTCCTAGCCACTCATGAACTAACAATAGAGAGGCTCCAGCCAATTCCCCCAGCTTCCCAGCCTAGGACCTCAGGGCTGTATCATCCTGCACTGGTCAGAAGCCTGACCAGTGTAAGTTTAATACCCAGTCTGCCCCTCCCTCAATGTGGAGAGGACACGCTCTCCACATTGTACACTGCAGATTTCCCAAGCATTTCAACCAAAACACACTGTTTAAGGTAAAATATAGAACAAAAACTATGTGATTATAAGTTATAAGCGTACAGATCAAAGTTGGTTACCTACGAAATAAAAGTAAAATCACAATCTGATAAACTAGATAGGATTTGAATCAAGCAGTGTCTCATCCTGATGGTATAGTTCCTTAATACACAAGCTGGGATTCTCCTTTCCAGCCTGGGACCACCTCCCCAGTTCAGTCTTTGTCCTCCAGATGTGTTTCCAGGTGTTGAGTTGTGGGAGGGAGTGAGGCCAAGTGATGATGTCACTTCCCCTCTTTTATAATTTCTTCCAGCTTGCTGGAAAGATCCTTTGCTATGACGAGTCAAACAGTCTCCATTGTCTACGTGCTCTCTCTGAGAGGTCTCCATTGTATACAGTTCCTGGGGTAGTCCTTGTGAGTGTGGATTCCCCTCAGTGGGCCATCATCAGTGTTTGGCTACTCCATTATTATACCTGAAAGGCTGGTTGTGGGTGTTCCCAACCTCGCAAGATATTTCAGTATCACACATATAGCAAAACTTCTTAACTTCCCATACAATGAGCACTTACAATCCAACAGGATATTCATGTTCAACAGATCAAGACTTTTACAATGATACCTCACAAGGTATACTTTGTACAAAACATAATTATATGAAAGTGGTGAATATGAGGGTTCCAGGGTGCTGCTTTCAGGCACAGAGTGCCACAGATCCGAAACAGCTTTTAGTTCTTGCAAATAGAAAAAAATACATTTCTGCTTAAAATTGAGCAAATTTTATCTGGAAGTCATTGAGACCACATATAGGCATCTCTGCAGTGCAATTTGTACAGTAGTTTTTCAGAATATAATCACATAAAAGATCAATAAATCAGTTATAACGTTTATTATATTGGTATTGTATACAACATCAGCATTAGTACTGAAAATTTTCTACTGGTAACACAGGTGTTTAGATAAGTTGGCTGGGATTATGCTTTCTAAAACTTTTGAAAGATAGTGAAAAGGATTTATTGACAGATTGATCGAGGGTTTCTTCTCCCGAGTACCCAATTCTGCCTGCACTGAAGTCAACTGCAAAATTTGCATAGACTTCAGGGGAAGCAGAATCAGAGCTTAGGTGAGAGGATATCCCTCTGGCCCTTTTCCCAGAAGGAGCATCAGATAACTAGCACACTCCTCAGTTATCCATAATAGAGGTGAACAATTCACAGTTTAGTTTTTTTCAGATATTTCTGATGATCCCAAACAAAATTTAAGTCTTTCCCTCTAGCGATACCATTTTGAAGTGTCAGAAAACTTTCAACAATCAAATACCAAAGCATAATTCTAAGCTTTATTTTTTCTTTTGTTTTAAAAAGTATACACAGATCGTAAAAGACAGAATGAGAAGTTCAAGCCATGAAGTTCACGGTACGGAACCAATGGATGATGAATCGTTTGCAGAGTTTGGGAAAAGTGAAATATTTACATTGAGGACTAGCATGGCAAAAATAAGATATGCCAATACATACAAAATGGAGCCATATAGGAAATTCCAGGCTCATTTAGTAAGAAACAAAGCTCAACATATACTAACGGTAGAGTAATACTTTTTGTTTAAATTGTCTGTATGTAAGATATTTAATTTTAGTGTAAATGTTAGGCCTCAGTCCCTCAAAGACAGCCCTGGGGTTACTACAAAGTTACTATAAAGTTAAGCATATCCATAAGTCCATCCTCATGCTCATCACAAGCTCTATACTGTAAGATACTGAATGTCTTTTGCAGAGTGCTTGCTGAGCACCAGCAGTGAAGGTGGAAGTTGAGGGTTTTCAGCTCCTTACGGGATTGGATCTTTTTTCTGTTAATAGATTAAAATGGGTCAGAGAACTATCCAAAATAAAATAAATAATAGGACATTTTGGATTTATTGAATTTTATTCCCTTAATTGGTTCGGGTAACATTTCATGACATGAGAGCAAAGTATTATTGGTGGAGTCCCTCTGGTGTTATTAACAACAGTCTGATTGCCGTATATGAAATCAAGTTAAATGGAATGAGGGACTCTGCTCTGGAGAATCTACTGAGACAGTCTATAGTTGCCAAAGAGCAGGGAAATTATACTATTTACCCTGAAAACTAAGAACTAATCCCATTGACTCTGTAGTGCAGGAGACGTGTTGTGGATATGCAGACCGATGCCCCCTAGGCTATTTTCCATGAAACTGAGTCAAAAGGAAAAAAGTACACTTCTGTTCAGTTCAAAGAAAATTAAAAAATTTGTTTAAAATGTTTTAAAGTGAAATATTTCAATATTTTGACGGATAAAGGGTTTCTCAGTAAAAATGATTAACTTTTTATTTGGGGACGTCATCTATTGTGTACAAACATTCCAGTAGTTTACTTCCTTTTTCTTTATAGCTAAAAGTAAGATTTTTTTATACAAAAGCTTGTTAGGATGGAGATTACAATTTTTTTAAACTCTTTTGATAGCAGCGACTTCAAGAAACTAAGTATAATGGTGCGACTAGTAGCTTCTTGTGTAATTCAATCTCAGAAGAAATATTAACAGCTGTCAAGGACATGGGCTTTGATCGCTATAAGTACGTAGTAACAGTCCTAATCTTGCAAAAGACTGGTCAGGCAATAAAAGTGAGTAGACAAATTAATTTACTCATAATATTTTCACAAACTGAGTTAGACGTTTGGGGCCCTATTGTGCCTCTTGGGCATACCATCACATTCACGGTGGTCCAGATCTGCATTGCTTTAGGGTGAGCTACCCCTGGGAGCTCCGAGGTGCAGAGGAAACTCAGCTGCTCTGTCTCACTTAATAGACTGCAGCATGTACACCTCACCATGGCTCACTAACACTGCTGGTCAGTGTGAAGAGGACACAAGAGGTTTGCCTGAGTAAGTATTACAGATTTAGCCCCAGTGTATGTTTCAGTAGATATTTTAAAAGTGATAAGGAAAATCACTGAACAACATTTTGTGGCTACCAGATTTTCAGAGCTCTTAAGGTAAATTTTCTCTAAAGGAAAATAAAATGCATTTAATAAATAATAATAAAACATTCAATTCCTTTTAATTTGCAGTTTTATATACATTCTTACTATTTGAAATAAATTAATATAAACTAGCTGCACCTATGTAATGCTACATGTTCATTGTAAAGTTCTAATCTGAAAAATATTTCCTTAAGACTTGTGCCCTTTTAATCAATTTAATAGTACTTTGTTCTTTTCTCCCCCATAGATCTCCAGCAGATGGGTCTGGGATGTTGCAAGGGACAACTGGGTTTCAGCTAAATGTGAAACAGAATCTTTTGTTTCATTGGCTTTGATAATGGCTTGTTACTATGAGTAGTTTTCGAAAAGCAACCTCTGTTAACGGTCATCACAATACTCTGTATAATTGTTCAAAAATCTTCATAAATTTATAGTTATTTTAGAACACTTTCTTTGTTAAGTTAAAAACAGTTGATACATTGAAATGCACATAAATTTAAACAAATTTTACCAATGCTTGTCTATAAATTTTTTTAAAAAATATGTGTGGGTGAGTGCATACTATATACATCTGTCATAATGCTATGTTTATGAATTTATGACAGGTGCTAAGAACACATTTTGCAAGGTGCTGAATGTGGCCTCGCACATTCTAAAGGATGGGGTTCCAACAAATTACAAGTGACAATTCCGTTCATAAAAGGGAAATATTCTACTCTTTGAGGTGACTCTGAAACAGAAGAGTAACATTGTATTTACTCTCAGTTGTTGTCATATTCATCAAATTCCACAGCAATAATCTCTTCAGAGAGCTAGTAATAAGGAAAGCCACTGTAAAGCTTATTTTTAAAAGCTTTTCTTAGATTAAATACATTTTCCCCACTGTAACCAGCTGTTTTTTCTTATGCCTATTAAACTCTCATTTTTGTATTTTGAAGTTTGGAACATTCCATTTAAGGTCCCAGTCCTGCTCCTATTGAAGTCAGTGGGAGTGTTGTCATTGACTTCACTGATACCAGGATGGACCCCAAATTACAAACCATCAACTGTTTTATAATCCTTAGTCTGGAGGCTGATATATTGTATTTACTGGATTCAGTTACTTTTTTTAATTTCATCAGACTGGTTCCTAATGACAACAAAGCCAGAAGAGCTGTAAAATCCATTCAGTGACAACCTAAAATCTTAGGAGATGGATATGTAATTGACAATTAATGACAACAATACATATATCTATATTGAAAAGAATGGCTAAGACAAAATTTGCAAAGTATTTATAAAGAATGTTAGAACTGCTGCTATATTAACCTAACAATGACTCAGATCTGCTATTATTTCATTGATGTTGTTCAAACATAACAATTCAGAAGAAAATAAATAGTATTTGTTTTCAAAATAATACAGATCATGTTTAATTTTCTGTTAAAATGCCTGATGGCTTTGTAATGTAAGGTTGTAGTTAAGCAAGGGTAGCTTTAGTTTCAGGGTTCATGGGTTCAATTGTACCTGTAGAAATCATCCTGCAGTGCTGGCTCTTGTCCCATGGGGCTGGGCCATATTCCCTGCTCTGGGCATTGTGACCTGGTGCTGTGACCCCATGTACCAGGTTACAATGTCCAGAGCAGGGAGCCATGCCCAGCCCTGTGGGACAGGAACTGCTACTACTGGACAAGTGTAGTGCTGTCTTGCTCTTCAAGCCCCCTGCCTTCTCTCATCCAGGACTTCTCCTCCCCATTAGGGTTGTGGTGTTGGGCAGAGTGTGCTGCTGTGGGTGGTCATCAGTACCCGTCCCCTCTTCAGTTTAGTATAGTGCATGTATTGAATCAGGAGGCTACATCCATCCCTGCCACAAAGCAAATACTTCTTACATAGACAAAGCATCAGAATGGAAATTTCACCTGGACATGGTAACAGCTGGCTTCTTCAAGCTTAATAAACTTGGGCTCCAATCCAGTAAACACTTAAGCAATGGGAATATTCATGTGTGTAAATATAAATACATGTATAAAATTCTTATCCTGCAAATGCTAACACACATAATAACTTTGCACATGTGAGTGGTCCCAGAGAACTCAATGGGACTACTTCCATGAGTAAAGAAATATACACACATGCTTAAGACCTTGCAGAATCAGGGCCTTTTCTATAAGTAGGCTTGGCAGAATTCAATTTTTTATAATTTTGATGGATAATATCAATGTTTATTTTTAAGCTTTTTTTCTATTTGCATTTTCACAGTTGCACCAAATTATGGATTTTAAGCATTTTTTATTTTCATTGATTTACATTTTCACAGTTGCAGGAAATTATGGGGTGACAGGAAATTATTATTTAATGACAACAAATGTTGAGATTTAAAAAGTTCAATCTTTATAACAGTAAAAACACAAATTGTCAACATAATGTCAAAATATATAAAGTAAATATCCTTATATCAAACTTAAGTTCTTAAGCACCATTTTTATTACTTTGCCTGTGTAAATTTCCATTATTGATGGAATTATTTTATGTCAGTTTGTGTGTGTACAGTGAAATCAACATTTACCGATAAAAATCTTTCAACGCTATCTATAAGGGTTTATCCATATTTTGTTCTTCATTTGAACAACTTGAATGGTAATATAAGTCATACGTTAACATGGAGGAGGTAATCCACCCTTTAATGACTGGAACTGATGTGACACTAGAATCCAAACTTTGTACACTGTATGGTGGGGCTATGTGTTCAATATTTTCTCTATACAAAACACTGTAGAACAAATTAGCTTCAAAGATTTCTCTTTTCATAGAAGTGTTGTTTTTTATGGAGAAGAAATTGTGCAGTATGTAAATATATAAAATGTCACTGGCTCACCCTTTAATATTCTAAGGCTGTCACCTACTGTAACATTATGTAATACTGGTCCATCCAATGTTGGTGCACAATTCAATTTCTTGATGTTAGTACATTTCAGTTATTCTTAAAATAAAAAAAGTTTCTATAAGTTTTGAGGAAATGAATTTTTTAATTTGTTTATATATGGCATGAATAAATACAGACATACAGATCCTAGTGTGCAAATTATTGCCTTACATGACAGGGATAAATCATGCATGCACATCATGCATCAAAGCTGTGAAATGGAGTACAAATGCAATTAAAATAAGGTATTCAAATGTTTAACAAGGGGGGGCAGGAGGGGAGGGGCCAAAGACGCTCCTTGTGTGGGGCATCATTTGGGCTAGGGCCAGCCCTAAGTGGGGTCCCTCTCCCACTTCTTGGGCTGACAGCAGGAGCCCCTCTTCCTGGGGCTGACAGTGAGAGCCCCCAGTGGACGGGGCTGAAAGCAGGTGCTCTGCCTCGCCCAGGACTGCTGCCTGGGACTGACAGCAATTTCGAAGAACAATTAAGCTTCGCGTGATCTGGCAATAGAACTCTCACATGGCAGGAGAGGGAGAACCGGGGCCTGAAAAATAAATCAATCTGGACATTTGCGAGTTCTATCAGGAGAGCCCGAGTTAGGCTTAATTTTACTTGGAAATCGAGTCTCTGGCGATACATTCACGAGAGTTGGCTTGTCTCGTGGCTGAGACTGGAAAAACCACCAGGGGCCACTGGGGCTCTGCCTAGGCCAGGGCGCTCCCCGGCCGGGGGAGCGGAATCTGGGGATAACCAAAAGGGGGAGGCAGGTGGTGGCGGGGGTGCGGGGCAGAGGCGAAGCAGGCTGGAGAACAGCGGGGGCGGAGACGCGGTGAGAAGGAGACTCAGGAACAGGCCCACGGGCGCCCCGCGAGGCCCTGGCAGCAGGCGAGGGGCGCGCGCTCCGGCTCCGGCCGGCAGGGGGCGCTACGGGGTCGGACGAGGCGGGCGTGACGCCGGGGACGCTGCGGCTTCTCGCCCCGCCCAGCGGAGGGAGCGGGCGGCGGCCATGGCGGCGGTTCTGTCCCCGCGGGTCTGTGACAGCGACCCGGCCACGCCCGGGGCCCAGTCCCTGAAGGTGAGAGAGGCCGGGCTGGGAACCCCCCGTCGCCGCGGCTCAGCGGGACTTTCGCAGGGAGCCCCAGGGGGAGCGGCGGCGGCGGCGGCCGGGGGGAAGCGGGGGCAGAGGGGGGTGACCCGGGGGAGAGGGAGACCCGCAGCGTGTGTGTGGGGGAGTCAGCTCTGCCCCCTCCCCCTCCCGGTGTTATGCGGGGCGGGCAGCCAGCCCCTGGGGGAGAACCGGCTGCAGCTCTGCCACCTCCTCGCCCAGCCTGTGCCCTTGGTCCCTCTCCGCGCCCCCAGATCCGGCCAGTCCACGGGCCGGGCCTCAGAGCCCTCTGCACCGGGCGCTGAGCTTAGTAAGTGCTGGGATACAGAGCCCTGGACCCCTCTTCAACTGAACCGGCTACAGCTCCTCGGCCTTCTCGCCGGAGGGGCCAAGCACGGATAGAGCTCCTGGGTCTCATCCAGTGTTGGGTTCCAGGCCCGACAGTTGCCCAGGTCCAAGATTTGGGACTGGCCCTGTACAGTCCTGCAGCAGACCGAAAACGGCACCCGTGGGCCAGACTAATATCTCTCCAAAGGGTCTGGGCTTTCCAGTGTTTCCAGCATTTGTTTCCTTCTTCTCCCCTTCCCTCAAATTCAGGGGTGACTTTAGCAAATGGTGTCTGAAAGTATCTTGGAAAACTCAAGTTTGCAAATGGTCTAAAGGATTGATATTCTTAATACATAGCACCTTTAATCAATACACAGGAGGCTAAGTATTATTTATATAGATGGGGAAACAAAGGCTAGGTCTACACTACGGGGGGGTCGACCTAAAATACGCAACTTCAGCTACGCTATTCAAATAGCTGAAGTTGCGTATTTTAGGTCGACTTACCTGGCTGTGAGGACGGCGGCGAGTCGACCGCTGCCGCGCCGCCGTTGACTCCGCTTGCACCTCTTGCCGCGGTGGATTTCCGGAGTCGACGGCAGAGCCATTGGGGATCGATTTTATCACGTCTTCACTAGACGCGATAAGTCGATCCCCAATAGATGGATTGCTACCCGCCGATCTGGCGGGTAGTGAAGACGTGCCCAAAGGTACATAGAAGATAAGTGACTTATAGTCACACAGGATGTGCATGGCAGAGCTGAGAGTAGATTCGTATATTTTAAGCCCAGAAAGGACCATTTTGATCATCTGGTATCATTTGGTCTTCTGTGTAACCTAGGTCATAGGCTTTCGGCGAATGAATTCCCTTTTCAAGTCTAATAGCTGTTATTGAACTAGACCATCTCCTCTGGAAAAAACCCTGTGTTATGAGCTGGATGAAAATTTGTTTTGGGTTGAGTTTAAAACCCCATTGAGATTGATAAGTGTAAATTCACCCTTCAGTTAACATAACTGTAAGCATATACCCCCAAATAAGAGAAAAGGAGTGTGTGCATGTGCCCTAGAGCTTTTGCTGAGTATTGCTTTTGGGGAGGAGTGTGTGTGTGTGTGGAGACAGAACAGATGGGAAAAACTGGAAAAGACAGAGAGCCTGAAAGAGCAGCTGAAAGCATGGTGGCTGACCTGAAGAAACTGGGGACAAGTTTTTGGGTTGAGGTGCAGGATGAAAAGAGTGCACTTGGTGCAGTGAGCAAAAGAAGCTGTTTCCTCCTTTTTGATTTCTTCATTCAGAGAGACAGGATTTTTGTACATTCTTTAGAAATAAACAAAACTGCATTGAAAAATACCTATCACTAATTTCTACTCCCATTTGGAACACCTCCAGGGTCCCAAACTTTGACTAGCTGCTCAGGTTGAAAAGGGGCAACATTCGATATAAAAGTTTCTGGTGATGGCTGATTTCTTGCTTTTAATTTTGCACTTCATTTCTAGTCTGAATTTGATACACCTTTGTCTGCTAGATTGAAAAATTCTTAATAATCAAATTTCTATTCCCCATACTTGTAAACAGTCATCAAATAACCTCTTAATCTTTTTGATGATAAACTAAATAGATTGAGCCTCTCGAGTCTCTCGCTGTGGAGGCATGTTTTCCAATCTTTTAATCATTCTCATGGCCCTTCTTTGACTCCTCTCCAATTTAGTTATTTTAGCTACACCGTCGCACTGTGAGCTCATGTTCAGCTATTACCCACCATGAACCTCTTTTTTTCAGAATCATTGCTTCCCATGATAGAGTCCCCTGTCCAATCAGTATGACCTTATGTTTGGCTGAAACCCAGATCTATTCACTGTCAGTCCAGAGCCATGTCCTATGCATCACACCACATCCTTTTATCTCTTAGGCGATGTCTGCACTATGGACCTTATAGTGGCACAGCTGTACCGCTGCAGCTGCTCCGCTGTAAGGTGTCCTATGTAGTTGCTCTGCCGGCAGGAGAGAGCTCTCCTGCCGACATAATTAAACCACCCTCAACGAGCTGTCCACACCAGTGCTTTTCTCGGTGAAACTTCTGTCAGTCAGGGAGGTGTGTTTTCACAGCCCTGACCGACAAAAGTTTTGCTGACAAAAGTGCTAGTGTAGACAAAGCCTTAGTTTCTAACTAGAAGTTTCTGAGATAGCAACTCCTGAAATCATTTTGGGATTAAAAATAATGAAAATGGAGAGGTGAGTAAATAACTCTTTCTCCTTTACTACTCTCAGGGTGCTCAGCAGCCACTTTTGGGGCAATGCCAAATCTAGCATTAGAAAGCATGGATCTAAACAGAGAAACTGGATAGACATCAGTTGTCAGTGTTGGGGTCCCCTGCCACATTCTCAACTATTGTCGAAAATGGTGTGGTTGTGGTGTAGATGGGATAAAACAATGTTCAGCACAGTTACAGAAATTGTCAGAGTATTATGTCTGTGCTCCTAGTATTTAATATTAGGTGACTCATTACCTCTGTGCTCTCCTTCATTGCAATTTATTTTAGTGCTGAAGCTACATGGCTGATACTCGGTGGTTCCTACCGACATTTACAGGCTGAATAACAAACAAAACAGGATTTTGATCAATGAATATTATTTTTCCATAGAAATAGTTTTTGTAATAAAACCATAAGATCTGATGCTCTCACAAGTTTCTTTTTCTACTTCCCTGTGTTTCTTTTCACGAAAACCACCTCTTTTAAAAGGACTCCATCAGCTTGAGACAGCCAATTTTAAAAAAAAGTTTTTAAAATTGATCTAGTTGCACCTGCTTCAAACTTCTTACTAATTTTTTTCCTAATTTAATTTTTTTCTCTTCTTTTTTGCTATGTGAAGACCCACACAAGCAAAAGGGGAAAAAGACTAGACATAAAGAGTTGTCAAATATACAAAGTAAAACAAAAACAGAGAGGAAGACAGACATGTTTTTTCTAATCTTTTGATTGAATTGGTCTTACAAGTGTTATGTAGCTAAAGTAGGGGAAATTAGTTGATCACTGTTGTCTCTTAAATCCATGTTTAAAGTGTTATATTTGAGATTAACATATCAATATAAGTGGAAAGACATTCACTAAACAAGGCCTAATAATTGTACCTGTCATTAATTAATAAACAAATACTAAGTGTAACTGTGGACTTGACTGTTTTTGACCGGTTAGTTCTTCCATCAGCAATATTTCACAAATGTTATTAAACAAGATGAAGTCTTTTGTTTTCTTCCAATGATTTGTAATGTGACACAGAGTTGCAGCTACTAAGATGGTATATGGCTGATATTCAGTGGTTCCTACATTTGTTTACAGGCTGGATAACAAACTATACAGGATTTCAATCAATTAATATTATAATAATCTTCATCTTTTAGATATAGTTGACTTATTTAGTGGATATCCCAACTATAAGACCAATTGGTTTCGTTGGTCCTTCACTTTGGTAACACCTTAAAATTGTATATTTTTTCGTCCTCCCCCCTCCTCCCCCATTTTAGGGCATGACCCTCAAGTATGAACAAATCTCATCACAACACATATTCTAAATATCATCTTTTCTCTTGCCATAGGTCTCTTTAAAACTGACTGGGGAAAGGCACCACTGATAGAGTAACTTCACTTTTGTAACAACTCATTTTGAAGATGACTTCTGCCCTCCCTATATATTTCAGCTCTACTGCATCAGTTTTTCTCCCTCTCTTCTTCATGAAAAGCAGCTGTTTTGTAGTACTATGTTCAAAGCTTTATGTAAACTAGACACAGCTTCTTTTATACTCACATCTGAGAAAATATATTTTTCTATTACTTTAACTCTGTTCATGTAAATCCTCTTTGCCATTGATGATACGATCCTTGATTTGTAAGCATCGGTAATAGCAAAGGGTAATGTGTTGCACTGCTCTTGGAGCAGCCCAGGAGGGATACAATAACTTTGAGAGTCACAGTCATGCTCCAAGTTTCTTCACTGCTCCAGGGATTGAGTAAACTGTCCCAGATCTTTAGCAGATAATGTGCAGACACAGTTACATCTGTAGGCATGTTGGTGCTGGTGGGCAGAGGCAAAGATCTGCCCACTTCCCACCCCTTCCTGCCCATCTGTGTGACAGTGGGGGAAACATAGTGCCTCTGCAGAACCTGGTTCCCCTTCTGTGCTGCTAAGCATGATGAGTAGCCAGCACAAGGGAGTAAGGAATTGCAAGCCAGCCCATGATTTGGCTCAGAGAACCCTTTTGAAATAGCGCAGTACTTCTAGGGAGCAAGTTCATTCTAGTCACAGCCACCTTTCACAATCCCAAAATAGTTTATTACATCTTGGTGAGGCTTTACATTGTGATATCCTAATACATTAAGTACATGCAGGACTTCTTGGCTTTATTTTTAATGCTTGCTCTCTGTGTTTATTTCAGGATGACACAGAAGAAAATTCAAATGATAGCAGCCAGCCATCAAAAAGACGACGCATGGGCTCGGGGGACAGTTCTCGAAGTTGTGAAACTTCTAGTCAAGATCTTGGGTAATATCACTTTACTGAGGTTTTATATTTTTTAAACACTATTTTGTTGTGTTTTTCCATAAGTTTTAACATTAGCTCTTCTTTCTTTGCTTATATGTTGCTCATGCATTTCTCTGACCTCTGCAGTGCTGAGGCACGGTGAATTAAAGTGGCATGTGAGCAACTTCCTTGCTTCAACATTGCTTTTAATGTAGTGTAAAGGCGTGTTTGTTTAATCCAAATTATGCCAAAGTGTGCTTCGGTTATCCTGAGGACTGACTTTACTTGTACATTTGACTTTTTGCATTTTATAATTTTATGGCTTTTTAAATATCTATCTTTCAGTATGAATGCCTGTTTTCTTATTCTTACCTTGTCAAGAATTACACAGTCCTTGATATCATGTCCAGTGATTCATTGATAAATACTAGTTTAGTGAAACACTAGTAAAATGAAACACAATGAATGTGTGTAATTTTGAGATGGGATAGGAGGATATATTCTAAGGGGGTGAACCAACTTTCTACAGGAGTGTTGTGTTGACTTAAATGGGAATTAGATCAAGTTCTAGAAGCATGGCATTGTTAACGATTACTTTGAGTATTCTAACTTTTTTTATGCAATGTATATTTTTTTAGCAAAATGTACTATTATTATTTCAAGCCCGTTGTTTTTGTGTTTAGCTTTAGCTACTTTCCTGCTGAAAATTTGATAGAATACAAATGGCCACCTGATGAAACGGGAGAATACTATATGCTTCAGGAGCAAGTCAGTGAATACTTGGGTGTGACCTCATTTAAACGAAAATATCCAGGTATCCAGGTTGAAAAAGCGTGTGTATAAAAATGTGTCGATTCAAATGTGTACAAACTGGCAACTCTCATCTTTTGGAATATAACATAGATCTTTCAGTTAAGAGGACACAGTCAAGATAAAAATCAAGCTTACCGATTTTTCTATCTTTGTTACTAATAATTAGCTGAAAATGTGGGCTGAGATTTCAAAAGTGACTAGTGATTTTTGGGTGCCTATCTTGAAATTATGTAAAGGAGCCTGCTTTTCAGAGGATGGGGTGCTTAAGTGACTTTTGTTAATCTTGGCCTTAATTTATTTTTGAGTGTTTGTTATTATTGGGAACTTTCTGAATTTTGCTCAACTTGGATAGTGAACTAGGTTGGTCAGTTTCAGTTTCCAGTTCTTGCAAAATGGTGCACTACATTATTTCCATGTGGAGGGAAAATATCAGAATACTCAGGGGGATCTCTGCTTCACTTATGTGAGAATTGATGACAGTCTGTCTTCTCCATCATTAACTACTATAATCCTTACGTTAGAATTTGTAAAACACTTTTCAAAAACTTACTTTCTGCCTTTACTATTTGTCAGTGTCATTTTAATGCAATTTCTTGGGGAAAATCTAATGTTTTAAACTATTTATAAAAGAAACATTAACATCTTTTTCTATAGTGGTGTAATACTTTTGTCTGGAATACTTTTGTGTCTGTTAAACTAATATACCCTTAGATTACATTTTATTAATGTAATTTTTTTCAGACTTTCTATTATCATCCCTGGATTGTACTACCGCTAAACTAAATATTAACTAAAAATAGACATTTTATTGTACAGACTTCCTTTTTCATCATGTGGAAAAAAAGTTGTAAACTAGTTTTTGGCCTAGTTGGAACTTCTTTTATGATGGATTTGGAAATGTATAACACTACACGGTTTTACTGCTGTTTTGTCTTTTCTTGGAGATTTAGAGAGACGAGATCTGTCTCACAAGGAAAAACTCTACCTCAGAGAACTAAATGTCATCACAGAGACTCAGTGTACTTTAGGTAAGAAAACAAAATGAATTTTCAGCTTTCTGATGCAGTTGGATTAGGCTAGAATATTTGATTCCTGCCTTAAAATGATAGCATCAAGTAATTCTTGACTAGACATTTAAATTGGTTTTGATTGCAATAAGGTTATTTATTTTACCTTTTAAAATGTAATGTAAAGTTAAGAATGTGTAACATTTTGAGTCTAAGGTCTTCAACAGACTATTAGATCTTTATGTTATTTTTACCAGTTCTAATGACTTCATTTGCTAAAGAGGATATTTTATTAACGTAGGCCCTGCTTTTCCAAGCTGATCAAGAGAACCTCTGTGTCGGCATGAAGACCCATTGGCTTAGATGGGGCTTTGTGCAGCTCTAAAGGTCTGCCTATGTTGATCAGCTTGCAGGTTCAAGGTCATGTGAATTAGATTAAAGTACTCGAGTATATTCATATCAGAATGAAAATCTTAATATTTTCTTCTTTCACTTATAATAAACATTAGCTTGGATTGACATACTGATTGATTAATACCAATCTCAGTTCTATTCTCTTTGATATCACAAATCTATGTAACTCTGCACTCTCATTTGATACAGGAAGTTGACTGTTTTATAAAATCACTTTCATTGCTTTCCTGTATTCTGTATCTTTTGATTTGTCAGTGGTTTATTTGACATATGACAGAATCTATAAACAGAATATCAGCTGCATAATATTTTGGGCTGCTGACTTTCCCTAATCTTTTTTTTTTTTTTAAAGCAAAACATGAGGCTTTAGACGTACATCTTCCATTAAATTCAATGAGAATCACACAGCAAACCCCCCCAAAAATGTTTTGAAAATGGAGGGGTGGTTTGTTTTAGAATTTTTTAAAAAGAGTGTCGTTGCAGCATAATTTCTGTGTTCGGTGAAAGGTATTGTTTATGTTAGGCTGTCTGCTTTAATGGCAAACTTTACAGTAGACTATGGGTCAAAATGGTAAATGACTTACAATTTGTTTTGCAATGTAGCATTATTAGTGTTTTTTTATCTAATCTAGGTCTAACAGCCTTACGCAGTGATGAAGTGATTGATTTGATGATTAAAGAATATCCTGCCAAACACGCTGAGTATTCTGTAATACTGCAAGAAAAAGAACGCCAGCGAATAACAGATCATTATAAAGAGTACTCTGTAAGTAACCCCTCAGACTTTAATGAACCAGATATAGAACATACTGGGCATGTGGATTAAGTTCCTTTTGCAATATCTGATTTTTCAAATTTGTCTTGTAAATTAATACAATTATTTTTATTTCAGCAAATGCAACAGCAGAACACACAAAAAGTAGAAGCTAGTAAAGTTCCAGAATATATTAAGAAAGCTGCCAAGAAAGCTGCAGAGTTTAACAGCAATTTAAACCGGGAACGAATGGAAGAAAGAAGAGCCTATTTTGATTTACAGACACATGTAGGTTGACTTAAATTTATTGCTTGACAATGATAGGTAGCTCCTTGTTTGTTATAGTAAAGATATGAGTCTTTTTGCTGCTTTTTCTGAAAACATATTGTTGTAACCATTTTTATCATAATATTGGATTAGAATTAATTTGGGTTAGAAATAAATAGATTTGAATATATACATTTTTAAAAGTTATTTTATCAAATAGAATAGAGCTTTCCACTTTAGTTTTTTTAATTAATTGATTTCTCAAGCTGGAAAGACTTCCACGTGAGGAAGCACTATTAGCACTACCTAGTTTAGACATGAGACAAATAAGTGTTGTGATAGTAGTATATAAAATAGCATAAAGGAGGTCACGTCATTTGGATGCTCCTATTACCATTTCTCATAACACAAGAATAAGGGGACACCTAATGAAATTAAAAGGCAAGACATTTAAAATTGATAATTACTGATTGTCAAAAAGTTAGCTTGTGATAGTAAATTCTATAAATTCTTCTTGATGCAAAAATTTTAGTAGTATTCTAGAAAGGTTTAAACATTTATGAATAAAAATATTTTATATAGTTCAACTGAAAGGATAAAAGTATGTATCAGTCTTGCTTCAGAATTTAAGCCAAGCACTACTTGCCAGAGACCAGTTAAGCAGAAGCTTTCCCCATAAATAAATTATTGCATAATAGTCCATTTGAAGGTTTTAGACTTTTCTGATATTAGCCCCCGTCAGGGACAGGATACTGGACCATTGATCTGATCTTTTATGGCTGTTCTTATGAGCTTCTATTTTGTATATGCTCATCATACCTGATGCTTTTGTACACAAAAGTCTGCTTTCAAAGTTAGAGTTCCTTGTTCTTACTACTCTCTACTATTATGCTGCTCTGGTAAAATTTCATTTTAAAGATGCTCAATATGAAAACTAATTTATGTTTTACTTTATTTAGCAGCTTCTATGGTAATGTAAATGTAATAAAAGGGTGTATTTTTTATTTTTCTATCTTATTACAGAGTCATAGTGCCATAAAGGAGATTAGGTGTCCTTTGTGTTAAATATAGGGCTGTCAAGCGATTAAAAAAAATGAATCGCGCTATTAAACAACAATAGAATACCATTTTTTTGGATGTTTTCTACATTTTCAAATATATTGATTTCAATTACAACACAGAATACAAAGCATATAGTGCTCACTTTATATTTATTTTTAATTACAAATATTTGCACTGTAAAAAACAAAAATAGTATTTTTCAATTCACCTCATACAAGTAGTGTAGTGCAATCTCTTTATCATGAAAGTTGAACTTACAAATGTAGAATTAAAAAATAACCACATTCAAAAATAAAACAATGTAAAACTTTAGAGCCTACAAGTCCGCTCAGACAACCAAATTTGGTTACAATTTACATGAGATAATGCTGCCCGCTTTTGTTTACAATGTCACCTGAAAGTGAGAACAGGCATTCACATGGCACTGTTATAGCCGGCATCACAAGATATTTATGTGCCAGATGCACTAAAGATTCATATGTCCCTTCATGCTTCAACCACCATTCCATAGGAGATGTGTCCATGCTGACGATGGGTTCTGCTCGATAATGGTCCAAAGCAGAGCGGACCGATGCATGTTCATTTTCATCATCTGAGTCAGATGCCACCAGCAGAAGGTTGATTTTCTTTTTTGGTGGTTTGGGTTCTATAGTTTCCGCATCTGAGTGTTGCTTTTTTAAGACTTCTGAAAGATTGTTCCATACCTTGTCCCTCTCAGATTTTGGAAGGCACTTCTGATTCTTAAACCTTGGGTCGAGTGCTGTAGCTATTTTTAGAAATCTCACATTGGTATCTTTTTTGCGTTTTATCAAATCTGCTGTGAAAGTGTTGTTAAAACGAACATGTGCTGGGTCATCATATGAGACTGCTGTAACATGAAATATATGGCAGAATGCGGGTAAAACAGAGCCAAAGACATACAATTCTCCCCCAAGGAGTTCAGTCACAAATTTAATTAACACATTATTTTTTAACGAGCATCATCAGCATGGAAGCATATCCTCTGGAATGGTGGCCGAAGCATGAAGGGGCATACGAATGTTTAGCATATCTGGCATGTAAATACCTTGCAACGCCGGCTACAAAAGTGCCATGCGAACACTTGTTCTCACTTTCAGGTGACATTGTAAATAAGAAGCAGGCAGCAGCATCTCCTGTAAATGTAAACAAACTTGTTTGTCTTAACGATTGGCTGAACAAGAAGTAGAACTGAGTGAACTTGTAGGCTCTAAATTTTTACATTGTTTTGTTTTTGAGTGCAGTTATGTAACAAAACAAAAAAATCTGCATTTGTAAGTTACACTTTCAGTATAAAGAGATTGCACTACAGTACTTGTCTGAGGTTAATAGAAAAATACTATTTCTTTTGTTTATCATTTTTACAGTGCAAATATTTGTAATAAAAAATAATATGAAGTGATCACTGTACACTTTGTATTCTATGTTGTAATAGAAATCAATATATTTGAAAATGTAGAAAAACATCCAAAATATTTAATACATTTCAGTTGTTATTCTATTGTTTAACAGTATCTCGATTAACTTTTTTGAGTTAATCACGTTAGTTAACTGTGATTAATTGACAGCCCTAGTTAAATAGACATTTATTATTTAGATTTTTATAGAATATTATTTTGACAGTAAAACTATAAAGTATGCTGTATATAATATATGCCCTTAAATGCTTGAGTGAATCTGGGAAAAATCAGGTGACTGTTCCAGCATAATAAAGGCTGAGTTCAAAAATGTGGAAAAGACAAATGAATTAAAAAAAAAAAGAAAAAAATTTGCTTGTGTGGAAAATGAGATTTTTGTTTTGTATTAAACAATACAGATTATCCAGGTGCCTCAAGGAAAATACAAAATATTACCTACAGAGAGAACAAAGGTTAGTCCTTATCCAGTGGCTCTCATACCAGGCCAGTTCCAGGAGTACTACAAAAGGTACTTAAAAAGATATCATAGTTGCTGTCTATATTACATCTACTTGCTTGTATATCCCAGGAAACTAGCTGGGAAGAGTAGTAGTGCAGGCGGCTGTGCCTGCGAACGGCCAATATAAACAAACTGTCTCGCAGCCCACCAGTGGATTACTCTGACGGGCCGCAGGTTGCCCACCACTATTCTAGAGGGACCAATTTGACATGCAACAGGGGAGTAGTTCACTCTCTGTGTCCATTCAGTACTAGGGCTCTACAGAGACTGTCAAGAGTATTTGTGGTATGTCTAAATTTTGTATTGCAGGCTCGTGGTCAAATGCTTTCTATGCAGCAATTTTGCATGAATGCAGAGAAATAGTTTTAAGAGGCGGTTTTTCTAAGACTGATCACTGCTAACAGCTAATTTTGATTGATTTTTGCATGGCCTAAGAATTTAGGTGAAATTGGATGTGTGTGAGAGGAGGGAAAGTTTTGGTAAACGGACCCTTCTCCCTCCCAAAATGCCTATGCTTCACTGTGTGTATAAGCTTTTAAAACCTCTGGCCTGTGGCATATAGCATTAATATGTTGTATTGCCCAAGATTATCATGGAAATGTTTTCTCCTGAAACTTCCATGTTATATGTAAGGCTTGACTCAATGTGCATCACCTCCAGAGTGAAGCAAATGGAGATGCAGCTTGATTTGGTTATTAGAACAGATAACTGGGAGCCAAGATTTTATTCCTGATTGCCGCTGGATTGCAGTGTGACCATAGGCAAGTCACTTATTCACAGTAGGCCTCAGTTTCACTATTGATAAAACAGGAATAGTGGTCACCTTGGTAAAGTGCTTTGAGATCCTCAGGTCAGAGTTGCTATATAAGTGCAAAATTGTATACCTGCACCATGCATTGTATGTTCCCAATGAAAAAACACTTACAATATTAGAAATTGAGTCAATATCTGAAGGATTATAACTTCATTAAAATGTTTGATATTCTGTGGCGTATTAATCCTGTGCCACAGATTTCACGTGCATTAAAAAAATTGCCCATTTTGCTGAAACAAGCACACTCATTTTTAAAGGAAGTACATTTCATAATTAACATATGAAATATGCACTAAATATAATTGGCATATTTTTGAAATTTCAGATCTGAAAATTGACACAATCCACATAATTCTGTGGCCCTTACTGCTTTCTTTTGGTACCTAATTAATAATCATGAAACTTGTTTTATATTTATACATGTGTCCATATGGTATTTTATATAATATAAAATAAATAGCTTCTTGGGGATAGTAAACATGACTTACTGGAGGGTTCAGTGTATGCATTGTTTGATCTTTGGTGAATATGTGGGTGTGAAATGTTTGGCATAATCCATGGAACAATCTCTTAGATTAATTGTCATAATCATCTTCCAACACAAATATAAATATAGTTAATGTATTAGTCCCCATTAAGATGCTGTTCTGTATTAATTTTGGTTAAACATAGGGTTGTCAAATGATTAAAAAGATTAATCATGAGATTTAAAAAAAATAGTCACAATTAATGGCAGTTTTAACCGCATTGTTAAACAATAATAGAATACCATTTATTTAAATATTTTTGGATGTTTTATACATTTTCAAATATATTGATTTTAATTACAACACAGAATACAAAGTGTACAGTGCTCACTTTCTATTATTTTTATTACAAATATTTGCTCTGTAAAAAGATAAAAGAAATAGTATTTTGCATTACAGTACTTGTATGTGGTGAATTGAAATCTCTTTATCATGAAAGTGTAACCTACAAATATAGACTTATTGTTTTGTTTTTGAGTAAAGTTATTTAATAAAAAATGTAAAACTTTAGAACCTACAAGTCACTCAGTCCTACTTCTTGTTCAGCTAATCGCTAAGGCAAACAAGTTTGTTTACATTTACGGGAGATAATGCTGCCCACTTTTTATTTACAATGTCACCTGAAAGTGAGAACAAGCATTCGCATGGCACTGGTGTAGCCAGATATGCTAAACATTTGTACATGCTTTGACCACTATTTCAGAGTACATGCTTCCATGCTGATGACGCTTGTTAAAAAAACTGTGATTAATCGTGCCTAATTTTTTAAATCTAGTTAATTTGTTTTGTATTAATCACTTGAGTTAACTGCGATTAATTGACAGCCCTAGTTAAAAATAATTAAACCTATCCTGAGTCTACCAGCTAGAATAAAGCATCTTGAACCAACAAACATGTTAAATGTATCTCTGGGTATTTAGCAGACTGTTGGTTCTACTTCTTTTACTGTACTCATCTAGGCCCTGATGCTGCGTTAGTATCTGCTAGCTATAATCTCTTTGGCTGTGCAGATACCTGTTGACTTCAATGGAACTGTACAATGGCAAAGGGGGTCCTGAATAACAGGTTCGAGTGCAGGATTGAAGTCTTAGAAAGTTCTTTTTCATGCAGCTCCATGTGATGTTGAATAATTTCCGATACTTTGTCTCTGTATGAATGTCTCAAACAGTTGGGAGACCTATTTAGTTGATTGCTTAGACACTAGGATTTTGAGCTTGATCCAAAGCTCATTAAAATCAATGGAAAGACTTCATTGTTTTCAGTGGGCTTTGGATCAAGCCTTCGTCCATAAGGTGTGAGGGAACATGCACCTTTTACTGGACTGAGTAGCTGAAGTATTTTTTAAAATGTAACCAGATATTGTTTAACATGGAGTAACATTTATGAGCAAGGAGAGGAGATGCATTTGTGACCCAGATTTTCAGAATTGTGTACATAATTACTGTGCATGTGACGCTCCCCGACTTATGCCAAAAAAAAACCCCAAAAACCTTTCTAGCTTATGGAACTTTTTCCATAAGTGCAGGTTTGCATAAGTCGGGTTTGCGTAACCCAGGGAGTGTCTGTATATGCAATTAAAAATGGGCTTTGAGCTTATCCAGACTTTTTTTATTTTTCATTGGCAATTAAGTGTTTTTATATTTTGTTGATGGGGTGTGTGTGTGTGTGTGTGTGTGTGTGTGTGTGTGTAAAAGTATATGGTAGTAAACAATTATTTCTTGATTTTAGATACTCTCCAGATGAACTTCGTTATTTGCCATTAAACACAGCCCTTTATGAACCACCTTTGGATCCGGAACTGCCTGCACTGGACAGTGATGGAGATTCGGATGATGCAGAAGAGGGTCGAGGTGATGACAAACGAAAAATCAAAGGCAATTCGGTGAGATAAATTGAAAAGTGATCTTTAACAAAAAAGAGATTCTCTTTCTTCCCCTTCCCTTTGGTCAGTTTCAGTAGTTGCTTCACTGGCATTTTTAACATCTGTGTCCAGTAGAGTTTAGGTTAAAGGAGAACTGTGAGGCAAAAGCAAAAAAAAAAAAAAGTTTTGGTTTTACCATTTGAATGCTGCTTTTTGACTTATGAAATTTGGCATCTAACTTCTTTTAAAACTGTTTTCATGCTTCTGTTTTATGCTGAAAATACCAGGCCTAGGCCTTCCCTTTCTTCTTTGCTGCAGAATCTTTGGAGAAGCGGAATAATCTGATTATATAGATCTGTAACCCACACTGTAGTTTTCCACCCCACTCTTTCCTCTGAGTTGAAGGGAGAGGGTGCTAACAGTTGTGGGGAGGGAGAGTTGCAATTCAGATCATAGATTTGTGAGATTTCACTACTCCAGTCCTCTAAAAGTCCTTCATTAAAGAGAAGTAAGTGTGAGCCTGATATTTCTAATGTAAAATAGAAACAGGAAAGTGCCTTTAAAACAGAAAAATAGCTTGAGGCTATCATTCTACATGGTAAAAATAGTAAAAGGGAGAGGCTGTTTTTTTCTTTACAGTGGAGCTTTAACAATTCTCCCTTCTTTCTTTTATCTAAATTAACTACGTCATACTGATTTGTTTAATCCAAACATTAAACCATCATGTATTGGAAGTTAAAGGAAAGCTACGTCCATTTTGAATATCACAGTGTTCTTAATGTTCAAAGCAGTTTCAGGGAGAGATTTGCTGATTCTTGCCTTGCCTCTTCTCTATTTTCCCACTTCCAAAACAGCAGAATGGTTTCCATTTCCCAACAGCTACAGCTGCCTCATGTTACCTACCCTCCTGCATGTTGAAGGAATTCTAAGGTATTCCCTCTTCAGTGTTAGTGAGGTGGATACTTACTGTTGTTTTTGAGGGAACCTCTTGAAGGCCATTAATGCCCCTCTCCATTCCATTCCCCCTCTTCCCCCCCTCCCCCAAAAAACCAACCTAACCCTGTGCTGCCCTTTTTTTTAAAAAAAAATGACACCAAGTACTTATTGACTCTGACCCTCAGGGTTCCCCCTCCCCATAAATCTCCTTGAACACCTGCTGCATAAATTCTGTTATGTAGCTGTGGGTATCTTTCGCTTTTGACATTCCTGTGCTGTGATCCAAAGATGATAATCAAGTTGTTCCTGGTAAAAATATTAAATGAGGGTGACAGAAAAATGTTCCCTTATTACATTTCATGCAGTTTGGTAGCGTATTTCAAACATGTGGTGGGCAATTTATCTGCTTTTCTGGCCTGTATCTCTGAAAGACTTGATAGATGTTGAACATCCAGCATATTGGTAAATAGATAGTTTGGTTTTGACAAGTCTTAAATTAAAACAATTTAGAACAAAGGATAAATGCTGCTCCACCCTTGGTTTTGCATCATGATCCCCTGGAAAATACTGGAACCCTTGTGCTGTGATGCCAGCCTCTGTGTGAGACATATAAGCATAAAAGGTTACAATAAAACAGGCCATACCATATTTAAATTTCACTTGTGCTCCTGTAGATAGGAAGCTACTAACCCTTGTTGTCATTGGAGCTTAGAAAAGACTAGTTTCCCTCTCAAAAAAAAGTTATGTTTTTATTATAGGAGAACTCGTCTGGCAATGTATCTGAAGGTGAATGCGCCAATGACAACCAGGAGGATTCTTTTCAGGGAAGACAAAAACCAAGAGACAAAAGTGCTACTCCAAGAAAAGATGGTTCCAAACGTTCTGTACTGTCCAAATCAGTTCCTGGGTACAAGGTAGAAGAAAAAAGCCCCTGACTCCGCTTCTTTACTGACCAGCCTCTCTCCCTGAAATATTTAACTTTGTTTTTCAAAAATATGGAAGTTCTGCTTGCTGTACTTCACTAGCTGCTCTCCTGTTGTGCTCTCAACTGTTTGCTTCTTTCCTTCCTTTTTTGGCTTTATTTCACTAGGGGCTTTTCTGTTACCCTGGCTATGGAGTGGCTTCTGTTTCTGTGTCATAACTGATTTCTGGGCAATTACAGCAAAAAAAATTATGGCTGTTATAAAGAGAATTTTATATTTTCCTGACTGCTTTAAAATAGCAGTCAGAATTTCCTGTCAGTGTAAAACCGGCATTGAGTATTCGCTGTTTTTGTCTTAGTAGTAGTTAGTATGGCAGCAGACCATGAGACCAGTGCTGTAAAGCGCAGCGATATGGCTGAATATATTGTCATAACATGCACTTAAATAGGGTCTTTCATCCTGAAGGATCCCAAAGTATTAGACTATTTATAGGTTTTACTTCACTTACCAATAAGTGCAGCCACCTTTGGGGCGGAATGCAAAACTAACTACAGTTTAAGCAACACTACCCAACCACTTAGGACAGATATGGAGAATAACAATTTATCTAATTCATGTTACAAGAGGAATTTCTGTCGGCAGAATGTTCTTACGCTAAAATTTGGCTACGATAATAAGGCACTTTAACATCTGTAAAGCAGTGATTACCAAACCCAGGATAGAATAATCAATACTAATAATGTAACACTTTCCCATTAGTCAAATGAGGACTAAATATATTTCAAGAGAAATTGGAGTTCATATGCATGATTTAAATTTTAGTCTATGGAACTTTGTACAGGAAAGGGGTCTTGATTGTACACCTTCAAAAATACATGTGGTCCAATCCTGGTCCCATTGAATTCAGTAGGTTTGCCATTGACTTCAGTGGGAGCAGGATCAGGCCCATTGTGTGGAAAGATGCTACAGTAAGGAAGGGTGTAAACATAGTGATTGGGAGTGTTTGCCAAAAGATGCTGTTCCAAAAAAAAACCAAGAATTTTTTCTATGATGTCAAGATCATATGTTTTGGGAAATCTTGCAGCAGCAAAGGTAATTGTGGGCTGTTAATGGTTTGAATTTTATAATTCAGGAATGTTTGCTAACAATCTAAATTTACTGTTGGTTGGTAAAGAAGCTATACATCAAACTTAGAAGTTAGTCGTCAACAAGAATTGGACAGCGTCAGTTGATTGGAAAAGGTTTCTGTAGATTCTATAATTGCACAATACATATTTTTTGCAGTTTATAACAACTGTCAAGCTTCAGCCATCTCTCCTCTTTTGAGGAGTTGCTTAAGAGAGATGCAAATTATGGATATTTGAACTGTGTAATATACATATCTTTTTATATATGTAACTTTGCGAATTGCTTATTACAGACCCAAACTCATGCCAATATTTTCAAGAATATGAAATCCAAAGATGAAGCTTGAAAAAGTGTTAGCTTTGTTTAACTTTATATTAGAGATGGTATGCGACTGGTCTGACAGAAAAAGGAGCTTCATTTAGGTATGAAGACCACAAAGTACAGTGTCTGTTTGGTTAGTCTGCTCTGTCTAGTGGCCTTTTGAATACATAGAGAGAACTAATGAAACAGAACCATTTCTAAGGTTCTGAACTCCTAAATGTAGAGCTGTACAAGTAATGCAGTACTGCAGTTTGAAAATGGACCCAAATGGCTATTACCCATTAGTTTAAAACTACCAATTATGTTAGTAACAAAGCAATTAGTGCAAGCTAACTTGATAACTTACAGTGCCAAAATATTTGTATGGCACGTCTTCACAACTTCAGTGTACCTAGCATTACTCAAAGGTGATGCGTCAGACTGTTGATACCTCAGAGGTGGCACAGCTGTGCATTTTTTAAAATGGGAATTTTAAAACATTTTTAATATGCCCCATTACATTAAATATCTTAAAACTGATTAGATGTGAACATTCTTGTTAGAAGTGGTCTATAAAAAGATTTAACAGCTATTAATACACCAGAACGTGCCTAAATATGAAGGCACTTTAAGTTGAAGGTTATAAACCGATCTTAAATGTCCCTTTAAATTCTGGGTTTGTTGGTAATATTTTTCCTCTGTATTATTCAGTTTGTCCACATTTTATAGGATAATCTTTAGGTTACATTTAATTACAATTGAAGGATAATTGCTGTAACATCAACATATATAAGTGAATAGCTATAGTCAATACAGTATAAATGATACAATGGAATTCTCATATTTACTTTTTTTAAGCAGGAAAACTGGTGTATTTTGTATGAAGCCATTTTTATTAAGTGTCAGCCTTTTCATTGATATATTATGGTTAGCATGTTTTACATTTCGTTACATCACAAAGTGTAGTGTGTCTTGGATGTTGCTGCAATTGATGCAAGACTGGCTACTACAGTTGCACACACAGGGTTCTGTTCTCAGAGTTCAGGAGGTTTTTGCACGTAATAAATCTGCCATGTGTTGAGATACAAGGTCCCCAAAACATTTTGCTTTGGGTTCATTATATATGAAAATTAAATGCCTTGCCCACAGGCAGTAGGACCTCAGAGAAAACTCATGCTTGTCTGAGTGGTTGCAATGCTTGATTTGAGACTCTGAGCTGCAGCATAGCAGCATGGAAGTTAGTTACAAAGGAGTCCCTCTGCCTCACCCTTCATCAAAATAAGATGAAGGTGATTTGGAAAGCAAAATGTAAAATGGTCAGATGGGATATTATGATTTCCCATACAGGATAGACAGATATTTTCATAGTGTTCCCTAAAAGCCATTTAATTTCTTTAGGATGGTAGAACTTGAATTGCTTTGAAATGTGAATACCTTGTGTTTTGTTGTTTGTTTGTTTTTTCTTTCTTTTTTTCTTTTAATTTCCTTTTTTCTTTTTTAAAAAAAAAAACAAAAACCCAGAGTGCTTCCATACCTTGGGGCTCTCTATGTTTTTAATATGCTGTGATTATTTCACTGTTTCTAGTGAACACAAGTTAGTGGAGTGGAAGTAGAGGGAAGTATTAATAAATACACATAAGTCAGTGTCTAATTTTATAATTATATGTATCAAAGTATTAACTACACATACACTAACACAGGTACAGTAACTGAAAGTTAGTTCACTTTAGTTTCAGTGGAGTGAGAGGGAGTTTGCTGCTGTATATTATGGCAGTATAGTATGAATAATTCATAGCTGAAATAGAATTTGGATTAGAGAAGTGCACTTGCTATTTTAGAGAGGTTTGTTTTACTTAGCTATAGTAAAAGAACACAACAAAAACCTTACTCTTAGAATGTAGCACTAAGCAACAAGAGGGTAAATAAACACAGCAAGACTGAGGTTTAAGTATGTGCCACTATCCTTTTGTTGGGAGGAGCAGGGTATACAAGGTATATATGTAGGAGACATAGAATAGTTACCAGTAAGAATTTTCTATGTATGCTTTCACTTCCATGATATTTATTTTGTAGAGACATTTGTGAATGTTAGACTTCTTTTACAGTTTTACTATATTTATGTATAAAACAGGTTTGACTATGCTTTTTTAAAATAAATAAGCAAAAAAAGTCTTTATGAATGCCTCTGTCATCTTTTGAAAAGGAAGTTATATATAAACATCCGATGGGTTTTGTTTTATTTAAATCTCCTCAGGCCAGACAAGTTAAGCAGACTATAGCCATAAAAGGGGGTTTAGTAACTTCAAACATTTTCAAAGCAGGGCAATGAATTCTGACAGATTAAGAATTGCTGAAGACATTAATTATCTTGCTAAATGTTAGAAAAGAGCTGGCTGGTAAATAACATTTTGTTTTAAAAGGGGCAGTATTGAATACTTTTTTCTTTTTAATAGTTTTATGTTCACTGCCATTTTTATTAATACCATCTTAGGTTGAAAATACTCTACCACTTTTATTCTTTCATTTGGCAAGTTTTTTTGTTTTTGTTTTTGTTTTAAATGGAGCAAGTCCCATTGTGACTATTTATCAGCAATCACACGGTTCCTTAGGGAGTAGGCTTTTAATTCAAAATTTCTCCATTGACTAGATGGCTGCTTCTGTACAACAGAACTAAAATATCTGAGACAGATTTTTAAAAATCTCTGGCAATAGTGGATTTAACATCAGTAAGTGTTGTATTTGAATCCAAACCTTCATTAAGATGCAGTAGGTTGAAGTCTGACATTAAAGCTATTTGAGTGGCCCTTTGATAAACAATTTGATACCTTAATTATATTTTTTCTTTTCCTCTAAGCAAAGCTACTGCTAGCTTATCTTTTGGGTTTGGTCATAAAATTACTACACAAATACTGGGAACTGCACAGCCAATTTAAGCACCTGGGATTTCTTTGCCTTAAATAGATGTTATGAACACTCAGTTCCTTTCTTTCTCAGTTCACTTTCTCCTAGCAGTGTTGTAAGTGTAGAATTGTAGTGTTTTCTATAGCAACAGCAATCATGATTTTGGATATAGAAGAAAGGAACAGTAAAACTGATTAAAGCAACACAACTAACTTGTCTATTAGACATTTTGGACGCTTAAACAATACAAATTAAGTGTATTAAATTGTATCTTATTTTATGGTATTCATTTTAAGCTTCCATTCAGATGAGTTAAGTAATTTTGCATTTCTTAAAGGATATTTGTGTTCTCTCGTGTACATGGAAGCTTGTGAATTTGGAGATTCATATAAACATATTCTCCTATTCCTTCTATATTTGAACAAATTTGATTTAGCTTTAAAGTTACAATATAGTGTATATTATTTGTATTCACTATTAAAGGAAATGCTAGCTGACAAGCTTGCAGGAGGATCTAGCATACACTTTTGTTCTGGTTTCATTTTTTGTAAAATTATTTACATATAGCTCACTGCACATGCTCTAAATATCAAATTTGTATGCATCTTTCCTAAGATTTTAAAATAACCAGTGTTTGTCAATGTCACGTTATGTCAATATCACCTTATGTCTTAAGATTCACTTCAATCACATGATAACAAAAAGTTCATTAGTAATTTACAAAAGTTAAAATGGAGATACCTTAACAAATTTCCTGTTAAATCCATTATAAATTCTTCTGGGATGAATTTATAGCCCTCTTCTACCCTTCCAGCCAAAGGTCACTCCAAATGCTATATGTGGAATTTGTCTGAAGGGTAAGGAGTCCAACAAGAAAGGAAAGACTGAAGCACTTATACACTGCTCCCAATGTGACAACAGTGGTAAGTATCTATATACACTTTAACTGGAATGCTGGGAGTTTTAATTGCCACGTCTTACTACTTTCAGTGGGAATATTTTGTATAATACTAAATTTGCATACAAACATTTCAGTCTTCCTAGAAACTGACTTTTTCTCTTTAAAATTTCCTTAATTGTACTTAAGTATGTACTAGAACACATTCACTGCACTGAGTCTCTTAGGTGAGCTAAACTTGATTTTTGTAGAATAGCTATTAAGTTATACTAATTATTTTACAACTTCATTTCTAAAGGTGCTAGTAATAATATTGGTTTTAATCTAGGCCACCCTTCTTGTCTTGATATGACCATGGAGCTTGTTGCTATGATTAAGACCTACCCTTGGCAGTGTATGGAGTGTAAAACATGCATTATATGTGGGCAGCCTCACCATGAAGAAGAAATGATGTTCTGTGATGTGTGTGACCGAGGTTATCATACCTTTTGTGTGGGGCTTGGTGCTATCCCTTCAGGTAATGAAACAGAAATTAGTCTTTAAGGGCTGGTATTTTCTACTGTGTTACAAGATAATACTTCCATAGGAGTGTATGAATTAGTTGACTGTAAACATTAAGTAGCATCTACAGTGTAAGATGGCATTCATTGAATTATCCAAAACAGCAGAAATGAGTTTTTTTTTAAATTTCTGTATATTTTAGTAATGTACAGAGTATAGGATTGGCAGCTTCACCGTTTTACAACACTATAACTGTTCCTGTCAAAACTCAAGTAGAGCTATGGCTCAGAACCCCACTTTTTCAGGATTCCCACAAGATATTGAATAGCTACCTCCGTCCATAAATGAAGGACGTATAAACTTTACATTTCTCCCTATTGATAGAGTATAACCTTTGCATTGTTTTAGAAGCTTTAACAACAGTACAAATGCTTTATTAAAGTAGAAGAAAAAAGTGTGTGCTCCACTCCATCTGTGTAAATACACTTGATCCCTTTTTTACATCACAACTTGCATGTTCAACTAAATAAACCCAGTAACATGCTTAAACTTGAAACTAAAACAAAGCTGGTGCTTTGCACTATGTGCAGTCATTTATCCCTATTTTACATTAATATAAAAGATACTGATTTAGTAGCATTTTTCACTTATTTTGCTCCCTTGTAAATGACTGCACAAGGTGTAAGGCAGTGTAGAATCAGAATGAAAGAACTAGATCATTGACCGGAGTAGTCAGTCCGATTGTGTAAGACTAAATCCATGTTGCAAAATACAGCTACTGTATTGATGCACGCACCTAGTAAGTTCTGCAGTGCTAGCATTGCTGTAACACCGATACTCAAGTCTTGAAAATGTTGTGAGCTGCAGTAGAGTTGACAGTTGTTCCATTGCTGCTGAACTCTCTTCCATTCGAGTTCTGTGATTGATTTACACTAAGATCTACACTAACTGAGCCATATTAAAGGTAGAACATAAGTAGAAGCAGTTGATATTCCTCTAAAGTAGTCAGTCAACAAATTAAAATGCTTTGATCTAATGCACTCAATTTTGCTTGAGTCAGAAGTGAAGTATGGGTAGTGTTTATTCTTATCTCAAAACCATCCTACAGTAGCATTGGACCTTAATTGTTGTGAAGCCCAGTCATGTGATCACAGGCCAGTTTGAGATACAGTGAGTATGTGGGAATGTATATACCACCACCTGTTTCTGCTCAGTATTATTACTCTATGTACTTACATTGTCTTCAAATTTAAAGGAAATATAAACTTCCAGACATTGGTTTATATTTTGCATGTTACCGGCACAGGTAGTGCAAAAATAAAAGTATTTACTCATCTTGTAAACTAGTCATGGGTTCTAAAGTTAATAAAAATATTAACTAATGTCAACTTTTCTTTCTTAGGTCGCTGGATTTGTGACTGTTGTCAAAAAGACGCCCCCACACCTAGAAGAGGAGGAAGAAGGGGGAAAAACAGCAAAGAGGGCTAAAGGAATAATGTTTACCTTCCAATATGATTAACTGCACAAATTGAAGTGATAAATTTGGTGCTATTTAACCAACCACTCTGTATATGGAACAAAACCACTTAAGCATCTTTTACCAAATAAAATTTTTATAATTTTGACTATGGGTTTTCCTATGATGGCAGTAATTGAGCATGTATTCTGTCATAGCAGTTTAGATTGACAACTCAAATTTCCATTCAAGAGGGAAAACTTTCAGAAAGTCCTCTCAAAGAGGCAGTTTATAGCAACACACTTGTATATGCCAATGTTGCATAGCAATAACTTCTACATGGAGAGAAAGCTACACAAAAGTTTAGGTATTTGCATAGCACTCAGTTTTATTCCCCATGATTCAATCAAAGCAAAGCATTCAATTACTTTTAAATAATCAGTGTTGCTTTAATTTAATAATACCTAAAAGTTTCAAATCCAGTCTCCTTTATTATGAACTACTTTAAGTCCCTATAACTGAAAATAGCTTGCACTCCAAGAGTTAAATGCATCTAATTTTCATAAAGATGCACCAACAACCATAAAGAACAGATGATACTATGGAAGTGGCACTAAAATTGTGGTTACACTTAATTAGGGGTACATATATGGAGAAAAACCTTTTCCTGCTTATGATAATGCAGGCTGAGTTGCTTTTAATGAGCAGTGACAATATTGCTTATATATATTTACAGATACAAAAATAGCTGAATAACTAATTCATTATAATTCTTTCCCTGACTAGAAAGATCAGCCTCTACCTGCAGAGATAATAAAGAAGATGGCAAACTTGATTCAGGTCATGATTTTAAAAAGTGATTAAGTGATTTTGGGTGCTTCAGTTTAAATGCGCAACTTGATACCTTAGAGAGCAGATTGAGAAAGCACTGAGCACCTACACTTCGAAAAGTCAAGCTCCTTTAAATTGGATCTAACTAGGCACCTAAAATCACTGTTCACCTTAAATCTTGACCTTGATATTTCCTGGTCTTTGTTACACTGCTTTCAATTCCAATGGTTGCCAGCATTTTAAAGTGCCACTTGCTAAAGAGCTGTTCACGCTGCAAAGAGATTAGAAAATTAGTTCTTTATTTTAAATTGGATGGGGTTGTTAAAACTGCACCTTTCAGATTTTACAACTTTTTCTTTGTATAAAATTGTCACTTTAATAGAAAATACAGTGAATTATCAAGGTCCATTTTCTTATGCACCTGTTCAAAGTGATACATTTTAATAAGATTCCCTTTATTGTACATTCACTTTAACCCTGATTTATGAAGAAAACTATACAAATACTGTGCTTTCTGCTCATTTTACTTCTGGAAGGTGGGAAGGGGGCTTCAATACAAAATTAAATATGGCTTTGCTTTTCCCCTCTTCAGCATAGAAAAAGTAACCTGAATACCTCTTCAGGTAACTTTACAAAGAGTACCAATGCTCACAGCAAGCCATTCATGTTCAATGTCATAGGCTATAAGTGCACTCTAGTCCAGTGTATGTCCAGTTGATTATTTTAAAAAAGAATTTCAAGTATTAGTTTCAAAATTCCAATGAGTATAGTCCAAAAAATAGATTCCTCATCCTGAGATTGATCTTCTGGTGAATGAGTGCGCTTCTGGCTTGCCTCCATCTCTTCTGGGTTGTAGGAAGCCTCACCAAATGGATAATCTACAATTGTTCTATCATAATATACTTTCATTTCAAACTCACTCTCCAAGTGAGAGGGATGACCATAGATTCCTATTCCCACTGGGCGGCGGAAGTGGGCTGGTACATAAACAACATCTTGGCCACAAGTTACAGACTGTAACTCATATTCATCAAAACTCGGGTGAAGGGTCATATCAGATACATACAAATCTGCATCGCCTTTTAAACTCTGCATCTGAAGTACTATCTTCCCTTCATGATTTAGTCTCAAGTAGCTATAGTTTCCAGCTCCAATCTGACCTTGGACTACATGAAGAAGAATCCATTCATCAGGTACATCCTCTTCCTCAAAGCTATCACCCATAAGTAATGTTTGAGCTGCTAGAAGGATCACCAACATTTTCTTCCAATGTGCTGCCATAACTCTTATGTTTGACATTAAAGGAACTCTTCCAACATCATGTGTTGTAAATACCCTGTTAAATATAGAAGAAATAATTCAGGTTTCAATGTGGTCCACTCTTGGAAAAGATCGCTTACATTCCTGTCTTTAAAGTACCCAAGTCCTTATAAAATTAACTTAAGTGAAGTGTATTCTTTGATATCTTATATGGGACCAATAACTATTATCAAAAATGTAAATGTGCTAATGTGAGGTTTAATATACTTGATTTGCTTAACTAGATAAGCGTAAACAGTTTTAAGTAGCAATTGCTCAGCAAACACATTAGCTTGCTGATGTGAACTTACAGTACTGGGTGAATATCTTATTTCAAATTAATAAACTTAACATGTAGGTGGGTGGAATTAGACCTTTTGTCAAAAAAGGATACGCTACAGTAGTGATTTTATGGTTTGGAAAAAGTATTCAATTAAGGCCTTTGTGTTTGAAGAAGCTTAACTTAGTTTGTATTAGAATAGTTTTGGGCATGTCATTTGGTTTTTCCATCTAGTTTTAGTAGCATACTGAGGTACAGATCTGGATTTGTGTATAGAAATATATACGGGGACCCCTGCATATTGAGAATTATGATTGATTACATATATAAGTAAACAAGCTAGTGGCTCTATCAAAACATATAAATAGTTAGTTTAAGAAATCATGGAGCTATTCAAATAAGTGTAAAAACTGCTAATGTAACAGCTGAGTTTGTGTACATAAGTGAAATTCAAAGGACGTTTCTCATAACAAATACTGTCATATTGAATGTGAAAAGGCCATGTGCAAAGAGGCAACATTTCAGTTCTAAGTACCATGCCTGGTTTCAGAATATAAAGTTGACCATATCAAATTTTTTTGCATTTAAAATTAAGTATTCTAAATCTACCAAGAGTGTCATATTTCAGCCCAAAATGTTTGTCACCACTCTTGATTTAGACTTTATCGCCTTCATAAAAAACTACAAGAGTTATAATTGAATATTAATGTAAGCAGTTATTTGCATTATAGTAGTACCCAAAATGGATTAGGTGCTTTCCACTCATACAGGAGAGTCCCTGTCTTCAAGAGATTTCAATCAAAGTTCTTGTACAAATTTCACCTAGCTTTCTAAAAATAAACATAATTAAACAGTCAATCTGGAGGGCATATTGAGTGGGGTCCCGCAGAGATCAGTTCTGGGTTTGATTCTGTTCAATATCTTCATTGATGATTTAGATGATGGCAGAGAGGGTACACTTTTAAAGTTTGTGGATGACACCAAGCTGGGAGGGATTGTAAGTGCTTTGGAGGATAGGAATAAAATTCAAAATGATCTGGAGAAATGGTCTGAAGTAAATAGGATGAACTTCAATAAGGACAAATACAAAGTACTACACTTAGGAAGGAACAATCAGTTGCACACAGACAAAATGGGAAATGACTGCCTAGAAAGGAGTACAGTATTGCAGAAAGGGATCTGGGGGTCATAGTGGATCACAAACTAAATATGAGTCAACAGTGTAACACTTGCAAAAAAACCCAAATATTCTGGGGTGTAATAGCAGAAGTGTTGTAAGCAAGACACAAGAAGTAATTCTTCTGCTCTACGTCACACTGATTTGGCCTCAACTGGAGTATTGTGTTCAGTTCTGGGGGCCACATTTAGGAAAAATGTGGACAAATTGAAGAAAGTCCAGAGAAGAGCAACAACAATGATTAAAGGTCAAGAAAACATGACCTATGAGGGAAAATTGAAAAAATTGTTTATTCTAGAGAAGAGAGAACAGAGGGGTCATGATAACAGTTTTCAAGTACATAAAAGGTTGTTACAAGGAGAAGGGAGAAAAATTGTTCTCCTTAGCCTCTTTAAGCAAGGGGCTTAAACGGCAGCAATGGCAGTTTATATTGGACATTAGGAAAAACTTCCTGTCAGTGTGGTTAAGCACTGGAATAAATTGCCCAGAGAGGTTGTGGAATCTCCATCATTGGAGATTTTTAAGAGCAGGTTAGACAAACACCTGTCAGGGATGGTCTAGAAATAATACATAGTCCTGCAATGAGTGTAGGACACTGGCACAGATGACTTCTTGAGGTCTCTTCCAGTCCTATGATTCTATGATTTATATAGCCCTATAACTTGCAGAATGTTCTGCCCTAAAGACTTTTACAATCTAAGGCCACAATTTTGCAAAAGTACATGAGGGAAAAAAGCAAAAGATGGCACTTGAGTGATGAGGCAGACAGTGGATTTGTGAAAAGTGATAAAGGACAATGTTTTAGGCAGAAAATTCATGCGTTCAGTACCTTATCCATTTTAATTTGAGGAAGTAGTGGGACATCCATGAGAAGATGAAACAGGAAGAGATGGAGAAGTAAATGAGAGTATTAAGAGACCATGGGAACAACTGAGGCTGCGCCAAGGGGGTCGCTGATGGGAGGATGAAAGAAAAGCTTGCAGGGGGAGGAAGCCAAAGCAACCTCCCCCAGGGAACATACACTGGACTAGGAAGAATGGGATCTACTCTGAAGAAGTAGGAAAGGCCAGAGGAAGCCAGGGTCACGGGGATATAAAAGCTAGACCTGGTGAGTGATACCTGAAGCAATGAAACGTGACGATGCCAAGGACATACCAGCTTTTCCTCCGAAAACAAAAGCTTTCAGAGCGGGAGAACCTGCTTTCTGTTTAGCCCACAGGCACTCCTGGGGATGACGGAAGAGATGACCAAAACAAACGACTGCCCCGGGTTTGCCAGCCTGCATGACCTCGTTCTGTAGCTCTCGGCACACGCTGAACAGGGCCACGTTTCTCCCCAGACCCGGGCACCCCGGCAGCAGGGCACTTTTCTCCCACACCTCATACGCGCCGAGCGCGTTCTCTGCTGCGCCCGTCGCCTCCCAGCCTTCCCGGGAACCTGCCCGATGCCGGCAGGGTTCAGCTCTCGCCAGCGTCAGCGACCCCCCGGCGCAGCCTCTACCCTAGGGCTGGGGTGGCCGCGGAGCCCAGGGGCCCCGCCCGATCAAGGAGCAGCGGCGATCGCGGGTGGGTCAGTCTCCCGCCCGGACACCAGGCACCGGTCGCTGCCTCTGACAGGCGCCAGGCCCAGCCCCGCTCGCTGCCTTAGCCGGGCTGGTGACAGCGGCGCTCACAGGCGCGGCCCCTCCCCCGGCTTACAGGGCACCTGCCTTCCGAGGAAACAGCTTGAGCCCCGCGGTGGGACGGAGGCTCCCCGCGGTCTCCCCGCCCGCCCCGGCCCCCCGCTCACCCCCAGGCCGAGCAGCTCCACCCGCCCCGCTGCCTGCCACCGCGCCGTGCTCCGCGGCTGAGACTGAGCCAGGCCGCGGGCCTCCTGCTCTCGCGAGAGCCTGTGTCCAAGGGAGGGCGGTCGCGGGGGGAGGCGGCGCTGTGTTTACCCGCCTCCAGGCGTCCCCATGACAACCAGATGCCGTGAGAGCGCGGCCGCTATTCCGGGCAGCTGGCGGCCCCCCTCCCCCGCTGCAGACGGTGCTCTGCTGGTTGTGGCCCGGAAGTGCAGGTGGCCCCAGGGAGAGGAGGGGCAGCCACGCGCCGCATCGCCCCCGCCCGACCGGCGCCGAGCTGGCCTGGCACAGCAGGACGTTCCGCACCTGGAGCTCCCCGCAGACTTGTGCTGCGTCCGGGCCCCTCCCGCTCTGAGCCGGCCCCCCGGCGGTCCCCCTCAGAGCCCAGCCCCGGGTCAGCCCTACCCCCAGGCGGTCCCTGCACTTTGATCTTTGCCATGGACCAACTCAGATCAGAAAACAGGTGGTGTTACCACAAGACCTCCACACCCGTGGGAACGGGCCAAAGTTCAAATGTGGGTGCTTGACATTAGATAACGAAGCCTCCGTGTAACGCACTTTCACCCGCTATGGCTCTCTGTCATACTCCTACTGGGTGGACCACTGTGAGATTTAGAGAGACAAGGTGGGTGAGGTAATAGCTTTCATTGGACAGGGCCGGCTCTGGCTTTTTTGCTGCCACAGGCAAAAAAGCCTCCGGCTGCCCCCCCCACCCCCCAGGGGGGGAGAGGGCGGCCGGAGGCCCGGGGGGAGGGCGGCGAGCCCCGGCGGAGGCTCCGCTCTCCCCCCGGCGGCCGGGGGGAGGGCGCAGGGGGGGAGGGCGGCCGGAGCCCTGGGAGGAGGGCGGCGAGCCCCGGCGGGGGCTCCTCCCTCCCCCCAGCGGCCGGGGGGAGGGCGCGGGGGGG
>NW_020664436.1:25917724-25938582 GCF_002925995.2 Terrapene triunguis
CCCAGCGCGGCAGGGGAGGGCGCGGGGGGGAGGGCGGCCGGAGCCCCAGGGGGAGGGTGGTGAGCCCGCTCTTCCCCCGGCGGCCAGAGCGCAGGGGGTAGGGCCGCGAGAGCGCCGGGGGGAGGGCGGCGAGCCCGGCCGTGGCCCCGCTCTCCCTGGGGGCCGGAGCGCCGCGCCGCCCCCCTCCAGGTGCCGCCCCAAGCACCAGCTTGGTGGGCTGGTGCCTGGAGCCGGCCCTGTCATTGGACCAAGGTCTGTAGGTTAGACAAGTTTTCAAGCACCACAGAGCCCTTCAGGTCTGGAAAAAGAAAGCTCTGTGTCAGGTTTCAGAGTGGTAGCTGCCTTAGTCTGTATCAGCAAAAAGAACGAGGAGTACTTGTGGCCCCTTAGGGTACGTCTACACCCGCCGATCTATCGGGGATCGATTTATCGCATCTAGTGTAGATGTGATAAAATCTATCCCCGATCGCTTTGCCGTCGACTCCGGAACTCCACCACGGCGAGAGACGGAAGCGGAGTCGACAGGGGAACGGCAGTGGTCAACTCACCGCCGTCCTCACAGCCAGGTAAATTGACCTACGATACGCCGACTTCAGCTTAGAGACTAACAAATTTATTTGAGCATAAGCTTTCGTGGGCTAAAACCCACTTCATCGGATGCATGCAGTGGAAAATATAGTAGAAAGATATATATATATATACACAGAGGACACGAAAAAATGGGTGTTGCCATACCAACTGTAACGAGAGTAATCAATTAAGGTGGGCTATTATCAGCAGGAGAAAAAAAACTTTTGTAGTGATAATCAGGATGGCCCATTTCCAACAGTTGACAAGAAGGTGTGAGTAATAGTAGGGGGGGGGAAATTGGCATGGGGAAATAGTTTTTACTTTGTGTAATGACCCATCCACTCCCAGTCTTTATTCAAGACTAATTTAATGGTGTCCAGTTTGGAAATTAATTCCAATTCTGCAGTTTCTTGTTGGAGTCTGTTTTTGAAGTTTTTGTTGTTGGAGTATTGTGACTTTGAGGTCTGTAATTGAGTGACCAGGGAGGTTGAAATGTTCTCCGACTGGTTTTTGAATGTTATAATTCTTGATGTCTGATTTGTGTCCATTTATTCTTTTGCGTAGAGACTCTCCAGTTTGGCCAATGTATATGGCAGAGGGGCATTGCTGGCATTGTGTGGCTCCAAAGCTTGTGTCTCTTACCAACAGAAGTTAGTCAAATAAAATATATTACTTCACCCATCTTGTCTCTCTAATATTCTGGGATCAACAGGGCTACAACTACACTGCATATGAGATTTGTAACTCTGCTACTGTCTTCCTGCTAACAGACTTAGTCCTTTGGCTCAAGTAGTAGACAGTGATTCTTCGAAATTTTTTGGACATCCCACCAGTAGTCCCTGCAGTTAACCTGACTGATCACCTAAATAAGCCCCAAATTTCCAGAGGTGCTGATGTGATGTCCATGTATATGGAAAGATTTATACATTTACATGTGGAGGCCCTTTGGTTTTGTTCATCTTCAAAGTTCTCTATAGATCGGGGAGTTGGGCAGAAGGACAAAGCTGAGGTTGGCCATGGGAGGCAGAACAGGAGAGGGGAAGAGGGAACAGTCTGCATCCTCATGGTGCCCTGATTAGGAGAACCAAGAGGATTCAGTGAGGACTATTAGCACTCATTCTACTGCTTACCTGAAGCAGTGAGTGGAGCTCCTGACTCTATTGCCATCCTTTAATGGATGGAATAGTATGTCGGCTCAAGCGTGTGTGCTCTTGTAAACTGTAGCTGCTACAGCCTAAAGAGGAAATAAGCCCTACTACTCTACTGCACATATGTGAATTTTTCATGGGTTACTACCAGTTATATAATAAAACGTATAGTTCTCATTCTGATCGCCCAGACACTGGTTTTACCCAAGTGTGACTTCACTGATTTCAATGGAATTACTACTGATTTCCTCCAGTGTAATTGAGAGATAAATCAGGCCTCAAATTATTTGTTTTCAACATATATAAATATTAGGTGTAATTTTATCATCCTTAGACATTAGCTAGTCCTTGAGGATGAACTGCCTACATCAATGTGCAGGCACAAAACCATGTGTTCCTGGCAGATCACAACTCACATATTGTTCCTGTTTGATAATATAACATTAATTGTATAAAAATGGTCACATTTTTAGGTTTGATACAAGTGGTTTTAGTTAAAAATATTTGTCCTTTGTTATTTCAATTTTAATGTAGATAATCAAATTTATAAAATTAAATTAGATATGTAAGAACATAATGGCTAGAATACTTAGCGGCTTCTTATTAGATACTAAGTGGTCTGCTAAAAGAATTATCAGTTTTTTTAAAGAATTTGCATTTCTCAAGACAAAGTGACAGTCATCTTGTTTAGATTATTTTCATAGTTTTTCGGTAAGGCATCAGACATTTAAAATGGACTAAAGTCAGTTAAGTGAATACATGTTATAGAAATAAAGACTTTAAATATATTTTTTGCTCTGTATCCAAATAAAGGTGAAAAAATCTGTTAGTAATCTTCCTGGACACTAAAGATTACGGAGTTGATGTAGCAAAGCATAAATATGTTTAAAATATATGCTGTAAATAAATAAGAATATGAAGCCTCTCACCTGTAGGTCACCTGTTTGCAACCAATTCTTTTTTCCATCTGATGACTTTTTGGTCACCTATGAGATGTGAGTCAGTCTCAGTTCAGTTCAGAGTGACTGCTGCCCACATCATAAAAAGAGAGGTCATTACACAATTGGCACAATTTAGTGCCCTTGATGGCAGTCCTAGCAGAAATGGACCTGGAGACTAAACTGTGCTTGTAATCCCTACAGACAGTCCTTCCAGTTCAGAATGGAGGGATACTGATGGAGCAGCATGGGGAAGCTTGCACTGCCAATGTCAGCACTGCACCTTCATTGTGGGTGAATAGAAGACTTTGGTTGCCAGGGCTGTCAAACGAACATCTTTCATGAGCACTAAATGAACTGTGTGCTTGTTTTAATGTAAACACCTTTTCACATCTGCAATAATTAATTATATTGGGTCAGATCCTCAGCTGGTGTAAATCCTTTAAGACAATGGAGTAACTACACCAGCTGAGGATCTGACCCATTATCTCAATGATATAATTAAAATAACTATTTCAGAGAATAATCTAATAAAATGTTAACTATGATCTTGCTATTGCTCCATCATATTATTGATACCTGTATTCCTTCTAAAGGTTCCCTATCTCCCTATATGAATCATAAATATGGAAAGGCATCGCCACTAGAGCACAGTTGCCATCAATATTTTTATACTTAAATATTCTGTACAGTAATCATTTTGGTATATCCATATGATTGAAGAAAAAGATTTCTTTTTTCATGATGAAGGCCTGAGTCCAGCTGAACTTCCATTACTTTCCAAACCTTCTCTTTCTAGGAGTCACCCTAGCTGCTGCTGCAGTATGTTTTTTTTAAATGTATGGAATGGGGTAGTGAGGGAGGGGTTCAAAGACAAGTGGCCTCATCCAAGGTTGACAATAATGTTTCTCTACTATGGGACAGTTCCTAAAAATTACTTTGGGTTTGCAATACCCACTGAAATCAATGGAGGTTGTAGATGCTCAGCAGCTCAGGATTAGGTCCTAATGGCCTGATCTAAAGTCCATTAAAATCAATGGAAAGACTCCCATTGACTTCATTGGGTGGTGGATCAGTTCCTCAGTGATTAAGTTAAACAATGTTATAGCTAAGGCTACAATTTAGTCACTGGTATTTTTAGTAAAAGTCATGGACAGGTCAGGGGCAATAACCAAAAAGTCATGGGCTGGTGACCTGTCCATGATTTTTACTAAAAATACCCCTAACTAAATCTTTGGTGCTGGGGGGGGGGAGGAAGGGGAGGCACTTTCGGGGATTCTGCTGATCCTGGGGGGAGCACTCCGAGTCCAGACCCCACTGTTGCTGAGGTGGCGGGCGACCCGGGGCCCTCCTGCCGCTGCTGCTGGGGAGGGAGCAGCTCAGTGTCCCCCCACCTCCGCTGCTGCTCCAGCTCCGCCCTGCGGCCGCTGGTGTGTGTGTGTGCGTGGCCCGGGATCCTCCGGCTGCCACTGCTGCTGTGGACGGGAGGCGTCCCAGGCCCCCGCTGCTGGGGGAGAAGGCATAGCCCAGGGCGCTGCTGCTGCTCCTCCAGACCGCTGCTCCGGAGCAGCACATGGGACCAGCTGCCTGGGGTCTCCCGAGCAGCGGCCTATCCGGCTGGCCCCAGGGTCACCCCAGCTGCTTGGGCAGCCTTGGGGTCAGTAACACCAGCTACTGCAGAAGTCACTGAGGCCCCGGAAAATCATGGAATCCGTGACTTCTGTGAAAGACTTGCAGCCTTAATCATAGCTAAAGAAAGTGAAAGGTGCAAGTAACATCAAATGGTAGGAAGGAATGGGAAGATGCTTGCTACCTAATATCATGCCTACAACAGCTACCCAAAGCATGTTTACATATCTTTCAAAATTAGCTCTTTATTCTTAGGTATATGATTCTCTTGCCTAAAGGGCACATTTTCATTTGGATATGGGCGCTTATCTTCACTTGTTGGTGAATAAGCTGTCATAACATTCATGGCTGCAGCAGCTACTTATGATATCTTTGTTGTCATCACAATGCTGAAATAAAAAGTTTTATCTGGTACTCTCATATGTGAGGCAAATGTAGAACTGAAATAGTAGCAATGTAAACTGTATAGTTACACATTTTTGACCCAAGTGGATGGGGTTCCAAATCTGTCCAGGCACTTTATAGCTGCTGCTCCAACAGGGATCTCATCTTGGTCTGCAAGTTATCTCTGAGCCCTTTTTGGGCTCTTGTTTTAGATCTTATTGTAGGGCTTGTATTACATTCTTTTTCTGAAGCTTGTTTTAGGTCTTGCTTTAATTCAATTTGGCATGTGGTTAGATGTTTGGCTGCGTGTGTGCATTCTTCCTATGCTGCCCCAGCTCTGAGCAAACAGCCGGCACAGCAGACCTTGAGTGAACTATCCAATGACCACAAGATCCATTAAGGTACAAAGGTGCCAGACCAGGTTTATTGTTGACAAAGCACGCTAATAGCACCTGGCAGACTCTATGAGGATACTTATGTATGCCTATGACAATGGACGCAGCTCAGTGAATGGTGGGACTTTTCATTCCCCCCATCGGCTGGCCAAAGATACTTCCTTTAAGATATATTTTTATACCCTGATACAAACAAGTTATGTACTGCCTTTGACATAGTTAGTTACTGCTCCCTGACGTGGCTAGTTATCACCCATCACCTTGTACATGTTGGTTTGATTAAAACATCTTTATTTTGTACTGTTATCCTAACCGTATCTTTTAGAAGGGGTCAGTATGCTCCTGTTATCCTTGGGAATTTTTTTTGGTACCATTCTTAATATTGGGATGTTCTGGCCACCATTTAATATCAGGATCTATTTGCGTGAGTACTCTGTGCTTAGCAATTCTTAGGAATGTGTATTTTTGCAATATTAGCCCTGTTCTTGCCAGATTCTGTGAGCAGGTCCTGCCTCATACCAGACCTCTGATACAAGGGCTTACGTCCCAGGCTCTCTTCCTACTACATGGCCATCTTTGATTTCTGCAAGCACTGCCATCATTTCTTCTATCTTGGTTCAACAGGTACACCACCTCACAACCTCTCTCCTTGGAAAGCGGATCCCACCTTTGACATCAGTGTTACCCCTTTTTAACTCAAGCGATTAGTCAAAATTCAGGGCCCTGAGGTTGTTCCAGTTGGGAGTAGAAATTGATGATGGAATCTGGTATTTTCTTTGATGCAATCTAGTTTATTGACAAGAAATGTACAAAGTCCTGCTTCTTTGAATGTAGGAGAAACCAAAAAATGGGGACAGCTTCTTTGCTTACTTCCCCTA
Organism: Terrapene triunguis; assembly: GCF_002925995.2. Taxonomy (NCBI): domain Eukaryota; kingdom Metazoa; phylum Chordata; order Testudines; family Emydidae; genus Terrapene; species Terrapene triunguis. The sequence goes on from NW_020664436.1 coordinate 25,923,667, forward strand.
GCCCTGTATCTAGCACCACACCCAGAACCTTCCTGTAGGCTTCTCCAGGGTCACACCATGCTCTCAGGCTGCCACTTGGCTTTCTTTCTGCCTTTGAGTCTCTCTCATTCAGTCTGTTCTGTCTTCCCTCTCAATCAAATACACACAATACTGAGCAAAATCCCTCTGTCCAAAATAGGTAGAAAAGGTAGGTTTCACAGCCCCTTTTGTCATGGACTGAATAAAGACACCAGATTTATGGTTTATTACAATAATCTGTAACCCACTAATAACAACCACCTCCTCCAGCTGCTTCCACCCCCCATTCCTTTCCTCCCTATGACTGGAGGGGTGTGAATGGGCCACTTCACCTTGAATGGTCCCTTGAAATAAGTTAACTACTTGTGCTAAACAATCTGTGCCATCTTGTATTTAGCAGTGACACTTGGTGTTAAGCTTGGTCTGCACTACAGAGTTAGGTCAACATAAGTCAGCTTATGTCAACCTAACTATGTCAGTGTCTATACTACAGCCTTGCTCCTGCCAATGTAACTCCACAAGAGGCATAGGGTTTATGTCAGTGTAGTCAGGGCAATGCAGTGTGTGTAGACACTGCCGGCTGTTGGCTGTCTTGTCAATTTCACAGCTTCAATGGAGCCGTGAAATTGACAAGAAAGCCAGCTCCAGGATCCCCTGCCAAGCTGCTGCTGAATCTCTACTCCAAGTTGGGCTGCTGTCTGGACTCCCCACTGGGAGCCCTGCTGCCCCCTGGGTCCTGGCTCCCTGCTGGGAGCACAGTAGCTGACTGGAGTCCGGCAGGAGGCGAGAAGTCCTGCACAGCTTCCCCACCACTCCTCGCTGGGAGTGGGGAGGCGAGAAGCTGGCAGTGCCCCAAACTGCCCCTCTTCAGTCAATGGAAGCGCTTCTGGTGAGGATGTGCACCACCAACAGAAGAGGGGTAGTGTGGAGTGTAAGTCAAACTAACATAGCTCGATTTAAGATTGTAGTGTAGACATGCCTTTAGTTTCCCAGACCTGAAGAAGAGCTCTGTGTAAGCTCGAAAGCTTCTCTCTCTCACCAACAGAAGTTGATCCAATAGATATTACCTCATCCACGTTGCCCCTCTGAATGGGACAGTCATTAAGGGGCCTTAAAAAAGCAATAAGCCTTCCCCTAGAACAAATGGATTGCTGCAACCTAGGTAAAACCAGTTTTTTATTTAAGAGTGAACTCTAGATAAGTGGTAACCAAGCAACAGGCCACCTGATAGCAGATCTTGATCACCTGAGCAGGGTCTTTGAGGTTGACCAGGAGAATGAGAGGATAAAAGGGTAGGGAATTATAAGTTCTAAAAGGACCAGGTCTGGTCTGAGCATGAGTATTGTTCTCGCTGTCCAGAACAGAAAGAGAAGACTGAACTGAGGTTCAGGAGAGGGGACCTGGAGACCCCTGAAGGCACTGACTAAATTCCAGTGAATGCTCAGGGATGGTGAGGAAACTATGGCTGTGAACCAAGTACAGGTGTTTCTCATTTTGCATGGATCTGTATATCTCTTGTGGAGGCTAAAGAAATGGTTAGTTTAGCAATCCTTCTGGAAAGTCTGTGTCTTCTTTGCCTCAACTACCACGTCTTCCTGAAGGACAAACTGAATCAGAGCAGCACCCACAAGGGTGGAGTTCTGGGAAAGGCACAATTAATCATCTGGGGAGTCTTAGAATCATAGAATATCAGGGTTGGAAGGGACCTCAGGAGGTCATCTAGTCTAACCCCCTGCTCAAAGCAGGACCAATTCCCAACTAAATCATCCCAGCCAGGGTTCTTGTGGGGTTTAGGACTGGTCTTGAGGCTAAGGCCAAAGGAAGAGACAGTGAGGGGAGCATACCCAGACCAAGGGGAGCTAGGAACACATGGCTCCACTGAGTTCAAACATGGGTGCCTGGTGAGTGCCCAACAAAGGGCAGCTAGAGCAGGTCTGTGGTGTGCTATTGGGGACAGGCTGTTGAGTGCATAACTGTGCATTGGTGTTGCTGTGCGGGTTTGTGGCTGTTGTCTGGAGGTCAGTGGGGTGTGTGTGCGCTGTAGCCATAGGGCTGACCCTCCTGTTCTCCCCCCCACACCCATCCCCATCGAGGGGCAAGCGGCAGGGAACCAATCAGGGCTCCTCCCTGCACCGGGCGTGGCCCCGCCCAACGGTCCTGTGCCCTCCCGCTACACCTGGCAGGGGGCCGGGAAAGGGCAGAGCGGTTCGGCGGCCCGTTGGGGTCTCCACTACCTGAGAAACCGGCCGGCCGGTGCGTTCTGCGCCGGGAGCCACCGCCCTGCTCGCGGCAGGTAGCGGGGGGAGGGGGGAAACCGACGAGAGATAGGGACACTATCGTTATCGGGCTGGGACGAGTCCTAACGGGACGAACACGCCCCCGTGGGGATACGCGAGGGCGTCGAACGGGGCGGTGACAGTGAGTGACGTAGTTGGTTTGACCACGTGCCCTCTGTCTCCCTGGAAACAGCGACACATGGCTATGCCGGATTTAGCGCCCGTCGCTCCCCCCGCGGTGTGAGCTGCGCAGAGTCACCCGCTGCGGGGCCCGGACCCAGAGCCAACGTTAAACGTCAGTAGGGAAGCAGCGTGTCCCCCTCCCCCCGTGTGCACTGGGTGGCGGCAGGGAGCCCTGGGGCGGGGCTGGCCACGGGAGAGAAACGCTGACCGGGCTGGTCTACACCAGCCCCACGCAATGCTCAGTCTCGCGCGGTCCCAGCTGCGGCACGTTAGCGGCGGGTGTCTGTTGGAAGCGCGCACCTGATGCGCCCACTTTAATTTGGGAGCCGAGTGTGAACATCCCAGTCGGCAGGGTGAAATTGACCGACGCGTGGCTGGGCCGCTCGAGTCTAGTCCAGCGATCGTCTCCCTTAAGCCTTGTTGTGAGCGTTTAAGTCAGGTATGTATGAGCCTTGTGCTGGTCATAGGGGTGAATTATTGCACCCATGAAAAGTTTCCTTGAGTTTTAGGAGTAGGTGTGTGAAATCTGTTCAGGTAAGCAAGGGCTTGCTGCGCTGGGAAGTAATCTACACAATCATTTTTAAACAGTAAATTATAATCAAAACTAAAAATATTCTTTAAGGCTTTGGTTCTCAATCTCAACCCTTTGGGGCTCAGGACCCACTGGTAAACCTGGATGGCCTGTGGCAACCCAGTAAGTAGGTTTTGTGCCCTCCCTGCCCACCACCCAAAATCTGGTTTATTAAATATTTCTGAGCCTTTAGTGAGGGACCTTGTCAAAGGCTTTCTGAAAATCTAAGTACACTATATCCACTGGATCCCCCTTGTCCACATGCTTGTTGACCCCCCCCAAAGAATGTTAGTAGATTGGTGAGGCATAATTTCCCTTTACAAAAATCACGTTCACTATTCCCCAACAAATTATGTTCATCTATGTGTCTGACAATTTTGTTCTTTACTATAGTTTCTACCAGTTTTCCCGGTACTGAAGTCAGGCTTACTGGCCTGTAATTGCTGGGATCGCCTCTGGAGCCCTTTTTAAAAATTGGCATCACATTAGTTATCCTCCAGTCATTTGGTACAGAAGCTGATTTAAATGATGATAGTTTACAGACTACAGTTAGTAGTTCTGCAATTTCACATTTGAGTTCCTTTGGAACACTTGGGTGAATACCAAAAGGATGCCTTTTTGCCTCTCACTGCTTCTCTTACTTTGTTGTTTAGCCACGGTGGCACTTTTTTGTTTCTCTTACTATGTTTTTTAATTTGGGGTATACATTTAAGTTGAGCCTCTATTATGGTGTCTTTAAAAAGTTTCCATGCAGCTTGAAGGGATTTCACTTTTGGCACTGTACCTTTTAATTTCTGTTTCACTAACCTCATTTTTGTGTAGTTCCCCTTTCTGAAATTAAATGCCAGCTCCGCCTCTTCCCCCCCAAGGCCCCACTCCCCATTTGTTCCTCTTCCCTCTCACCACTGTCGTTCACTGCTCTTCCCCCATCCCCCTTCTGCCCTGGTTGGGAGGGAGTCATTTGCGGAGCTGCAGCCGCCTAACGCAGGTAGGAGCCAGCCCCGGCTGTGTAGGGACTGGTGCAGGAGTTGACCCGGTGCCTCCCACACCCGCAGTCCCGTGCTTTGGGTGTCTGGTCAGGAGATTTGACTGGACACTGTCAGGTCGCCTGTTTGACCAGACTTTCCGGTCAAAAACCGGGCACCTGATCACGCTATCTGTACTCCTTATCCCTCCCCACAGGCTTCCCACATAACCCTTTGACGCATTCTGATTACCCAATTTTGGGTCGTGGTCCACAGGTATATTATCTAACTTTGCATTCAGAACACTGTCAGATTTTTGGAATTGTTCTTGTAATATTGTCATTCCTCTACAAGACATCACTGGGCACAATCCTGCAAGATGCAGAAAGCCTCTTTTGTAAAACTGAGTACTCTTTATCTCCAATTGTTCAGGGTATTTGGCACTTTCAGAACTAGGCACAATGTCCAATAATCTGTCTCTGGGGGTATTCTATACTGGATGATTTGGAAGATGGCAAAATGGCAAAAACAAAAAAATCTTAATGAGAACTTAGTGATATTCTAATGTGATGTTTATTTCAGATGTATTATGGAAAGCCCAGTGGACCTTTGTTTTACTGAAGAAGGATGTAGCCATGACATAGTTCTTGAGAAACAAGTGTTTAGATCCAAAGTGCCAGAGTCTCATGTTCAACTTGCTTGTAATCTACATTACTGTGCTTTTCCTTTGAATGGAAATGAGCTATGCATCTGGAATACTGGCGATAGCCCTGCTCATCATCAGGTAAAAACCAAAACTTGTGTGTTTAGATTTTCAGTGTAATATTCTAAAGAGCACTAAAATGGATGGAAAACAGAAAAACGTTGGGTTTGGTACATCATTTTTTGCAGTGTAGGCTATTGTCCTTACTAGACTCCACATTCTATAGCTGGAATGTGGACAATTATTTGTTGTTTTGGCAAGCAGGCAGTAAGCCATAATGCAGTTCAGTGAATGGATTTTAATCATTAAAGAAAATTCAGTTTGAGTAATTGAGCATTGCTAGTTATTCAGATAAGTGTTAGCTATATTTTTTTTTCCTCTTATTTGCTATGTCTTCATCATCATTGGAAATGATCTATGGACATAAAAAAATGTTATATTTGCCAGCCATTGCACTTGGTAGGACACCACCATTCAATCACGGCACTGGCGTTTGGAAGTAAAATCAATCCCCTTCTTGTCTGCTCTGCTTCTTGTGACTATGTGATAGTATGGAACCTGGATGAGTGCACAAAGAAAGCACTACAAGGTAAGGCATTTTTATAGAAAAGTTACTTTTGAGTAGCAAGTGGTAAAGTGACGTCTTAAGGCTAAACTCTGCCACCCTTCATCATGATGTGTAGTACCTTATTCTTTGATTAGTCTCATAGGAATTACCATGGATCATCAGACTTTCTCCTGAGGGAGAGGTTTGCTAGAGTACTCAGGAGGACGTTAAATTAATAGCAAAAGGAAAGGGTAGAAAGAGGGAAGATACGAGTACTCAGCATAACACTGAGATGTTGAGAACAAAATTAATCAAGGAACCAAAGGACATGAAGAAAATAAATTCTTGAATTGCCTATAGTCTGAACTGAATCCAAACCAATGCTGGGAGCCTGTGTAACAAACAAGAGGAACTGGAATTGCTCATTTATGAGCATAATTTCAATCTAGTTGGTGTTACTGAAACCTAATGGGATGATTCATGCTCATGGCATATTTAACAAAAATGGGTAGAACATATTGAGGAAGGACCAAGTCGGCAAATGGGGAGGGAGGATGGCACTCTGTCAAAAATGGCATTACCTGTATGAATTACTTGTAACTTGGAAGAAAATTATCTTGAATGCTTATGGATCAGTGTCCTAACAGATAAAGCACAAGATGAACTATTAGTTGGTGTTTGCTACGGACCACCAAATCACAATAGGGAACAGGATAATTGCCTCCTTATGCACTTATCTGTAATGTGTAAAGGGGGGGGGGAGTTGTGTGATCATGGGGGAACATCAATTTGAGTGACATATGCTGGAGGTCTCATGCTGCCAGTACTAAACATCCTTGGATGTTCTAAACATTGTAGATGACAATTTTTCTAACTCAAAAAGTGTTGCAACCAACATGGGGGAATTCTTTATTAGACCTCCTCTTAACAGATAAAGAGGAACTGATCATAGAAATAAAAAATATTGGTAGCTTAGGTACAAGTGATCATGACTTGATCACATTTATAATGTGCATGCAAAATAAAGTCCAGACCAGGTAGAGGTGTAGGTGTGTGTGTGAATGATAATTGAGAGTCATTTAAGAACCCCTTACTGGATGCCCCAAATGCCACAATCCTACAATCAAGGAAAAAGGCCATAATGGTTAAAAATATCAATCTGGTACAGAGGGTAAGTGAATGCAACTATATGAAATAAAAAGTAATAACTGAAAGAAAGGGGAAGTTGATAGCACAGTATATAAATCTGAAGTTAGAATTGTAGCAAATCACTAAGGGAAGCAAAAGGACACAAGGAGACCTCTATAGCCAGCAAAATTAAGGACAATAAAAAGGATTTTTAAAAATGTATTTAGGAAAAATAATCCTGACAATGGTATTGATTCATTACTAGATAGAAATGGCAGAATTATTAATAATAATGCAGAAAAGGCAGACGTGTTTAAGTATTCTGTTCTGTATTTGGGGAGAAAAAAGTAGATGTCATAGTCTCATCATATGGTGTTGCTAAAACTCTTTTCATTCCACTAGTATCTCTAGAAGATGTTAAACAGCAGCTATTAAAGTTTAGACTTTTTTTATAGCAGAAGGTCCAGATAACTTGCATCCAAGAGTTTTAAAAGAGCTTGGGTCATTAACATTAATTTCTATTAAGTCTTGGAACACTGGGGAAATTCCAGAAGACTAAAAGAAAACTAATGTGCCAATTTTAAAAAATAGGTAATTATAGGCCTGTCTGCCTGATATTGACCCCAGGCAAGATAATAGAGCAACTGATACAGGACTTGATTAATAAAGAATTAAAGGAGGGTAGTATAATTAATGCAAATCAATACGTGTTTATGGAAAACAGCTGCTGTCAAACTAACTTGATATCCTTTTTGAGAGACTACAGGTCTGGTTGTTAAAGATAATAGGGTTGACGTAACGTAACTTAAGCTTCTGTAAGGTATATGATTTAGTACCACTCAACATTTTGATTAAAAGCTAAAATGATATAAACCGAACATGGCATACATTAAATGGATTAAAACTTGGCTAACTGATCAGTCTCACAGTGTAATCGTAAATGGGGAATCGTCATAGCAGGTGTTTTCCAGTGGAGTCCCACAGGGATCAGTTCTGTACTTTTTAATATTTTTATCAATGACCTGGAAGAAAACATAAAATCACATAAAATTGAAGGAGTGGAAAATAATGAAGAGAACCGGTCACTGATTCAGAGCGATTGGGGTTGTTTGATAAACTGGGCTCAAGCAAACAATATATGTGTTTGGAATATGGCTAAATGTATATATCTAAAAACAAAGAATCTAGGTTATACTTTCAGGATGGAGCATTCTGTCCTAGGAAGCAGTGACTGTGAAAAACATTTGGGGGTCATGATGGATAATCAGCTGAACATGAGCCCCAGTAAGATGCTATGGCCAAAAGAGCTAATGCAATGCTGGGGTGCATAAACAGGGGAATCTTGAGTAGGAGTAGAAGAGGTTATTTTATCTCTGTGTTTGGCAATGGTACAACTGCTGCTGGAAGACTGTATCCAGTTTTGGTGCCTGCAATTAAAAAGGATGGTGTTAATTTGGAGAGGGTTCAGAGAAGAGCCAAAGAATGAGCAAAGGATTGGAAAACATGCTTTATAGAGTCCGACTCAAAGAGCTGAATCTATTTATCTGAACAAAGAGAAGGTTAAAGAGTGACTTGATTACAGTCTTATAAATACCTACTTGGGGAAACAAATCTTTAATAATGGGCTCTTCAATCTAACAGAGAGAGGAATAACACCATCCAATGACTAGAAGTTGAAGCTAGACAAATTCAGACTGGACATAAGGCATGCATTTTTAACAGTGAGAGTAATTTAACCATTGGAATAATTTACCAATTATCCATCTTTTTAAATCAAGATGGGATGTTTTTCTAAAAGTTATGATCTAGGAATTATTTTGGGGAATTTCTATGGTCTGTGTTAGAGAAAGTCATTCTAGCTGATCACAGTGGTCCCTTCTGGCCTTGGAATCTATTCCAGTATCCTGTCTCTAACAGTATCCAGTACTGTACCAGCAACTTCAGAGGAAGATACAAGGAACCCTGCAATAGGCAGTTATGAGAGAACCTTCCTATTGTGGGTCTTACCTCACAGCATGCCCCACTTGTCCAGAAGTGACTCACCAGCGAACAGACTCTTGGGGTTGAGTGTGGGGTTGCTGGGCCTTCCCCTTGGTTACTACCTCCTAGTGGCCGCCTCTGGGCCTTCAATGGCTTAGCCCTCTGGCTAGGTAACTTAAAAGTTCATTGCCTTTCTGGGGTACTCAAAGTCCCAATATAAACAATACCTTCAACAATAGACCCACGTTACTATAAACAAAGTCTTTCACCCTTCCTGGGTTCAACCTACAGTTTGCTGTTCCTCTTATGGACTGCTTCCCTGGAGCCTGGGCAACCCAGGTAGTTATTGCCTTCTTCCTTGAGCTGGATGTCCCGACTCTCTTCCTGGAACTGTGTGTACTTTTCATTAGTCACTGTCTCTTAAGTCAAGAATCCCAGCCCTCTTCCTGGAGCTCGGTAATTCAGGCTGTTATTACCTCCTTCCTTAAGTCAGGAGTCTCTCGTTTTCCTCCTTGAGCAGGGTGTCCTTTAGCATGCTGTAGAGCCATACCCAGCTTCTTCCTCAGATGACCCTGCTTAGTCCAGAGGATTTCACACCCTTCCCCTGCTGGTTACTGCCCAGTTAGATGGGAATAAGCAGCATACATGCTAATCCCCATTGCCCAGCTCATTCCTGATTGGTCAGATGAGAGAGGAGCCTTACCCCACCCTCCCTACAGGGCTCCTGGCCCCAAACCCTTGAAGATACAGTGATGGGATTTTCTCCCAAGCATCACTTATTCCCCATACCACTTCCTCGCTATCCACATTCCCTTTAGGTCCTTATACTAGACATTTCAAACTCTTAAAGGGTCACTTGGTGTGGGGGCAGTCCACTAAATGTTACTACCTTTAAGAGACAGATTGCCACATCACAAAGCCACTAGAGAAAGTTTTCCTTTTAATCCTCCAGTAGTTAAGGGTTGGCTTTATGTTCTGAAGCATGAGAATATATATATCCTTTCCAAAACTCCTACTTTGCTTGTTAAAGTCTTTCTTGATCTCTACTCCCTGTTGAATTTGTAAACATTTGTATTGTGAAGATTTATTTTATAAATGTAAAACATTTTCATAATCATTTGCTTTGTGATCAAGCTCACTAAGGAACAGGAGAGGGGCAGAGACTTGGAGCATTGACATGAAGGAGGGACATTGGGTTGTGAGAAGTATGGGAAAGGCGGTGGAACTGGGAAACTGGTGTGTAGCAGTGTGTGGAGCCAGGGATCCTGGATCCATAAAGAGCTTGGGAGCAGGGTTTCCTATTTCCTCTACACCTGCTGGTCTCCCCCCACCCCTCAGCAGATCCTGTTATTTCTTTATTCTCCCAAATTGTCCCCTGCACTTTAGTTCATGCTTGTTTTCTCTTACCAGATACCCACCAACTGCATAAGGGTAGACAATGGGATTCTTAGTCTGACAAATCTCCCCCCCCCCACTCAATTAACCATGGCAAGTTCATCATACAAAAACTGTCTCAGTAATGGACCTCTACTTATTAGTACTTTACTTTGTTGGTAACCTTCCCCCCCTCCTTTTCTTCCCCACCATTTCTCAGCTCCTAACAGCAGCAGTGGACTGAGTGGGGGGAAAATTGCTTGGTATAGAAGAAATAAATCAGAATAAATAACTTAACCAGGGTAGGGAGTAGAGCAATATTGGATTAGGGAAATCTCACCTCTCAACAGGTGCAAGGCATGCTCCTAGTGGAGGCATAGTTTAAAAGGACACTGGTAGCCCGAGAGAAGTGGGAGGTGAGGCTGGAGCCAGCATTGGCACTAGCACCAAGCAAGACTGATGCTGAGAGCTGTGCAGGTAATGGCAACAGCGTTGTGAAGGCTGCGCTAGCAGCAGGGACTTGTGTTCCTCACTGTCCTCTTTGAGAGTTGAAAGCCCTAAGAGAAATTGACCGACTGAACAGGACACTAAGGGTACGTCTATACCCAGCCGCTAGTTCGGCGGCTGGCAATCGAACTTCTGGGTTTGACTTATCGCGTCTTGTCTGGACGCGATAAGTCGAACCCAGAAGTTCATCGCGTCTTGTCTGGACGCGATAAGTCGAACCCGGAAGTGCTCGCCGTCGACTGCTGTACTCCTGCTCGGCGAGAGGAGTACCGCGGAGTCGACGGGGGAGCCTGCCTGCCGCGTCTGGACCGAGGTAAGTTCGAACTAAGGTACTTCGAACTTCAGCTACGTTATTAACGTAGCTGAAGTTGCGTACCTTAGTTTGATTTGGGGGGTTAGTGTAGATCAAGCCTAAGAGACTGAGGAGAGTTTGCGAAGCCAGTGACTGCGCCCCCAAACTGAGGAGCTCCAGACTGGTAGGAAGTGACCCAGGGGAAACCTAATTTGGGATAGCTAAGTAACTGGGCTGGACACCCCTAGGGCCCTGGATCAGGACCTGGTAGAGTGGGTGGGCCCAGGTCTCCCTACCTTGCCTCCCCACCCTGCTCCTTTGTAGTAACTGAGCTCTGTTGGAACAGTTGGTGAACAAGGGAGTGATTGAGGCTGCAGCTGGGGATGACTACACTGGCAGAAACTGTAAGGCCAGTGTAGCCTCTTGAGCCTGAAAAAAACATGAAAAACAGGGCTTTGGAGTGGAGCTGGAGCGTGGAGCAGCTCTGGAGCAGTGGAGCTGCAGGTTTTTGCCTGGAGCTGGAGCAGAGCCGGAGCACAGCTCCAAAGCCCTGATTAAAAATGTATAGAGATGGAGTTGGACAAGTTGCTAAAATGGGTTGTGGAGAATCAACAACAAGAGGGCCAGTTGCTGCAGCAGCTGGTGACAACACTTCTGCAATCTCAGCCACTGCCATCTGATCCGCTGGAGGAGCGACTAACCCTAATCCAGCTCTCAGCCTTCCCTTGAAGATGACAAAAATAGGACTGGATGATGAGTCTGAAGCATTCCGAATGATGTTAGAAAACATCACTATGATGGCCTGGTGGCAACCCAGATGGTTCTCATCTCACCGTACCTGACAGGGATGGCCCAGACTGTATACTGGAGCCTAGATGCAGTGGTGGTGCAGGATTATTTCTTATTCAGGGCAACCATCTTGGATGCTTTTGGTATCTCCAATGAGACTCATCGCCAGAGATTTTGATGCGAGAAATTTTCACCTGGTGCCCAACCTAGGGCAGTGGCACAGACCCTAACGGAACACTGGTGGTAGCTCCAGCCCAAGGAAGAGATGGTGGTGCAAGTAGCAGAGAAGATTGTTAGAGCAATTCCTCCAGATCTTCCCACCTGGAGTACGGGAGTGGGTGATAAGACACTGACCGGAGAATCTGTTGGAAGCAGTGACATTGATGGGGAAACTATATGCCAATTGCTGGGCTGCATGCAAAACGCTAAGAGACAACCCAATTCTACACTGGCCAACTCAGATGAGCAGCGGAAGAGCAAGGAGGGGAAGCATGAGAAGAATTTGGCTATCCACCCCAGTGGGGATGGGACCAACAGAGCAGAGATCAACTGCAGTGGTTTATCCCCACAGAGAGATGGGACAAGGTGGCTATTCTGACACAACTCAAGGCCCCCCACAGGATCCCCATGAAGTGTGGGAGCCTAGACAGTTGAAGCACCTCCCCATCAGGTGACTAGTTTGTGTGCGGTCAACCGGGCCACTTCTGCCAAGATTGATTTGTCTGTAGCTACAGTCCATATACAGTCTGGGTAGCTGATTTCAGAGCTTGCAAGATGGGATTGGAGAAACTGGTGGTGTCAGTACAAGTTAATGGAGTCAGGGCCCACAGCTTAATAGACGTGGGGGTGAGGGAGAAACTTCATGTACCCTATTCCTTCAGTGCATCCATGGGGTGCATGTCTGTATGCCATGAGGCAAGTCCAGCTAACAATACAGAACTGCACGGACACCACTCATGTAGGGGTGGCCCTGAATTTCGCTTACCCTACTATAATTGGGTGAGACTAGAAGTTTTTACAGGTACTGATGGAATTAGGAAGGGGGGGTGTCCCTGGGGGGGGACAGAGGGAGTTGCAGAAAATGCAATGAGAGGAGACCTCCAGGGGCTGGTCAGATTAGGTGGAGATGGTGGCCCAGGGGAAGGAACTTCCACATCCCCAGTCAATGATCCTACTCATGGCCTATGCCCTGTAATGGCTTGAGCTAAGGACTAGCACACTCCATCACCTGACGTAGAGCTGCTTTTGAGCTGAATTGACTTCATTGTCAAGCAGCAGAATGATTTAACATTTGTCTAGGCCTACAAACCGTTTGTCCATGTCAACAATATAGTACAAGAGCCACAAGTATTAAAACAATAGCCACAGTTTGAATTACACAGGGGAAAATATACTGATTGGCGAAAAACCTACAGACTAGAGAAGACTAGCTATAACTCCTTGTTCCAAAAAGTTTCAAAGGGAGGTGTTAAATCTGGCCCTTGTGATATACTGCAAAGGACATCTTGGGTAGGAAAAGAACATTGGAAATGGTGACCCTGTGCTTCTGTTGGCCTCATGTCCACCAGGAAGTGTGGGAGTATTGTGCTTCATGCCCCAAATGCCAGTAGGTTAGCCCCAGGAAGATCCCTAAGGTCTCTCTAATATACCCTCTCTCCCCATTGTAGGGACCCTATTCAAAACAGTAGGGATGGGTTTAATAGGACCACTGGAAAAAGCGCAGTAAGGCACCAATACATCTTAGTGATCATGGACTAAGCTACATGCTACCTTGAGGCGATACCCCTGTGCTCCACAAAGGTGGCAGTCATCACCGAGTTGATGAACGTATTTGCCCGGGTAGGGATTCCTAAAGAAATAATTGCTAGCCAGGGAATCACTTTTGAGTCACAGCTAACGAAAAAACCTATGTAACTTGCTGAAGGTGAAAGAACATTTGTTTATCACTGACAAACTGGTGGAACATTTCAATAAAACCATGAAAGAGATGCTTAAGAAGTTTGTGACCTCTGATCCTCATTAATGGAATCAGCTCCTACCCTTCTATTCTCCATACAGGAAGTTCCCTAAACTTCTATGGGATTTTCTTCATTTGAGTTGCATTATGGGAGACAGCCCTGGGGAATGTTAGATCTGATTCATGAAACATGGAAGGGACATGAATTGGTCCACCAACTCAGGGCAGTATATATTGTGATTGAGAGAAGTTAAAATCCCTGTGTGAGTTTGCAAAGGAGAACTTATTGAAGACTCAACATGATCAAGAGAAAAACAAAGGTGCCCGTATCTGAGAATTCCAAACAGGGGCCCAGGTGCTGCTTCTGTTACCCAACTCTGAGTCCAAACTGTTGGCTTGGTGCCAGTGGCTCTTTCAAATAATGAGAAGGGTTGGAGCTGTAGATTCTGAAGTTCACTAGCCTGGGAAGAGGTAAGCCTCACAAATGTATCATGTCAATTTACCAAGGGTATGGAAAGAACGGGAGCGACTCTTCATCACTCCATTCCCCGCTGAGCCTGAACTCTGCCACAGTGGTTCTCCAGGTGGGACTGTATCAACTGGGGAAGGCTTATGACCCCAACAGGAACAGCAGGTATACAGTCATCAACACATTCCCCTCTGTGTTTTCGGCACCACCAGGCCAGATGCATCTATTGCTCCATTATATAGAGACTGAACCTGGCCAGAAAGCGTGCAAGCATTGCCCAGAAAAAATGTGGGAGATTGTGAGACAACAGCTACAGAAAATGTTGGCCATGGGGGTCATCCAGGAGTCTCACAGTGAGTGGTGAAGTCCAATAATGCTTGTACCCAGACAGGACAGCTCAACTTAATTCTGCATTGATTTTCAAAAAGTGAATGCAATATCCAAATTTGATGTCTATCCCTTACTGCGGGTCGACGAATTGCTGGAGAAGCTGGAGGCTGCCAGGTATATATCCACCTTTGACCTAACTAAGGGGTACTGTCAGATGCCAATTGCCCTGATTCCAGTGAAAAAAACAGTCTTTTGTATGCTCCTGGGCTTATTCCAATTTAGAACTATACTCTTAGATCTGCATGAGGCAATGGTTGTGTTCCAGAGATTAATGGATTGTGTCCACATAGTCAGTATATGGCTGCTTATATCAACGATCTTGTCATCTACAGCAGAACCTGGGACAACCACATAAATCACCTCACAGTAGTCCTACAGGCAGTCCAAGTGGCCAGGCTGACAGCTAACCTGGCTAAAGGTCAATTAGCCAACTGGGAAGTGAACTACTGGGTAGGGATACCATCTGTCCATATTTCCCCGGACATGTCCGGCTTTTGCGTCTCTAAATAGCCGTCCGGGAGGAATTGGTAACAAGGTTAAAATGTCCAGGGTTTTTTTCTCCCTCCCTCCCTTCCATGCAGAGTGCGGCTGCTGATTGGGCGGCTGGGCCGATTGAGCCGCTCCCAGTGGTCTCCAGCAGCCAGAGCCTTCCCCTGCTCCCCCCTCCCTCTGTCTGCAGCCCTGTGTAACACACAAACCGACCCACCGGGCAGCGTGTTTTGCCTACACGTGGAGCCAGAATGGTAAGGGGAGTCGGGGGGGGGGGG
>NW_020664436.1:25943582-26067173 GCF_002925995.2 Terrapene triunguis
CTTTTCTTTCTTGTTCAACTAATCACAGAATGAGGCTATATTAACTGAGTTGGAAGGCCATCTGGCTCCAGTGACTGCAGCTGAGTTTTGCACCTGGGAGAGAAATATGCTTATATCAGTCTCTGAAGACAGAAGCTTTAAGGTAAGGAAATTATACTCTACTTTTAACACATGTAGTCTATTGGAGTAAAATGGGCATTTCCCCCTTTAAATGTTTAACATAAGAATGGCCATACTGGGTCAGATCAGTGGACCATCTAGCCCAGTATACGATCTTCTAACAGTGGCTAGTGTTAGATGCTTCAGAAGGAATGAATAGAACATGGCAATGTATTTAGAGATCCTTCCACTGTGGTCTAGTCCCAACTTCTGGCAGTCAGAGGTTTAGGGATGCATAGAGCATGGGACTGAGTACCTGACCATCTTGGCTAATATCCATGGATGGACCTATCCTCCAGGAACTTTATTTCCCTTCTCTATACTTTTTCCAATTCTAATATATCTTTTTTGATATGGGACAACCTGAAATGCACAAAGTATTGATAGTGTGGCATTATATTTTCTGTCTGATTATTGATACTTTCCCTAATGGTTCCTAACATTCTGTTAGCTTTTTTGACTGCCACGGCAAATTGAGCAGATGTTTTCAGAGAACTATCCACAGTGACTCCAAGATCTCCTTCTTGAATGGAAACAGCTAATTTAGACCTGTCATTTTGTATGTGTAGTTGGAATTATGTTTTCTGATGTGCATTACTTAGCGTTTATCAACATTGATATTTAATCAAGATGATATAAAACAAATACCCATTGATCCCCTGCTCCTTAGTTGAACTGGTTGGGAATTTCCATCAAAATAATTTTTTTGAAAGAAAAAATGCAGTTTCCACAAAATCAGAATTTTCCATCAGCAAAATCTAAATTAAATATTTTGCGTCAGGTCAGTTTGACCCTAATTGAAATATTTCAGTTTGTTTAACTGAACCGAAAAGTTTGATGTTGACCAATGTGAAATGAAACTGCATCTTCCTATGCTGTTGCAGTGCCTCATGGGAGTTTTAGTTTGGATGCTTCATACCCCCATTTTCTCCTATGGGCAGGTTCCTTGGCCAGACTACATCTTCCATGATGCACTGTGGTCTGCCCTTTGATCAAGTTACGTGATAGGGAAATGTAGTCTGGCTGGGGAGCCCAACCCATAGGGAAAAATTGGAGCATGAGACAGGTCCCACGAGGTACTGTGTTACCTGAGAAAGATGCAGTTTAATGTCAAACTAACTCTCAACATAATGTTCCAAGTCAGTTAAACACACTGAAATAAAATGTTTTGTTTCATTTCATTTGGACATTTCTGAATAAAATTCTTTTGTAACTTTTTGTTCAGTGAAAATGTTTGTTGTTTTGACTTATTATTGCTTCTCTGCTGTCAGTGGAGCTCTCATTTTAGTGTCACTGCGCCAGAGGGCTGGGGCGAGTTCCTTGCACTCTTCCAGGAAAGTGGCCTTGCGCATCCCAAAGTTCTGCAGCCAGTGTTCGCTATAACGATGCGATCCTACCAGTCAGTGCTTGTTTCTTGGGACAAGAACTGACACTCCACTGTGTTCAGCTGCTCCATGACTGTCAGCAGCAACCAGGAATTGTTTCTTTCCATGGTTTCCAGCAGGATCTATTTGAAAGGAATTGTCATATTCTGCATGGTGACTCCTCTAGCGGCTCTGGAAATACTGGAATCAGGCACGTGGTGTTTGCAATAGTGAAGAACTGTGTGGGATTCATGCTTCTGTAGAGATGGTGAACGCGTGGGTTTGATAGGCTTTTGAAAACAGGCACGAAATATGGGCTGTACAAGAACAGTGGGATAGCTACCCAAGGTAGCTCTCTGCATCATTGAAAGCACTGCTAGTGATGATGTGCTCCACCGACACAAGGACCGTAGCATAGACATGCACAACCAACTTAGTTTCTGTGGTGGCTGTGTGTTGACTTGACTTAACTAAGTCGACTTAATTTTGCAGCGTAGACATGCCCTGAGTGTTCTAGTGAAAATTGTTTTTTGATTTAGCTGAGTTAGGAAACTTTGAAAATTGTATTTTGTAGTAAAATTTTAACTATAACGTGCTATGTCATTTCTTAAGGAAGCTTGTGACTTGCATTTGTGCATGGCTAGCTTAGGCTTTGTCAGCACCCAAAAGTTGTACTGATTTTAACTAAATTGTTTTAGAAACTGGTTAAACTGGTGCAAGTTCCTTGTGTGGCCACTCCAAAATCCGTTTGAATGTCTTTATGTTGATTTAGCTTAAGGTGATGAGGATCTGACATAAGTTAAATGATATAAAGCATTCTTAAACCCATTTAAATATGTCCTCACAAGAGGATAGCACTAATTTAATTAGTTTCTAAAATGATTTAGTTAAATTTGTCTATACACACGTTTTACCAGGCTTAAACTGTGTAGTGAACAAATGCATCTCATACGGAGTATGTTGAACAGAACCCTGTCTAGTCATTGCCTTTTTTAATGTCTGTATTTCTCTAGATTCATCACTTGATGTAGATTTATAGTTTATATCAGTTTGCAGTGTTTTACTTTTTACTTCAGATATAATTTTCTTATAATTTTATTTTTCATAATTATCTAAATAAATATTTACATTTTAATGTACGTTTTTTCCAAAGGTTTGGGACTATTGTACTGGATTGCTAATATACCAATCAGCAGTGTTAACAGGTATGGTTTTCTTTCTTTGTATGCCTGCCTTTGAAAGGAAAGCACCTTTCACTCTAAGAAAAAAATAAGTGTCCACCTTTGTGGGTTGATATACTCAAAATAGCACAGTTAGCCGGTAAGTACTAGGCCTTAATTTGCAAATTTGAAGTCGGTGGGAACTGCAGCATCCCTGAAAATATGGATTTAGTGCCAAGTTAGAAATTTTTGGCCTACTTGCGTAAAATATAACTTGCCTAACTAAAGGTATTGCATGTGCACATTTTATCTGTGTTAGTATTAGTGACATGCTTGAATTAATGCCGTCTCATTTAGAACATATAGGTATTTTATGTTATACTAGTCCCCATTATATCTGAGCACCTTGTTCTTGTCATTCATGAGATGTTATGTATGGCACAAGGGAATCTTCCCATTGTGTGTGCATACTGTAATAGCTTTTACATAAATGCTGTGTTAATATTTTCTTAGGACAATCACAATACATGGCATTTCCATGCTATTTATGCTCATTTTTATTCTAATTAGGATACACACATGATGAAAGGAGCTGTTTTGTTTTTTTTACCACAATTTGAGAAGGCACATTAGCATGTGCTTATGGCCCATTGACTGAATTGGCACCATATTTTTAAATATAAAATCTGATTTATGTGTATTATAAAAATAACTGCATTTTTTTTAAACAGCATTTCCTTTGCTAAGTCTGTTCATTGATGAAGAAAATAAACAGATTATTACAGGATGTGCTGATGGGCAGGTGAGAATTAAGCAAATGCTGTAAACATTAATTTTTGTCAAAATATCAAAACATTTAGGAACATCCTGTGTATCAGGAAGTGTCACAATCTCTGTATTTGGAATTGTTACAAAGACAACTTTAATTAGCATAATTCACTGCTCTAAACCTTAATTTTGATTACTGATAGCATAGAACTGAGCTTTAAAACTAAATGGAAAAACTTTTCTAAATACATTGGTGAAGCTGTTTAAAATCACATATCGGTAATAGAATATACTGTGTATGCAGACTGAGAAGTTGCAAATTTGTTTTAAAATGAGGTGTGAAAATCAATTAAATTTTTTATTTATTGGCCAATCAGCATAACTCTAAGCTAGAAGTATATGGGCGAGTCTTGCTGGGAATCTTTGCAAATTGAGATCTGTGGTAATTTGTAGTTTAGTCAATCTTTAAGATTGTTTTTTAAAAAACATCTTGCTATAGCCATAAAATGCTTTATTCACCCACTGCACCAGTTCAGAGTAGTGTGGATAAAATGAAAGGCTAGACTGTTGTAGTGTCCTGAAAGTGTAAGCAATAAAGGACATATATGAGCCAATGAGATATCGCATGCAAGTTTCCAAAGGTTTCTATAACATTTTATAATCATTTCAAAAAGATGATGGGGGAGATTTTCAAAGGTACAAACAGCAGTTAGACACCTAACTCCCATTGAAAGTCAATGGGGGTTAGGCTTCTTACTGCCTTCTGGCCGTTGAAAATCTTCCTTGGTATTGTTAAAACATGAATACATGTGATTGATGTTTTGTGTTAAAATTCTGCACTTGTGATATTAAAATTTCCTAAAATATGCTGTTTAAGCAATGAGATGCTCCAGTGTGAGGGGTAAATGGTATTAATTTGTTATTTAGTGTTTTATCAGCCTAATTATTAACTCCACACTGTGAATGAGTGTTATCGTCAGTGTCAAAAAACTAATGCTGACTGATTCTGTCCTCCTCCTTCAGCTTTGGATCTTCAGTTTGCTCAGTGGACATCAGTACCGTTGTGTGGTACATATAAACTTAAAGAAAGAGCGAGATAAATTCTACAGCAAAACAGGAAAATCTAGACAACAATTAGGTATTGTGATGTTTCTAGAACACTTTTCTATGTTATGCTTTCATTCATATTGTATGCTACTGAATGTATTCTCTTTATAACCACCATTAGTTGAATTCTGCCCTCAGATTTTCATGTACAGTTCTCACTGAATTCAATAGAAGTTAAGCACGTGTATCTAGGAGGACAAAGGTTGCCCTTTGTGTATATCAAATGCTGTACTTTGTGGATTAGATACTGTTCTCATTGAAGGCAGTAAGAGATTTACCAGAGGCTTGAAAGGAGAGGAGAATTGGGTCCTGTTGAGTTGTCACTTGTATAACTGGAATAAACATTTGTTAATTCCTCTGAAGTTCTAAGAATCTTTATTTGTGCTATTTGCTTTTCCTCCCACATCAGTGTCTCTATGGCATAGTGACTGTTTCCATCTGATAATGACAGGACTAGGTTTCTGAGACCAGTCACCCTAAAATAGCAAAATAGAGTGGTGGTGTTTCAGAGAGGGATGAGGTATTTCTAGTGTGCTGGCTCTGGTATTCCCATCTGCTGGAGCAAAGGCCTCTAAATGTGATCCCTCTTCATGCTAGTACATTGTGCTACCACTGTGCTAACCTTTTTACTTCTTTATTCCATTTCAGTCACTTTTGATCCATTTCACTAGTCTGATAATAGTCAATGTCTGTCTTCTTTAGATCAAATACAGAAGTTTTCTAAGCTGTACCTCACAAATGACAGGAGACCAGAAGAAACAGTGGAAACAACATTGCCAGTCCTCAGAATTGAACACTGTGACCAATCAATAAATTTAGGCAAAGAAGAAAACTTGTAAGTGCAATAAATTATCATTGACTATTTGGCTGAAAACCGTGCCCAGCAATTTGATTTTGGCTCTCAAATTACTTTAATTGCAGGTTATTCTAATTTCATGATACAATAATAACATTAGTTTGTTCATTCAGTGAGATGCAAGCCCTAGTAATTTATTCTTACTTAAGCGGAATATATAAAATAAATTAGCTTCTACTCTGAAAAGTAATTCTTTTTTTTTAAAGAGGTATTATGAGATTCCATTTTTATGATAAAAAGCAACAGAGAGTCCTGTGGCACCTTTAAGACTGCCACTGCACACTAAGTGGATGTTTCAGACAACTATCCACAATGACTCCAAGATCTCTTTCTTGAGTTACATGCGTAAGTAATCTTTCCATTACATGCGTCTGACGAAGTGGGTATTCACCCACGAAAGCTTATGCTCCAATACATCTGTTAGTCTTAAAGGTGCCACAGGACTCTCGGTTGCTTTTTACAGATCCAGACTAACACGGCTACCCCCGATACATTTTTATGATCTCTCTGTTTCCAAATCAACAGTGCTCTGTTTGCAGATTAAAAAGAAAAGAATCTTTTACAAGTACACTTCTACCCCGATATAACGCGACCCGATATAACATGAATTCGGATATAACGCGGTAAAGCAGTGCTACGGGGGGACGGGGCTGCCGGATAAAAGCAAGTTCGATATAATGCGGTAAGATTTTTTTGGCTCCCAAGGACAGCGTTATATAGGGGTAGAGGTGTACCAGCACTGCAAACTCATCTTGGTATCTAAAAGTCATGCTTGGTTCTTTCCTTCTCACGCATTGCTGACAGTGAGAAAAGTTCTCCAGGCCAAACGGTGCCCATGGCAACACTTGTGTAATCTCATTGCTCTCAGTGGGGCTGTAAAGGTGTAACTCACTGGCCTTGCAGTTGGACTCTATAAACTATTTTGTTGATGTACAAAAAGGAATAGAATCCAGCTGCCTCTCTGATAGTTTTATTTTCTCTGCCGGGTTACCAGCAGTGAAAATAAGCTTTTGCTAAATTTTATCTCTATTTGGAATAAATTTTTTTTAAAATGTTGATCCAGCTGTTTGTTTATTTTGACATCAAAACATTGTTAGTCTTTGTCATAAACAAGTTTTTATATTTTTCCTAAGCACATTTCTCATTCTTTGGGATTATTGCCTTGCAGTTCAATTATAGCTCTTTCCATAAGAGCAGTGGCTGAAATTGCAACAGATCAATCTGGTCCCTTGCCTTCTGTGTTTGAGTAGTGGATTTCATTTTATAAAATTGCCAGTGTTACTGCCTTAACACACATGTGGACATTCTAGGTTTGTTCTGGCCTTGTTAGGGTGGCATTTTCCTTAATTCATGCCAGTTCTTCTCTTCTCATATCCTGATTATGTCCAAAGATATCTTTAGTTAAATTATCTTTGCTGGGTTCACGTTATAGGTGGGTAAAATTAAGGGAATATATGAATATGCATAGTGTTTGCATATATTCTTTTTATATAGAGATTTTACATTGTTCCTCTCAATTATTGCAAAATGCAATAATAATAAAAAAAAGCTTACTGTGTTATTTTGGTTTAGCACTGTCAAGTGGTGAAATTATATTCTTTATTTTAAATTCCATTTTAAACCCAGTTTGGTGCTCTTACCCCCCCGCTCCCTCCACCCCCCAAACTCTGGTAGTGGCACAAGGAGGGGAATAAACAGAAAGAGAGCAAATCCTGATTATTATTTTTTTAAATAGATAATAGCAGGCCAGATTCAGTCATCCTTATTCATGTTGAGTAGTATTTTACTGAACAAGTAGTCTCAGTAATTTGGTGTTAGAACACCATTCAGTCTTTCATGGTTGCCTTCTGTTTTTTCCTATAATTTTGAATGCGGTCTTGGAGCATCATTGGTTTTATTTTTATTTTTTTTGCTGACTTTATTACTACATTTTCACTGATTACATCTTAGACTTTTAATTCCTGAAGTATTGGAAAACTGTACAATTTTCTCAGTCTTCCTTTTAGGGTCTGATAGAAAGCCCATTGATGTCAGTGGAAAGATTCCCTAAGCCAGTTGGCTCTGGATCAGATTCTTAATGGGTGGTGCTGAAGGAACTTATAGTTTACTCTGAAAAGCAAAATGATAAGTGCAGATCTGACAAAGCACCCAGTCTAGAAAAAACACGTTGCTATTAAATCTTCAATTTCATGTGTAAAAATGTATGTTAGTGAGGAAGAGAGTGGTCCACAAAGATCCACCAAAAACATGTGCATTTTGACTGCATTGCTTTGATATTATTGGAGGAATGAGAGAACCTGGAGAAGTTTGGGATTTTACTAAGAAGGTTTTGCAAAATATTTGAGAACTTTCTGCAGGAAAATATTTTCCCCACAGGGTATAGTTCTTGCCCCTATTTTATTTGGCTATTACAATGCACATATGACAACTTTCTGTACTCCTTAATGGGTCTTGCATTTATTGTGGTTCACTAAAGTGTATGCAGCAATATTAATACTTAAGAATTATTTGTAAATGAACGTTAGATACATGTACATAGAAAATATCCTAAATATTAAGCAAAAGAATTCAGAAAATTTGGCAGAGCACCTTATAGTTGCTTGGTAAGAACAACATTGTGACAGGATACTAGATATCTGAGTTAGGGAGTAATGCCAGGGCTATTGGTCACAGGATCAGTGGAGATCATATAGGTTGTGTACTAGAAACTTTGTGAAAGAGAAACTGGTGGTTGTCTGCTGTTTTATTAACCTCTTATTAGTCTGACAGTAGCATTCACAAATGTCTGTTAGATAAACCTGTTTAGAAACTGAAATTCCTGTTGTGCGAGGAATTCCAAAATGTCTATATATATTTTAAGAATCAGAACAAAAAAAAACAAAAAAACCCCAGACATTTTGAAACTTCCTGCAGAACGAAATCCCCTAATTTGGTTTCAAATAAATTGAAATGACATTCTGTTTTGACATTATCTACATTTTATTTCAATACTATCAAAATCATTTGGTTTTGACTGTCAATTAGACTTTAGTTATATATGTTTATAATATAATATAAAAGTCTCAATGAGTATTTTGACATGTCATAATATAAATATGTTTATGATTATATTATATATTTTTATATAAATTGCTAACTGGTAATTAGTACTGCAATGGCTACTTGGTATTAGAATTAGTAATTGATATTTAATTGTTTTTAATTGGTACTTGGTTTGTTCAACCGGTATTCTACCTGGTCACTTGTAATGGGTCTAACTGGTATTTTGTTTAGTAATTGATAATTTTCTGTTATAGTTGGTATAATATAGAAAAACAGGGAGCCCACCCAGAAGCCAGCCAGCTAGAATTCTGGGGCAGCCTGCCTGCCAGGTGGGCATCTGGGGAGCCAGGCAGCATGCCCACTAGGTGGGCAACTGGGGAGCAGGCTAGCTGGGGATTCTGATTTTCTGCCAACCTGCTTACTCAAGTGGGCAGGTGGGAGGCAGATCAGGCAGGCCAGCTTGCCAGCCTATGTGGCTTCCACTGAAAATGTTGACAGAACTGGCATGTTTCCTTGGAACATTTCAATTCCATCAAATCAGCATTTTGCAATGGAAAATTTCTGACCAGTTCTACTCTTAGGATGTCACTCCACGAGATAAGAAACTTCCCAGTCATAGTAATCTGATTAGGAGGAAGACTTAAAAATAAAAATACATTAGTAGAAATCTTAAAAATACAAAAAAATTACCACACTGTAACTGTTATATTTCAGGAATTGTAGTAAATGTTGATTCACCACCATAAAAGAAACAAATACATAGAAGCAAAAAGTCCATATTAAAAACACCATCTGCTTTTTCCCATTCATCTTTTCTGTTTGCTTGTACTGTATTATGATTAGTTTGGCTTCTCTCTTTCAGAACCTAAACATTTTGAGCCGTTACAGAAAATCATAAATATTTCTATTCTTACTTCTCAAAGCCTGTCAACTTTTCTAATTTACTTGTATTTTCAAAAAATCTCCATTTAACATTGTAATGCCCAGTTTCATTTTTTTGGGATGCAATTTTTCTTTGTTTGTGTGGTGGTGGAATGGGGAATAGAATGCTTGAACAAAGCAGATTGTGTGTATCTTAAGTGATAAAAAGGAAAATGTACAGATAACTCTTTTTCTTCCGTTTACAATTAGTTTTCCTGCTGTAAATGCCAGATGTTTGTGGATAGGAAGCTCTACTGGTTTGTTCATAATTAACTTGGCAAACTTTGAATTAGAAGCTGTTTTACATTATAAAGGTATGATCATAAAATATTTAATTACAGTTTGATATGATTCATAAGTATTTATTTTTTTCCCCTCTGATCTGATGTGAATGATATAAGGATTTGTATGCAAAAATGGTTGCATAGGGCTGAAAGCCAGGGCTCCTGATCAATACGTGGTTAGAATTCACATGCTGTCCCTTTTCCTAGTTGTGCTGATCAGTTGCACTAGCACACTGTTATGTAATGATTAGTAATGAATTTGCATCTAATTTTATAATTTATTTATGATTATTAGACATAAGGGCTTTGTTCTGGTTGCACTTTTACTGATGTAAACTGGGAGTATCTTTATTGAAGACAATGGAGTTACACTGGTGTAAAATTAGTACAGAAGTGATTTGCACCCAATATTTTCTCTGATTGAATTTCCTGTTAAAAAAGGGACAATACCATTTTACAATTTTTCTGGTAAAGATTACAGTGGCCTCACCATTCAGTTTGCTGGATCATGCGCATTAATGAGGAAGGCAGTTAATGGGAAGGTAAGCACACAATTACTATGTTTATTAAACAAGTTATTAAGTATTCAATAACTTTCAGGTGAATGGTGCAAATACTGTTCAATTACTTTTAAACTTCTCTGCTTTATTTTCTAAAGTTTTGTTATCAAAATGTTGAAAGCATGCTGAATAAATTTTGTTTTACTTGCTGTGAATTGTATAGTACTTTTACTGAAGGTGGTTGATGATTCCACTGTATAGTCAATGAGTAACTTTAAAATCCCCACCACGTATATACTATTATTAGTAACAAAAACTTAAATAGATTTTTCTAGTTTTTGATATGAACCCCAGAAAGTTATGTCAGGAACAACAAATGAGGCAGGTGCAGGTGCTCTGGTGAGGAAGAAGACATAAGAAGTCTTCCTCTCTCTTTCCCAAACAGGGCCGGCCCACAACATTTTGGCACCTGAGGCGGGGAGCTCAAATGATGCCCCCATTCCCCCTCGCTTGGGCCAAAACTTTGAAAGGTCTCAATTCTGCCTTCTTCCTATTCTACTCCTCTCATGGTACTGCTCTGCTACCTCCCCAATAAAGGAGAACTAACAACTTAAAATGCCTTGTTCAAAAATGTTAAGTAACACCTGAACAGCAAATGTAACTTTTCTTGTCTGCATAGTAAACACTGGCATTTTTATCTGTTTGAATAATCAAAGTGATGCTTTCCGTGCCTTTTTGGTTGCGAAGATTTGAACTGCTTCCTGAAGGTCCACAGTCTGGGCCAGCTCATGCTCTATTGAGATGGTTGCAAGGCCAACCAGCCTCTCCTGTGTCATTGTGGAGCGTAGATGTGTTTTTATTAACTTCAGCTTGGAGAAGCTGCGTTCTCCACTGGCAACTGTTACAGGAAGTGTTAGAAGTATGCGCAGAGCAACAAAAGCATTTGGAAAGAGGGTGGTCATCTTATTTGTGTACATATATTCCAGAACAGCCTTTGGAGTTGATCCTACTGAAATGTATCTTGAAAGGGCTTTCAGTTCATCACCTAAATCACTCGCATTAATATCACGCATGTCATCATGTGTCAACACTGTCTCTAGTGACCTGCATTGCTGGTGTAGGTCTTCTTCAGGTATAGTGAGGAGTTTTGGAATATCATACAACATCCCAAATATACTGCTGTGTTCCTTGAGCTGCATGAAACAAACATTCTTTAACTGACTGTATTGCACAATCTAGCACCTGGTTAAAAAATTCAACTTTGAATTGTTGTTTGGGGTCTCTTATGGGATTATCCCGTGCCTCATAATCAAAATGTCTTCTTCGGTGACTCTTGTATTCTTGAATGGGTGGGAAAATAGCTTCAGTGTGAAGTTCCTCTGCCAACTTCTGTGCACTCTGTAGAACGTTTTGAAATCCCTCATCTGACCGGTAAGACTGTAGGTATGACTTTGCTTTGTCCAGTTGTTCCATTGCTCCAGATATATCAAGGTCAACACCTTGGAGTCTCTTGCTTACAACATTTATTTCAAACACTATGTCATGCCACAACACTAAGCCACACAGAAATTTGAAGTGATGTATGTTTCTGGTGATTCCATTTCCCTCTGCCACTGTTCTCCCACGAACAGTTCCTGTCATAGCATTATCCTCCATAATGGCAACTATGACATCCTCTATCTTCCCAATTTGGTGTTTGATAGGCTTTATCGCCTCCACTCGACTTTCCCATCATGTGGCACTCAGTGGTTTCAGTGTCAGAGAGGATGTTCCCAGATGTTGCTTCAAAATTTGCCATCAATGAGTTGATGCAGAGAAAAATACATATATGCTTTGAATTACATTAAAAAATTCAGCAGCCTCACTAGAAGCTGATGCTGCATCACTGACCACCAAGTTCAATGAAGGAGAACTGCATGGAACAAAAAAAGCTCGAGGGTTTAACTCTGGGATCCGTGTCTGCACTCCTCTGTTCTTTCCTCTCATGTTGGCACCATTATCGTAGCCCTGACCTCTCATGTTAGCTATCTCAATTCCCATATCTTCCAGCTTTTTAAGAAGCAAATTTGTCATACCAGCTCCTGTAGTATCATCAATGTCAATAAATTCTAGAAAATGCTCTCTGACAGTCACCATTGCAGGGACATTTTCACTAGGTTCTGTTGTTGTTGTTGTTGTTGTTACAAAATGCACCATTAAAGTCATTTGTTTCGTCTGGCTGATGTCAGGTGTGCAGTCCAGAATAACAGAGTAATATCTTGCTGACTTCAGATCTGCCACAATCTTCTGTTTGACTTTTGTTGCCAGAAACTGTATGATCTCATTTTGAATTGTTTTTCCAAGGTAGTGGTGTGTGTACATTTCTTGGGTGGTGACTCTTCTTAGATACTCCTGGAGAACAGCATCAAATTCAGCCATCAGCTCCATAATTTTAAGGAAGTTTCCATTGTTTGGCACATACAGCTGATCTGAAGTGCCACTCAGTGCTAGGTTTTGGGTAGCAAGCATTCTTACAATGGCAATGAGCCTTTTCAGAACATTTTGCCAGTAAAGAGACTCTGATGCAATCTTCTCTTGATGCTGATCATCTATAGTGGCCTTTAACCTTAGTCTCATCTCAAGCTCTTTCCACCTATGGAATGCTCTCTGGTGATTTGCTGCCTTCTCATGGCATGCCAGATTTCTAGCCAGATTTTTCCAGTCCTTTGTTCCTGTAGAACCCAGTGTGGCTGGAACATTCTACTGGAACAGTTTGCAACAAAAACAGTATGCAGCATTCTGGGTTTTTGAGTACATAAGCCATGGCCTCTCCACTTTGTCACCATTGGGGATTTCATGCCAGTAATGTGTTGGATGGAAACTTCTATTTTCATTGTCTTTGGGGAACATGAAATTTTTCACTTGCTGTGGCCCATGCAGTACAAGGAAGTCCCTCAGGCTACTGCTCAAGTGGGTCCACAGTCCTGGATCATCTAGACTTAAGGAACTAAACTCAGCACAGCTGTTTCTTGCGCCTCCACCACACTCTTCTCTGATCTACTCTTTTCTTCAGGAATGTGCATGGTTACATCCATTTGAGATGGAGATATGGATGCTGCAGTAGCTGCCATGTCACCTGCACTCTGACTAACTTGACGATCAGGCATCTCCTCACCGTTCACATCCTCACTGGGGCCGGAAGGCTCCCCGTGAACATCTGTGTCTATGTATCTCAGGAGAGCTCCTTCCAGCTTAGATAGAAAAGCTTCCTTTGCTTTCTTTCTTTTTCTGAATGCTGCCCCAGAGGGGCGTTTTCTTCTTTCACTCATGACTGCTGTTCTGTTCAGCTACAGTGACTCTCAACACTCAATTGAAGGGGACAAATAAGCAGGCTGGTAGGAGGGCCTGAGTGAGGGAAGATATCAGCGTCTTAAGGGCCTAACTGGCTCCTACTACTTCAGTTGACTGTTCTCCTCAAATGGGTTCAGGGAAGCAGCAGGAAATGGGAAGCTCCCTGAGAAGCTGGTGTTAATCAGTCCAGGCTCCTGGGGGTGCTAGAGAGGTACATAAGAGGCTCCTCCTCCTCCTCGCTCTCCCTTCAGCTCCTGCTGCTTTCTGTTAGTCCTGCTCACCTTTTCTCCTGCCTACCTGTTATGTCTCTTGTGCCCTCCTTCCTCCAGCACAGCACTCCACTATCTCTGTGCATCTAGACCAGAGAGGATACATATGCACCACCAGGAGACACAATTTTCTACACTCGGGGTCCTAGTGGCACCCTCCCCACAGTCTGACACATGAGGTGGCCGCCTCAGTTTGCCTCATGGTAAGGCCAGCCCTGTTCCCAAGCAAGCTGCAGGGCAGGATCCCTTCCAATCCTTTTGAGAGAGCTCTGAAAGTTATTTGATGATGTGGCAGCTTGTGCACCACATCAAGAAAGCATGACCTGTTACTTAGGGCATGTGAGTTTTTCCTGCTGGTATGGCCTATTTGCTGCAGTGCTTGTTGCCCACAGGACTGTGAACTGAGCCAAGGGCCTTATTCCTACTTAAAAACAGGAGCGTTTTTGTTTTAAAGATGACTTCTGCTCACTCATCCCTGCAGCCCAGGATCTTGATATAAATTCACTTCCTTGAAGACCCACGGAATTTCCTCCTAGATACACTTCCTTTTCATGCTACTTTTGTGGTATCAGGATTGTAGAGGGGGTTAGAGTTCACACTTCACCCCAGGTATGCAGGCCAGTTTGGGGTGCAATTAAGTTCCTTAACCAGTTTGAACATATGTTTAGGAAGACAATGGCTGCCCTCCTGAGTACTGCTTAACCCTTTGATTTTATTCGGGTGGATCTAATCCATCTAACAGTTACTGGTTTATTTGCAGTTTTCATGAATGGCATTGAATAATCCCTCACTTTCTGCTGTCATCAATAATGTTTATCTAGAGTTATAGCTTAATTTGAAGTGAGGGGAATGTTACATCATGGTCTTGTCACTGCAGGTTTTCTGCTTGCTTACCTCGATGTTTGAAAATACGATTGCTTTGCTGGAGATTAACCTTGCTGCTTTGATGAGATCTCAGCAGAGTGATTTTCTCTTATGTGGAAAGGAGAAGAGGCTTTCAGTTATTGCAAGGTATGCGATGGTTTCAGATATTTCATGGTTCTAGTAGTGTCCCCATAGGTGCTCCACTTCAGATGTGTTTATATTCCATGAACCTTTGATCAGAGATTTTTGGTGGCAGAGCCCATCTGGCCCATGCGTGCACTCTACACATCCTCCAGCCCGGCACTGAGACTATATAGGGCTGTGCAGTCGAACCACCCTCAGTTCCTTCTCTGCTGCTTCGTCCTGAGACAGATTGTTAGTGTGCCTTTCTGTTCAAAACTACAAACTAATTACCCTTCCTACTTATCTATGTACCTAGTGAGCTAACTAGCTTGTATTTTGAAGGGTTAGTCTTAATTCCTTCCCCCTTCTCCTCAGATCACTGTTGCTCTAGAGTATGCCAGGCTCTCTAGGCTTCAAACGGTGCCTCTCTTGCCAGAAAGCTCTCCTCGTCAGTGACGGATATTCCCAGTGCATCTGCGGCTTGGAGGAGTCATATGTCCCTCAAAAGTGCTCCGTTTGCTCTGCTTTCCTAGCTCTGCCTGTAAAGAATTGAGAGATGAGACTCTGACTCTTAATGGTAGAACGTTCTCTCCATTCAGTATCAGATCCAGGCCAGCACCTCCCCCCGGCCATCAGTTATAAGATTGGGATACTCCATCCATTTTTCCTCCCTTCCTGCTGTCCTCTTTTCCCCCCCCTCCCCTGTTGCTCATCAGGGACTCCTCTAATGAGTCATTCCTAAATCAGGAAGTTGACTTCCTTCTGCGTATAGGAGCCATAGAAAAGTTCCAGTTCAGCACAGAAGGGAGGGGGCTTCTACTCCAACTGTTTCCTGGTCCTGAAAAAAAACGGGGGATGGAGACCGGTTTTAAATCTAAGACTCCTAAATAACTTTTTGAAATCTCAAAAATTCAAGATGACGACTCTCTCACTCTCTGATAATTCCATCATTATAACTGGGGTATTGGTTGTCGGCCCTTGATCTTCAGGACACCTATTTTCATATCACCATTCATCCATCTCAAGCGATTCCTTTGCTTTTTGATGATCAAGATCACTGTCAGTATTGAGTGCTCCCATTTGGTCTCTCTTCTGCCGCCAGGGTGTTCTGGAAGATGTTAGCAGGGGTTGCAGCTTACCTCGAACAACTGGGGATAATTATATGTCTGTCTAGATGACTGGCTACTCAAGGGCCAATCTTCAGTGAGGTTCTCTCTGCAGTAAGGATGGCAAGGTCCCTGTTCTGTGAGTTAGGGTTGCAGGTCAACATCAAGAAATCTATTTTGACCCTGGTGCAATGGGTAGAGTTTATAGGCGCCTCCTTAGATGCAATATCAGCCAGGGCTTACCTGCCCACTGTCAGGTTCCTGATGTTAACAGCTTTAATCTCAAAGATTCAAATCAGCCCACAGACATCAATAAGAAATTTTCTTCAACTGCTCAGACACATGGCAGCATGTACCTTTGTGACACTTTGTGCCAGGCTACACCTTTGATGTTTCCAGGGCTGGCTCAGGACTATTTAGACTCCAAACAAACACAGTCTGAGCAAGCTGGTGTTGGTCCCTTGTCAAGTTTGCGATTCTCTCGGTTGATGGAAAGACCCAGACAAGGTCTGTGTGGGAGTTTCAGGACTACAAGTGAGAGTTGGACTCTCAGATACTCAATCAGATCTTTGACTTGGGGAGTTCCAGATATAGATCTGTAACACGAGCGGACTCACCCCTGCAGCGCCTCCTGCTGGTCTCTCAGGGAATTAGCTCGACCCAGCCTCCGGAGCGCCCTCTGCAGGCCGGTGATCTGCCTTGCTCTCTACTTCTGGGCCCCATGTCCCTCCCAGGACCCCGGTGCCCCTTGCTCGGGATGCTGCGCCCTGGCAGTACCCACACGCTAGGTCTCCCCTCCCAGGGGAACCCCACCCACTAACCCTACCTCGCCTCAGTGTCAGGCTACTGCCAGTCACCATCTAGCCCCACTCCCTGGGGCAGACTGCAGTATCAGCCTACTCATCACAGGCAAGGTTGGGTTTGGGCCTACTGCCTTGGCCTATCTCCGGGCTTCCCTCTGCAACCCCCAGTACCTCCTGGCCTAACACTAGGCCGCAGCCTGGGGCTTTCCAGGCTGGAGCTCCCCAGCTCCCCAGCCCTGCTCCACCCAGGTACTCTGCTCTAGTTCCCTGCAGCCAGGCCCTTCTCTCTCTGCACTCAGAGAGAGACTGCTGAGCCTTTATAGGGCCAGCTGGGCTCTGATTGGGGCGTGGCCCAGCTGCAGCTACTTCCCCCAATCAGCCCAGGGTGTTCTCTCTCACCCCCCGTCCTTTCCAAGGGCTGTTTTTAAACCCCTCAGAGCAGGAGCGGGTGACCACCCCGCTACAAGATCATTGCCAACAAGAAGTGCAAATGACTTTGTTTGGTGGGAAGGGTGCTTAGACCATCTCTCACTAAAAGATGCCTTTCTTGTTCTGTGGACAAGAGGCCATCTCTGATACCTCTGCTTCTGAGGGTGGTAAACAAAATCAAGCATGACAAGGCCAAGATCATATTAATAGTTCTGACATGACCCAGACAGACCTAATTCACCTGTTGGTCAGGCAATGGCTCCTCTGTTCATTCCTCTTCTTCTCTCTTACGAAGCACGTCGGATGTTTCACCCTACCCGAGGATCCTTCATCTCAAAGCTTGGCTTCTCGATGGTTCATAGGAATAGAGACTTCATGTTCTGAGGAGGTACAACAGGTATTATTGAACAGTAGAAAAGATTCCATGAAATATACGTAACTTCACAAGTTGAAGAGGTTCAGCATTTGGTGTGATCAGAGACATTTTCCACCTGTTCACTCATCCTTCTCAATATTTTGGACTACCTTCCAGAGTTTAAAAAGACAAAAATTATGTAAAAGTTCTATCAGGGTACACCTAGCAATTATAGCAGCCTCTCATTCCCCAGTTGAAGCATTTCAGTTTTCGCTCATCCCACAACTGTGAGGTTTCTCAAAGGGTTGCGGAACTTTTCACTCAAATTAAGGAACCCACTCTAATTTGGGATTTGAATCTGTACTTAAATGCCTTATGAATCTTCCCTTTTGATTCAGTGGCTACCTCTTCCCTCATTAATTCTTCTATGAAGATGGCCACATCGCCTCTGGCTGAAGGGTTGGAGAAATAGGGGCTCCCATGGCAGGCCCTCTGTTTATAGTATTTTTCAAGGACAAAGTTTCCTTATGTCCCCATCTTAAATTTTAATCGAGGTGTCATAGGAGTTTCATATTAATCAACTCATACATCTTCCCATCTTTTTCCCAAAACCTTATCAGTCCAGGGAGGATGCTTCATTACAAACGTTGGATGTTAGGAAGGCAATAGCCATTTTTCTGGACAGAATCAGGTAATTTGGGAATTTACTCAGTTTGTGTCCATTGCAGATGGATCTAAAGGTTTAGCAGTTTTCACCCAGAGTCTCTCGACTTGGGGACTTCTGATTGTGCTGTATCATGCTACAGATCATCTGACATTCAGCCTCCTAGGGATTTGGTCCATTCCACAAGATCTCTATCTCTATGGCCTTGCTCAAATGTGTTCCTATTCTGGACATTTGCAAGGCTCCAACTTGGACTTCAGTATATACCCAAGATGTACCTTTTCCAGACATTATGCTGTAGTCCAGTCTTCAAGATCAGATACCGCCTTTGGGAATGCAGTTTTATCAGTCTTGGATGTGGCTCTGAAGCCCCATCCTCAACCTGCGGCTACTGCTCAGTAGTCACCTGAAGTGAAGCCCCCTGAAGGAGGAGAGGTTACTCACTCTGTGCAGTAACTGGAGTTCTTTGAGATGTGTGTCCCCATGGGTGTTGCACTACCTGCCCTCCTTCCCCTTTGCTTCAGAGATTCCTTTGAGGACTTTGCGGTTGAGAAGGAACTGAGGGCACTTTGACTGTACAGCCCTTTATAGCTTCAGTCCGGGGCACAAGGATTTGTAGGGCAAATGTGTGAGCCGAACAAGTGGTACTACCAAAAATCTCAGCTCAAAGACGCATGGGGTGTAAGCACATCTAAAACGGAGTGCCTGTGGGGGAGACACATCTGGAAGAACTCCAGTTACAGCACAGGGTGAGTAACCTCTCATTTTTTCTCAGTGTACAGAACTATGGATTTGTATTCTAAATCTGAAATACACAGATTAAAAACCATTAGAGGTTATATTGTTCCATGATCACATCTTATTAATCTACTCATTTGCCTATCACTGTAAAATACTGTAGTTTAGCTAATATAGTGGGTGAAATCCTGAAATCCTTGGCAGACCTTCAACTGGCTTCAGTAGGGCAAGCACTTCACCCATACTGTCTTGGACTCTTCAGTCAGTATTCAAATAAATGAGCAATGAATTGGGTTTTTTAAAAAAATTCTGAGAGCAGAGGCGGGCAAACTTTCTGACCTTTGAGCCGCATCAGGTTTCGTAAATTGTATGGAGGGCCGGTTAGGGGAGGGGGTCCTGGCCCGGCCCCCACCTCCTATCTGCCCCCCCGGGACTCCTGCCCCATCCAACCCCCCCTGTTATCTAATGGCCCCTCTGGGACCCCTGCCCCATCCACACACCCCACTTCCTGTCCCCTGACCGCCCCCAGACCACCGCCGCCCCATCCAACCCCTCCTCTCATTCCTGACTGCCCCCCCGGGACCTCGCCCCATCCAACCACCCCTTCTCCCTGCCCCCTGCTGCCCCATCCAACCCCTCCTCCTCCCTGACTGCCCCCCGGGATCCCTGCCCCCATTCAACCCCCTGTTTCCCCCCCCCCAACCACCATCCACACCCCTGCCCCCTGATCACCACCCTGAACTCCCCTGCCTTCTATCCAACCCCCCCTGCCCCCTTACCATGCTGACTGGAGCGCTGGAGGCGTTCCAACCACGCCATCCGGCTGGAGCCGGGCCACGCTGCCGTCGCCGTCACCACAGAGCACTGGGTCAGGCCGGGCTGTGCAGCTGCGCTGCCCCAGGAGCTCACAGCCCCGCCACCCAGAGCATTGCGCCGGCGGCGGAGCGAGCGAGCTCAGGCTGTGGGGGAGGAGGACAGCAGGGGAGGGGCCGAGGGTGAGCCTCCTGGGCCAGGAGCTCGGGGGCCGGGCAGGACGGCCTCGCGGGCCATAGTTTGCCCACCCCTGTCTTAGAGTAATGTTTTGGGAGTCCTAATCCTAGGTCAGGTTTGGCTGTGCCTGTGTGGTCCTTGTAACACCATACATTTGGGGTGGATTTAGTCAACTGCGCATTCTTTAAATTTGCACTTTGCAAAACGCTAATTGGTATTTCTCTGTCTCTATCTGATAGCCAAAAATATAACTTATAGTATTTTATTCTAATATGAAGATCGTATTGTGACGGGTTGGATCACAGAAAACCCCTTGGGAACTGCCAACTGATGTGCTGGGATTACCTCTGAGCCCGCTTTCCCTGGCAGCTTGGGACTTCAGTGTCCTGCCTGGTTCGAGCCAGACATGCTAGCCTGCTACAAACACAGACCCAGGTCTGAACAACGTCTCCCAAAAGCTACAGGCTTAACTGAAAACAGCTTAAGAAGTGTTCCTGTCTCCGACACTCAGATGCCCAGCTCCCAAAGCTGTTCAAACCCCAAATAAATCCGTTTTACCCTGTATTACGCTTATACAGGATCAACTCATACATTGTTTGCCTTCTATAACACTGATAGAGAGAGAGACACAGCTGTTTGCCCCCGCCCCCCCCAGGTATTAATACATAATCTGGGTTAATTAATACGTTGAAAAGTGATTTTATTAAATACAAAAAGTAGGATTTGAGTGGTTCCAAGTAATAACAGACAGAACAAAGTGAATTACCAAGCAAAATAAAATAAAACACGCAAGTCTATGCCTAATACAGTAAGAAGCTGAATACAGATAAAATCTCACCCTCAGAGATGTTCCAATAAGCCTCTTTTACAGACTAGCCTCCTTCTAGTCTGGGTCCAGCAATCACTCACACCCCTGTAGTTACTGTCCTTTGTTCCAGTTTCTTTCAGGTATCCTTTGGGGTGGAGAGGCTATCTCTTGAGCCAGCTGAAGACAAAATGGCAGGGTCTCCCAAGGGCTTAAATAGACTTTCTCTTGTGGGTGGAGACCCCCTCCTCTCTCCTATGCAGAATCCAGCTCCAAGATGGAGTTTTGGAGTCACATGGGCAAGTCACATGTCCATGCATGACCCAGTTCCTTACAAGTGGCAACCATTGCTTACATGCTACCTTGAATGCCCCAGGTAAACTTCTTATGTGGATTGGAATCTTCCAAGGTTCCCTTGTCTGTTAAGTGTTTCTTGATTGGGCACTTAACTTGCAAATTCCTTTCTTAAGAAGCTGACCAAATGCCTTACTAAGGCTACTTAAAATCAAACAAATAAACAGCCAATATTCATAACTGCAAATACAAACATGATACATGCATACAAATAGGATGAATATATTCAGTAGATCGTAACCTTTGCAGAGATATGTTACATGGTATATGTAGCATGAAACGTATTCCAGTTATGTCATATATACATTCATAAGCATATTTCCATAAAGCATTATGGGGTGCAACGTCACATGTATCTAATGCAATTTTGTTGATTTTTATCTTTAGTTGCTCTCTGTTGCCAAATTCTCCATTGTGTACTGAGTCTTTGAAGAAGGAAAGCTGCAAACCTACCAATAAAAAAAAACTTGGTAAGTGTAAACCAATCTTAAGGTGAACAGTCAACATACAGATTCTTCATAATATTACCTCGTATAGCTAACTAGTGCTATATCTAGCCAATATATTATTTTCGTTGTCAACTTGTAAGTTGCATTATATTTTCAATTCTATGCTTTATTTAGTGCTACTTTCCTTCTTAAAATGTACCTGTATAAGTGGTGGTCTTTAAAAAATTAAACTTTTGAGAACTTTCTGTAGGGAATGTGGAACCTTTGATTATGTGTCATGGCATGCACACCGAGGAGTTAGATAAAAAACATGAAATACTGTTGCTGGCAGATTGCAACATAACACTATTTTATTTCTTCGAATGATAACTTGCAAGATCCCAAGAACAGAGAGACAAAGCAGGCTAGTTCCTAAAACAAAGGGGCACAACTCACCTCACCTACTTTAGCTGTTTGCTTGCAAAATTGACTGCTTTTGGGTCCAGTTTTGCACACTTTCCTACAGAGTGCTCTAGTCTACAAGTAGGATGAGGACCCCACCTTGAAATTTGAAGTGAGAGTCTACAATTTAAGAGAGTTTTTAGTACACCACAGCTTTTCAGTTTGCACATGTGATTCAAGTTAGTTAGTTTGCTCTTTTCCCAAGGAGATTTACTATAATTTTCAGTATTGTCTTCTTTAAATTTGTATGTATTCATGGTCAGTTTTCCGGTCCTCCTCTTGAATGAGTTGTCTTTTGACAACATTTTTAACGAAAGCAAACCCCATGCAAATGCAGAGCTTACTTGATTGTAAAGATTTCAACCGGTCTACTTCCAATACCCATGGTAGCACATGTAACATAGGATTGTTGAGGTTGCTAGGCTCCCCGCTTTGTTGCAGGATGCCTCTCATTCCCCAAAGCTCTGTCTGAAGTGGGAATCCTAGCAGCTCCTAGTGCTCCAGCTGGGGAACCAAAGGCTAGCAGACTTTCTGCTGTGGAGCAGCTAAGTGAAATCAACATTCTTGTCATTTTCATGGCTGCTATTCAGTGAATGGCAGCCATAAAATTGACAAGAATGTCAGTTTCACATTTTGTTTCAGGAACACTGTAGTGTTTATGAAATGAAGTTTTTGAGGATCTCTGGTTCAATGGGAAATGTTGCTTGCATTCCAAATCAGAATGAAAGCATATTAATAAATACTGAAATCCCTGAGTTTTGGCTGGCTCTAGTCTCACATGCACTTTAAAGGGTTAAATTTGGCTCACTATCTTTTTTTTTTTTTTTGAGTTGACATGTACAAAATATTTAACTTCGCATTATAAAAATAGAGAGTCCTGTGGCACCTTTAAGACTAACAGATGTATTGGAGCATAAGCTTTTGTGGGTGAAAGCCCACTTCGTCGGATGCATGTAATGAAAATTTCCAGGGGCAGGTATAAATATGCTGGCAAGAATCAGTCTGGAGATAACGAGGTTAGTTCAATCAGGGAGGGTGAGGTCCTCTGCTAGCAGTTGAAGTGTGAACACCAAGGGAGTGCAAATTTGACACCATCAGATCAGGATTAAACAAAGACTGTGAATGGCTAGCCAACTACAGAAGCAGTTTCTCCTCCCTTGGTGTTCACACTTCAACTGCTAGCAGAGGACCTCACCCTCCCTGATTGAACTAACCTCGTTATCTCCAGACTGATTCTTGCCAGCATATTTATACCTGCCCCTGGAAATTTCCATTACATGCATCCGACGAAGTGGGCTTTCACCCACGAAAGTTTATGCTCCAATACATCTGTTAGTCTTAAAGGTGCCACA
Source organism: Terrapene triunguis (assembly GCF_002925995.2). NCBI lineage: Eukaryota > Metazoa > Chordata > Testudines > Emydidae > Terrapene > Terrapene triunguis. The sequence continues at coordinate 25,966,816 of NW_020664436.1, forward strand.
GGACTCTCTGTTGCTTTTTACAGATCCAGACTAACACGGCTACCCCTCTGATTATAAAAATAGTTTTAAGTATTTCAAAATGATTTTCTATAAGACTGCCACCAGTTGTACCCCTGTATTTGGCTACACCCATATAATATTCTTGACTTGGGTGAGCTCCACACATTTTACTGAGAGCAGAATTTGGTGCTCTATGCAAATTTTAAACTGTAATACAGTAGCTAGTTAATAGCTACTTTATAGTTAGTTATATAGTGATTTAATTTCCACGCCTTGACTTCTGTGAATGTTCAGAAATATGTTGGTAAAAGTTTTTTCTCTTTTGGAAAAAAAAATTCACATGGGAAATGAACATGCACAACCACAAAAATGTCACCTTCTATTCTTATAGAAGCACACAAGAGACAACTGTAATGAAATAGGCAACTAAAAAGGAAATGACAATTATGCACTATACTGTTCAAATGTCTTTAAAATTGAGTCAGTTATGCAAAGAAATATTAATAGAAATTATCAATTTTAAAATAATGTAATCATATTACTATTTATAATGACCTTTTAGACAGTAACTTCATGAGGACTCAGACCACATAAAATATCCCATACTTAGTATTAATTTATGATCATATAGTAAAGCTTCCATTATTGGAACTCTAGTTTGAAATACATGTTTTACAAAGTTGGTCATATGGCTAATTATTCAACTGTTCTGCCAGTTGTTTTAAGTTTTTGCTGCTGCTTCTAATATACTGTACAGAATCATTATTCTTGTACTTCAGGTGTTACTGCTTGTCCCCTTTGGAATGTTTTTCTCTTTAAGATGACAATAAGTTAGTTAATTTATGTTTAATTTGTACACAATAATTGTCAGTTACTGTAATTTTCAGAAGTTGAACATGCAGACATTATGAAATTCATCTTACAAAGGAACGCATGTTCAGATGCATTCTTCTTTTTAATAACAAAACTTCCAATCCAAGAGAACCAACGCCCACTTTGATTAATAGGACATACTAAAAGTGTATAATATATGATAGTAATATTGTTCAGATGAGGTTGACGTAAGTTTGACCTTTGTGGAATTGATCATTTAAAAAAATAATTCTGTTAAGACTTAATACTCTCTCCGAAACATTTTACAGCAACTGGCGAACCATTATTCCAGAACACATTGATACCTCTATGAAGTATTTAAGATGCTTCTAACAGGACTCGTGAAACAAAGTTTATATAAAATATTTGGCTAACTTGTGCTTTGTACTGGAAGTATTTTTATAATTAATTAATAGTGCTTGTGGTATATCTCTTATAGTTACTCTCTGAATTTATTATACTGTTTACACTGCTTTTGGTGTTCTGCAGCAATGTAGTTATAGTTTAATACAGTAAGAGTAAGAGAATTTTTGACAAATATAACATGGTAACAATTCTGGAGGTTTAAAATAGGCTATATTTTTCTGATATAGTGAAATCACTGGTTCCGTGTCAGTGTTAATAAACTGCTCCTGAGCTGAAAATTAGAGTTACCACATGATCCAAGGTTCTTTAAATAGAGGTTTGTAGAAAGTAGGTAACTGCTGAGATGGCATTTGAAGTTAGAGCGGAAGTTTTACGTGTCTTAAAAGGCCGAATTCTGTTTCTAGAGTCACATATGGTGCTCATTAACTCAACTGGGAGCTGTGTGTGTAGCTGGGGCAGATGTAAGCCTTACAGAGTGTAATCCGTGTCAGTTCATGAACAGGTGTTAGAAGAAACCAATCTCTTTTTCTTCTCAAGTGGAGGAAAGTGGTGCAAAAATAGCTGTTGGAACTAGTGTATGAGAAATGCAGAAGAAAAAAATATGTAAAGTAGTACAGAGTACATGAATCAACCAGATGAGATGACAGTAGAAAGGAGAACTATTCTGTCTTTGAATAATTGGGTCATCAAAAAAAACCATGTATGATTAAGCCGTTTGCTATTGTATGGGGGATGTATTTGTTGAACCTTGTCATAACATCATAGGACAAAATTGGGATGCCTTTTGTCTCTCATCATTGTATAATTATATATTGCTCAGACTTGTAGTCAATGGAGTTTCTAATAGTCAATAGCATTTGTAATGGAGATATAAGACATCTGCTTAGGGAGGCTGTTATGTATATAATTTCCCTTTGACTTTAGTGGGAGCAGGATCATGTGCATTCTTTAAAGTAGACTGATGTCTTACTTTCAGTTAGCTCCATAGTTCTCTGCAAAGAGTGCTTTGTGTGAGCTGTATAACGCTGTCAGGATAGTGAATCCAGCTATGTCTGTGTTCATAACCATTGGCAACTTATGACTTTTGTAGAACATCATCCAAGCAAAGTATATCAGGCTGTCCAATATATCCTTCAAGAGGGACTAGAGATCAAGGCATAATTTGTATGGTTTGTTCTCACACTTCTAGCAAAAGATCACTGATTTGCCTTTTGACATGAACCCCCTAAGACTCATGAACAGTGTGTTAACCTGCTGCCAGATAATATTCTTCCCTATGAATTTCATCGGGGGGGGGGGGGGGGGGGGGCGGGAAGGCTGCTTTAAGTAAAAGCATCTCATTACTTAAAGTTTTTCAGGTATTGGAAGAAAATTTTTGTCATCTCATTGTCCCAGTTGTATAGAGGTGGTGCAGCTACCTCCACAGATACGGCAATTTCTGCAGTATCCTTGGGAGATATTATTGAGTTCAGATAGCTTTGGAGACCATTGTATTATAAATTCAAATCTTATTGTGGGGAAATAGAACAGGGGGGCCTTCTTTTTAATAGCCAAAACTGTAAATCTGAAGGCCCCGAAATAAACCCTCCAACAGAGATCTGTTATGCTGACTACCCTTACACAGAGCAGTACAGGCCCAGGCCTAAGCAAGACTGAACAACACAGTTCTCTGCCAAACTCGGTCAAGGGTCATGACCAGAGGAGGGAGGGGGGAGGAAGTAACAGTGGTAAAAGCCTCGGCAACCTAATAACCACATGTTTATGAAATATAATAACCGCTTGTGTGAAGCAATAGGTAACTTTAGCTAAATGCAACTCTTCCTGTTGTTCCAGCTATCTGCAAAACCAGCCAATCATATACCCTCTTTGAGCGTCCTATGTTAACCCCCTTGTGCCCATAACCATAAAGCCCCGGAAAATAATATGTACCCTGACGAGAAATACCCCTAAACTGGTGCCAAGTACCACCCCTGGGGAAAACCACCAAGCGCCCCCGTACCCAAATAAAACACCCAATTCTCAGAAAATAATGAGGAAGGTGCCAGGAAGGGGGGACTGACCCCAACCCCAATTTCTTAACTCATGATGTATTGTTTGTACTTTGCTTGCGGTTTAATGAAATAAAAGCCACCTGCGAGCGGTCCTCGGTGTGTCAGTCTTCGGACTGCACCCCAGTGCACTGGTATGTATGTCAATAAACTGGCCTCAGGCTTGAGTCTGTAAACTAAAATCAATGCGTGGGTGTCTTTGACCACGACATTATGTACTATTGTGGGATTGTATATTACTTGTCTAGGGCAGTGGTTCCCAAACTTGGTTTGTGGTTTGTTCAGGGTAAGCCCCTGGCGGGCGTGAGATGCTTTGTTTACCTGAGCGTAAGCAGGTACAACTGCTCGCAGCTCCCAGTGGCTGCGGTTCGCCGCGGGGCTACAAAACTATAAATCTTCCTGCAATTGAAGGCTTTTATGGAAGCTGGTATCAGAGATATCTATGATCACTTTCAAATGAATGCTGTAGAAGGTGAAATATTAAATCTAATATTTAATAATTAAATTTTTAATCTGATGTTTAGCATTTGTTGTTTTATTGATTTGTCACATAAACAGCAATATGTAAACAAATATAAATTGTATTCTCTCAACTGTCCAGTTACTGGTATTCTAGACAATTAATTTGACACATCTTCCACAATCATTATCCAATTTTAAATATTTAGAATGTAGAACAATTTATATATAAGGAGACAGCAATTGTTCCATTATCTTAAAGAAATAATTTCCCTCTAACTTGAATTATGGAAATGTAATATTAAGAAAATTCTCTACTAAAAGTTCAAGCTATTTTAATGCAGGTATGAAGGGCACAATGAAAGACCAGTCACTGGTTTTCCACAGTAAAATTAAGTCATCAGGCTACACAACAGCACCACAGTGAGTAGAAATGCTATTAAAGATATTTTATATGGATGTAATATTACTGTACCTTGTTTCCTTTTTTATTGTGTAGAAATACCTTGTGGCAACTGTGGAATAAATGATGCATTGAAAATAAAATAATGGTACAAAATACAGATAAATAGGCTGCTAACAATGTGTTAGAAATTAAAATACTCAGTTTATGAGCAATCTATTGATACTTAATAATACCTCATTTAATCAATAGGGATAGACACATGGAACTTTTGTTCACCATACTCAGGGGTGAAAGTAACTCTGAAAACTTACTGGTCTGGGGGCCTTTGGCAGAAGGGTAGGGGCTGGGGGATCAGCATCCCCTGGCCCGCACCGCCTGGGGCTCCAGCAGCGATTTAAAGGGCCCGGGGCTCTGGCCGCTGCTCCCTCCCCCATTGGTAGCCCTGCTGATAGGGACCCGGCAGGGCCGCCGACGGGGGACACAAAAGAGGCAGCTATGTTAAAGCGCTGCCGTGGCAGCGCTTTAAGCAGGGCCCTTGCTTTAAAGTCAGCTGGGTACGGGACAGTACCAGCGGCCACTTTTTACCGGTATACTGTACCGGCCCACTTTAACCCCTGACTGTACTTCTCTTGCTTCTTTCCTTCTCTTTCACTCGATGACATTCTCTCTCCTTCAACATGTACTTTTGGTTTCTGTTTTTCTCTATTAAGTCTATTTAATAAAGAGTGTGCAATAATTCCCTCTTTCCTTTCTTTCTTGTATATGGTTCTTGCTCTCTTACCATCTCTCTCTCTCTCTCTCCTTCCCCTAATTCTCTCTTTGCTTCTGCCAAGGGAACCAACATCTTTTCCACTCCTCTACACAGCTGAGAGGCAGCTTAAAGGGGATGAGGGAGGAGCACCAGGCTAGTAGTAGGGTAACACCGACAGACCCCAGTCGTCAGCAGGCAGGATCGAACCTGGGACCTCTGAAGCTTAATGTATGAGCCTCTACTGCATAAGCTAAAAGCCACTTGGCTCTAAGCTAAGGCTGTAGCAGACTCATTAATTTCTAAGGGGTCTCGGTGCCACTAGAGGGGACACCACACCCAGGAGGTGTGTGGGTTACAGTAGCACTGCAGAAGCAACTTCCCCGTGGTGCCTGACAGTGCAGGAAGCCTATTAAGACTGCCCACCGTAGCACTCGGACAGCTCAGTTCAAGCTCTTCTGCAGCTGTCTTCAGTAATAGCCAGTGCTAAACCTGCCAGTAATCACTCCTCTTCTGCTGCTGCTTCACAATGGAGGAGATAGTAGGAAGGGAGGTAGCCATCAGGCCTAACACCAGTTGTTTCATGTGGTAGCATCAGTTTATGCCTAGGGCAACCCTTGCTTTGAGTAAAAAAGGGAGATAGGTTAGAGATGTCGTCAGGGCTTCTTTCTCTCCCCCATTTTCATCAGATGCCAAGTCCTTTAACCTTAGAGGTTATCTTGTTTATATTCCAGGGCACAAGTGTGCCCTTCTCAGACACTTTTAAGCATCAACTAGAATCTGTACTCACTGGCACCTACTCATGACAACTACCATTTCCCCTAGTTTTTCTGTGTGGGCAGAGGGTGAAAGTAATTTAACTAACATGACACGTTTTAACCCCATAAAGATTTTTGTGCTCATGTCACAATGTGACCATCCAGGTTAAATAAGTGACTAAGTTAGGTTGCCTGCATGTAACTGAGAGTAGAATTTAGACCAGTAAAAGTCACTCAGTGTTAAGGTTAGCTCACAAAAACATTATATCCATGCTGGGTGTAAGTTGTACATAAATGCGCAAGATTCTTAGATCCCAGAGCTAGTTACGTATGCGTGTGTGTAAATATGTGTATATTGTGTGTGAGTGTATAACATTTGTGTGGATATTCATAAATATGAATGGTTGTGGTAAAATGAAGGAGGAATTATGCTACAATTGTATGGGCCACCAGTTTGGGTCCTTGAAAGAGACTTGGAGAGAAGGGTAAAATTGTTTGATTTGGGCTAGGAGGGCTTATGGTTCTGTGAGATGATTGATTGGGGCTGGGAACAATCATATGTGCTAGAAACTACCATCTCCTATTGGCAACTTTTTCAAGTCATCTCAAAAATTGTAGAATGAGCTCTATCCACTTGGTACAGTGACATCCTACTAACTACTTGTGTAAAAAGGCTGCTGTTCAGAAGTAGATAACTCAGGCCTTTATGTTCTTCAAAGTGTAGCACCCATCAAGTGTGTTATTACAAGCAATATTTGGGAGTGAACTAGAAAGTAAGATGATTACAGGGATCTATTCTTCTGCTGATATGTACATATTTCTCACTGTCACTAATGGAACAACTGCATGTATGAAGAGGAAAACAGAATCACTGTTATTTTAATAAAATACTTGTTCCTGAACAATGTTTCAGAAGTGCCTTTATATAGGTATAGCAAAGCCTGTTTTCTTCTTCGCAGAATGACCATGTTTTCTCCAAAGACTAACTTGAAGAAAAATAACAAGATATCAGAGTGGAAGAGCAGTTGCAAACGGTAGGTAATTCAGTAGATTCATTAAAAAATATTGAAATGATGATAAATAGATGTTTTACTTGAAAAGGTATTTTGTAGATACCTACTTCATCTATTGGACATTTTTAAATTGGGTATATGATTTGAACTAAAATGCTTCTTAGGTTTGCTATGAGATGCATTTTTTCTGATGTACAGCTGGAAGAACTGCTAAATGTTTACTCTAAAGACATTTTAAGTTATATTCATTAATCTTAAGTAAGCTTTACGTACAAAAGATAACATATATTTATGTTCTCGCTATTTTTAAAATGACGCATTTAACTTAAAAAAGCATATTGGTGCTAAACGTGTTTGGAACCATATTCCCATAAAGTGTTTTTAATGTGTAGTTCCAGTCTGAAAAGTTACTAAATATGGCTTCATGAGGTTCTGTGCTTATTGTAGCTCATTGAGTTCATGTGTGTTCATTTTACAAGTGGAAATATATTTGGCCTGATTCACCACTATGGTAGTCCAGTTCTACGCCTGTGTCAGTCCACTGAAATCAAAACTTTTTCCCTCTCGTAAACATATGCAGTCCCATTGAATATAATGAAGCTGCACAGATTTTACTTAGGGTGGAATTTGACCTGTACAATCATCATCACTGGCAATGATACACAATCCAGGTCTCAGTGTGATCTTAAGGAGTTGACAGTTTTATGCTGAGTCGTGAAATGGATGTACCACACCCATTTGATCCTAACTGCCAGCCCTGTAAATTCACCCTCGGATCTGGCTTATCTATATTGCAAAAGCAAAAATTAAGTGTGACAGTAGTGGTTTCTCTTGGCTTTTCTCTTTTATTAGCATTTCTGAAATGTATAATAGCATAGTGCTAGATTTCCTTAATCACTTTGGAAAGCATTTAGATGAATAGTACTATTGATTTTAAGAAAGACTTGCACAATCTAGAATATAGTATCTAATTCCCACTCTGTGTTGACTCTGTGGTACTAACGAGTAAAACAAAACAGTTTTTATTTGTGACTGAAATAAGCAGATACAACACACCAGGAGTATATATATGTTGAGTAAGAAAGTGTGGTTTTTACATCTTCACTTTTCAGAGTAGAACCATATTTTAAGGCACCGTCCTAAGTAATTTTGTTATCAGCAAGAAATAATACAACAAACTGATTTTATTTTTTGGTGTGGGTATCTGAAAAAAGCCTTGAACTTGGAATTAATTCATTATTAGGCTAGCTGACCAAGGCTGCCATTATAACACGTAACCAGCACATCCATCATACTGTCTGTAAACTGGAAAATACTGGTTCATCTTGAAAGAATTAGTGGTTATTTTTTAATTGGCAAGCAGAATAATGTAAAGGTATGCATATGAGAGTCCAAATTCCTGATAACTTTTGCATAGATGACTGGTAAATTATTGACATGGATGCAAACAGATACCATACTTGTAACCTTCCTTTCTGATGTGAATCCGATCCTTCAGTGGGATGCATGCAGGTGAACTTCAGCATCTGCATGGGGCGCCTCTGAGATTTTGTGCAGGTGCAAGTGTCTGCATGTCTACATCTCATTGCAGGACCAGGGCCTAAAGTGTCATTTCGTTTTTCTGACCTTTGGCAGGGAACAGTATTCTGCAGATGCTTATTGTGGCTCTGTGGTTTAGCTAAGGCTGAGCTGAGTTTTGCATTAAAAGTAAGAATTCACCCTCTGTTTATGTATAGGCTTTGAAGGATTAGATATTTATTGGCAGATGTTAATAAATACAAACTGAGTAAAAATATTTAAATTGATCATTAAAATTCACACATAGGCAAAGTAAGTAAAGTGCTGCTTGAGAACATATTGGAGTTTGATTTAAGGATATTTACTTTGTATCTTTTGACATGTGATGTTGACAATTTGTGTTTTACTGTTATGAAGATTTAATTTTTTGAGTTTCAGCATCTTCTGTCATTAAATAAGTATTGTTTGATTTTCCCCCCCCCCATAATTTCCAGTAACTATGAACATTTAAATTAAAAATTGAAAAAAAATGCTTAAAAATATAAATATCCATCAAAATTATATTAAATAATCATGCTGCCATGTCTAGTTATGTATGGCAAATTCAACATATCTTCACCTGCTTATATCACATAGTTTTTTGAATGCAGAATGGATTTTCTGAGAATTTACAAGGAAATCCATTAATTAGTTTGCGTTAAACAGATTTAAAAATGGGTTCTTTCAGAAATTTAGAATCAGGTGTTCTGAATGATCTCAGTAGTGGAATACCAGAGTATTCAAACTTCCCATATAGTTAAAATTATGGAAGTTTTGTGGACAGGCTATATTTGAGAAGATCAGGTTGTAATTCAGTTAAGTTACTGTGCATCCAATTGTTATGATCATAGACAGAGGCAAGTCAACAGCTCATATCACTCTTAACTGGGACCACTGTGACTGCAAAGGTAAGAAACAATCATAACCCTTCCTTTACAGCCAATTTCCATTCTACAGTGTTATTAGTTGTGGTGAGTGTATGAGAGAGATTCAGATCATGGCATGTAAAGAGCTCTCCTTGATAGGTCAGTTGGTCCAGTTGTAATTGTTTCTTAAAGATTCCCTGACCCCATGCTACCTTGTAGGTTAGTGCTTGAAAGGCTCCCATCCCCATGACACAGCGGCCTTGATTCCGCTGTGTACTAAGGCAGTAATATTACAGGAGCTGCAGCAAACAGCTGTAAACCTAGCTTAACTGGTCAGTATGCTTTAGCTGCTCTAGGGGAGTGTGAAGCACTCATAGCATACCAGTGAATCTGACCCTAAACGTTAAAATAAATAAAATTATCTAATTTAGGGTTGCTATTGCGTATCTTCAAACCATTAGAAGTATTTGCTTGGTAGCATTCTCTTTAGGATTCTTGTTTAGTGTTAATATATACAAATTTAATATTAAAAAAAAAAAAAACAAGAAAATTCCCAGACAAAACTGTTATGATGGAGTTAAGGCTGAGAATAAATATCAATGTCTTAAGGGAAAGAAACATAAAAAATACTATAATTACACCAAAATCCAGCATTATAAACCCAGGAAATTCAGAGTTAAGCTTAACTTTAAAAGAAATCCAAACATGTCAATGTATGGAATACACAGTTAAGGCACACAAAGAACCTTAACTCTGCCCTGTAATGACACCATAAGGGGAAAATATGAAAAAAAAATTAAAAATAGTTTTAATTTGGAACCAGAAGCACTAATATGCATCAATCATCATCGTACAGTTATTGCTTGTTGTGACTACAGGGCAGAATTTAGGTTGTCTGCATGCTTCGTGTATTTGCACAACTTCATATTTAGGATTTTTTTTTAAGTTAACATTAACTCATAATTTACTGGGTTTCAATGCTTGGTTATTGTGGTAATTAAAACATCCCAGTTATGTTTTTTACCCTTAAGTTACTGATATCTATTCTGACTCAACTTTTTCTTACCACAAGTTTTGTCTGGGAATCTAAAAAAGAGGGAAGATGTATGGATGAATTATACTTTTAATGTACTCTAACTGTAATATAAATGTTTAGCATGTAAAGTGAAAATGTACTGTTCTTATGACATTTAACTATGTTTTCCTTAACTTCCTTTTTTTTAAAAGAAAAAATAAAGAATATCTATTGGAAAATTCTCCTCCAACTAAATCTGAGAGACAGATATCAGTAGCTAATAAACCAACTTCTGTTTGCTGTATTCAGTATTCAGGTATGTATGACCACTAAGATATACTATTGTCCCTGACATCCAGGAATTAAAATAAGGGATGTGGTTTATTTAGGCGTCAGCTTTACTCATCTGGGAACTGTCTAGCAATAATTTGTATAGTGTTTGGGTCATTTTTCCTTCCTTAATTGTCTGCACCCGGCGGAGGGTTGCCATTAGCCCTCCACACCCGGTCCCAGCCTCTTGCTGGGACCTCTGATCTTCCCTCCTATGAGGGTTGGGTTGGGAAAGGAGGTTGACTCCTCACTCTACCAGACATTAGGAGCCCTACTCAAATCTTCGGCTTCTTTAGGGAGATGCCTTCCTCTAAGTTCATTTCCAATTCCAGGTATCAAGGAACTGGATCCCTTTAAAATGAATACCTTCACTGGACATCTGTTTGGGGTAAAAAGGGGTGTTTTAAGGTGTTGAGCACCAAGTAATTATCACAAAGATTACTAAAAATGTATAGTATAGAGAAACAAGATATAGTTAGTCAGATCTTGATAATTTTATCTCTTACTGACAGTTCAGGAATGTGTATCCCTCTATTTTAGACTAAGAGGGAACACCACAATTAGAGGCAAGCAAAATAATCACAATTATTAACTATGGCTTCTTTATTAAAGAAAGGAAAATAAACATCAAAAAGACTGAACAAAGCAGAACACAAACTATAAAGAATGGTTATTTCAGCTGCAATCTCTTCTCTATGTCTCTGTGGAGAGCTTTCAACAGAGATTACACCCTGAGTGGGCCCACTCTGGTTTGGACACTCTTCTCGTAAGATAAAACCGAAGTATATTATTCCCAAAATCAGCAGAGAGTCCTGTCTTGGTGTATCAGAGATAGCTAAAGCAATTTATAGATGGGCAAAGGAATTTTGTTTAAGGGTTGGTGGATCCTGTCATGGATAATTTAAATAATTTTATAAATCGGTAGATATAAATAATCTTAATTAAATCTTATGAAACTAAAATATTTAATTCAAATACATGAAAGAAGCCATTCAAGGAGTGATCTTCAGACTGTCAAATTAATTAATATTCAGAATCTATATTCAGATTGAATCCCACCATTTATCTCTTGTTAGCAAGGTTGGTTGATATTCCTTCTCCAGGAATACATAGTCAAAACAATTTGCTATTTAACAGGAGAATGCCTTTGGGAAGATTAGATTTCATAGCTGGTGGGGTGGGTGAATCATAGCATGGATTTGACCCCAAGCTAGGAATGTCTCTTTCCTTTTTTTGTTCATTAATTTATTTTGGCTTCTGGTTTGCAAACTTTTTTTATACTAATTTACAGTGGGATTCTGCATTTTAAGCCCCAAACCATCTTTGCTCTTTCAGAAATATTATTTGGGTTAAACAGTTTTCCCATCCCACTACATCCAGGAAAAAAATAAAAGGCTTGATCCTGCCAACATTTGTACACATGAATAACTTTACTCATATGAGAAGTGCCACAGAACTTCTTAGGATTAGGCTGTAAAGCTATGGCGGGGTGGGCTTGTGCCCATTGCTTCAGAAGTTATCAGAATACTGACAAAGGTGTCTTGGTGCTCTCATAAGAATGCTTATTTTTTATTCTGGTACCCTTGAAAGGGGGATGTGACATTTATACATAGATACATAGTAATTTTTATAAATCAGGAAGTAGATAAATGTGACTGCTAAATATTTCTGTAATATTTGTTTAGGATTTTTTGTTTAAATATGTGACATTCTGCCATGTAATGAGTGATATTTCCCCCCCTGCATCTTAACTGATTTCCATTGAAAGGGAAAATGGTAAACAAGTTAGGTGAAAGCTGATTATATATTTTTATGTGCTGTAACATGCTTTCCCCTCTTTCTGATATATTTATGATTTTAAAAAAAACCCTATGATATTAGACACACACTCCTCACAACCCATAAACCTGTAGGGAATCTTTTTACAGGGGATGGAGAGCTGTTAGCTTGTGGCCTAGCTGACAAATCTTTACTGGTATTCAATTCCAATCTGACAGGAACACCGGCTGTTTTTTCAGGTAAACTGTTTGTAAATATAGTTTATATGGAGTGATGTGTTTTCAGTTTAAATAAACTTGTAAATTAATTAAAAGATTCCATTCTTGTCACTATATGAAGAATTAAAAAAAAAAAACCTACTACTTCTGAGTGAGGATATAGTAAACTTGTATGTCTGGTTAACGTTATTCCAGGCTTGAGTTGGCTTGTTTTTTTCCCAGAGTTCCTCAGATCACTGAGAAGATAAACAATATAAATGTATGACAGGTTTCAGAGTGGTTCCTGTGTTAGTCTGTATCAGCAAAAAGAACAAAGAGTACTTGTGGCACCTTCGAGACTAACAAATTTATTTGGGCATAAGCTTTCGTGGGCTAAGACCCACTTCATCAGACGCATGGAGTGGAAAATACAGTAGGAAGATATATAGATATATACACACACACACACACACACAGAGAGAGAGAGAGAGAGCATGAAAAGATAGGGGTTGCCATACCAACTCTAATGAGACAACTCAATTAAGGTGGGCTATTATCAGTAGGAGAAAAATCTTTTGTAGTGCTTTGCTAATTTTTGTGTGTGTTTTGCTAGATTCTCCAAATTCTATTTATTATAGGTAACCCTTGATCCACTGGATCATGGTGTATCCATAAAAGGTCTAGCCAGGTTCCTTATGAGTCCGCTTATGGCTGACAAGCCCTATTCTAGAGAGATACTGTTTGTTACAAATTTCACAGATCCATGTCTTGTCTGAGTTGGAGTCCAAGATTACAGTACACTGCGTTCTTCTTTCTCACTTTGCTTCCATCCTCTGGATCAAAGCTGCTTCATGTTGAGCTGCACCCAGTGCCAGATATTCCCTCCAGATTGGACAGGATTCTGCATGCTCCTCCTAGCTTTCTACATTGATGTTGAACAACTTCATATCACTTTTGCACACGTTTTGGTACTGCCATAAAGGGCGGCCCTGCTTTCTAGAGCTGTCTCGAAGCTCTCTGTACAAAATATTCTCGGGGATACAGTCTCCTCCCCTTCTCCTGACATGACCGAGCCATTGCAACCTCCTCCTCTTGTTAGTACAATAGAACCTCAAAGATACGAACACCAGAGTTCTGGACTTACTGGTCACCGGCTTCAGCCCTGCGGCTCCGTTCCTGGTTTCAGCCTTGTGGGGGGGCGCCAGGACTTGGGGCTTCAGCCCCGCAGCCTCGTTCCTGGCTTCTTCCCTGCAGGGGGTGCCGGTTTCAGCCCCAGCACTCCCCCTGTAGCTAAAGCCCTGAGTCCCGGCGTGCCTGCCTCCCCTGGCTGAAACCGGGAGTGGAGCCATGGGGTGCCCTGAGTCCTGGCACCCCCCGGGGCAGAAGCCGGGAATGGAGTGGTGGGGCTGAAGCCCCGAGCCTCAGCACTCCCCCCAGCTCTAAAGCCCTGAGCCCTGGTGCTCCTGAGGGTCAGAACCCCTGACCACCTCTCCCTCTGTGGCTGCAGCCTCTCCCCTGTCCCTCCAGTGGCTGAAGTCCATAACGTCTTGTTTGGAGTTATGGACATTTCAGAGTTATGGACAACCTCCATTCCTGAGGTGTCTGTAACTCTGAGGTTCTACTGTCATTTACTGTAAGTGTGTCAGTCCCGTGTGCTCTAGCATCTCTGTGTTTGGTATTTTGTCTTCCCACTTTATTTTCAGGATCTTGCACAGGTATCTCATATGGAAGCTATTCAGTCTCCTGATGTGCCTAGCATATGTAGTCCACATTTCTGAACCATAAAGCAAAGATGAAAGCACACAAGTCTCATAAATTTGCATCTTCACCTTTGTCGATAGTTTGCAGTTATTCCATGCATGTTTCTGTAAAAGCCTGAAATTCTTAGCTCCTTTTCCAAATCTGTTAGTCAATTCAGTCTGAAGGTCAAGATTCCTACTGATCATAGAACCCAAGTAGCAAAAACTGTTGACAACGCCAAGAGATTTACCCTCCAGAGTGATATCAGGTAGTAGTGAATCAGTTAGAAAGTCATTAAGTTTTCACTTACATATTTCTGTTTTTGTGATTTTTTTTTTAAGTGAAAGGGTTTTTCCTTTCCAATAAAACATTAGATAATATGCAGTTATGCTAAAAACTATGGAATAAGATTTTTTTAATAGTATGCTTCCCTCTTTCTTAAAAACAGGCATTGTCTATAAAGCAAAAGACCAAATAGATTTGTTCTTTAAATCTAGATTGCAGATGTACACCGAATAATCCCTCTTCATGCTAATTTAAAAGCCTTCTCAAAGGCATATGTTTGTTTATAGTGGAATGGTGCTAGCACCATAATTACAGTTGTGCCAGAGTTTTCATTAAAAAATAAGCTTTGATAGGAGGGGGGTGTTGTTTCTAACAAAAGGCATTTGTATCTGATGTTTCTTGTCCTCACTTTTAAGATGATTTAGTCTATTACCTTATTGTATTGTTACAGCTGTCTTTGCCCCATCAGTGTTCTCAGCCTTCACCACCTGCCAGATTACTTCTTCCACAAATATTTTTTCTCTTTATCCCTTTCCAGTCTTTATATATGATACACACTGAAAAGATTTGTAAATCGTATCTATCTTTAAATCCTTTCTTAAGATGCATTCAGAACATTGCTATTTGAAATAGCGAGGTAGATGGCAAACTACACTGTGGGCATAGTTAGTCTACACAAAAATTTGCTTGTTATTGTTTATCCTGTGGCATATGCCTATCTGTGTTATTTACTTCAGCTTTTTATCATTAATCTAGACTGTGAATGCCTTTTATACTGGGATGATCTCTTAAATACATTTATAAAGCCTCTAGTAAAATAGGGCCTGATCCCTGCTTAGAGCATCTATGTGCTACTGAAATATAAATAATAATAGTATGAGATCAAACATTTCAACTGTATAGCACCAGATCTGTGTTTTGTTTTGTTTGTTTGTTTGTTTTCCCCCTTCCCTTCTGCGCATCTCAGAATATCAGGAAATCCTGTATTGATTTCCTACTTACTTTCTAACAACTGTGCTGCTATTTGGAGCACCAGATTAATATGTTTACAACTTCATTTTTTTGTCAAAGGCACTAGTTCTCATTGAGAATGCAAATTCATGGCAAGTTTAAACTTCAATTTAAAAAAAAAAAAAAGCAGCAGCAGCTGTTAAGTTATTTGAGTGCCAAGAAAGCATCTGGACATATTTTTTGACTGGTCGAAAACACCTTTTTGTACTACATCATCATGGAGGAGCATTACAGCCCTTATATACCAAAATCCGGAACTGGAACTCCTGGTTTATATTAAACTTGTTTTTAATCGCCTGTAGTTGGACTACATTCCTATTCAGATTTACTTCTAGGTGCCACAGCTCTTAGAGCGAGGCGAAGAGTATGCTGGTCAGCTTTAAAAGGGTTACAGGTAGCATGGCTCTTTTGAAGCCAATCACTCTACAAAGCCAGCTATCATCCTATTCAATGTGCCTTAGGATTGGGGAGCCCTGAGTGAAGACTCTTTTGAAGCCAGTTGGCCTCTTCTTTACTGTGCTCTGGGGTTCTGGGACCTAGATTGCAGAAAATGTAAGTGTCCTGGATAGCTCCTGCAGTTTTCCAACCCTCAGATTTTCCTAAGGTTTCTCATGTGCCCTGCCATTTTTGGAAAATGGGAGTTGTGTTATACTGTATTTTTTACTTTTTACACAGATAACTCAAGTACCTGAATAGAACTTTACAAAATTTTAAAAACTAAACAATACAAAACCCTTCCTTTGTTCTGAGAATAAGTACTGGCTTTGAAATTTTACCTGAAGGGGTATCATTGTTTTGGGTGTGAAAGTTATTGCACTGTGATACGGACATAAAATGGAAGTGTCTTCTCTACCTTAATTATTGTGTTGATTATTATACAAATAATAAAGTACAACAAAACTCAAGATATATTAGGCAGTTGACAGGTAAAGATGTTCTGAGTCCCTGACCTGAAAAGTTTACAATCTAAATACTATAATTTATAAACCAGTTTATATTGATACACTTTATCACTGAAAACCTTAACTACAGTTTTTTCTTGTTACATGCTGCCAACAGTACAACAGCACAGGGTAATTAAAGTAAAATAAAGATCTGTTCCAGGCAGAACTGCAGTTGACTGAATTATAAAAATGTGCACGAGGGGGCAGCATAGGAACTTTAAATGTCAACTGAAATTCAACAAATTTCTTATAGGGAAATAAGATTAACAAAACATGATAATTGGCTTTTATGTAACATTTTTCTTTGAATTGTATGCAATTATTAGCAGGACAAATATATTCTAAATTAGAAATTATCAATTAACTAATTGATTTCTGTATAGTGTGCCTGAATTTTGAACTGCTGTCTTCATAGTAGCTAACTCTTATTTTAACAGCCTCAAACCAAACTAAAAAAGGCTGCTTCTTCCATAAACTGTTTGTTGATGAGGGGTTATAGCTATTGTAAACTACGATCTGCAATCAATAACTATCTCTTTTATGAAATATTTTCTTAATAGTTAGCAGCTGCTGTTTGACTGTCTCTACAGTGGAAGCCACTTATTTCCTTGTGGTTATAATAACAAATTGCTAGCAATAAAAATATAAAATTGTACCATTGTAAGGCCTACATCTTCTCAGAGTTGGAATCTGGAAACCATTTAATAGTATTTAAATGGATATTTTGCCTTCAGGTCAAATTCCATTAAAATATGATACATATAACTAACTATTCATGGTTCTTTTCTTTGATGTTGTATTGCCTATATACTTTAGTAAAGAAATTTCCTTGAAGGTAAAACTCAAGTCTCCTTTCTATTGACTTCACAAAATTAGATTTAGGGCTACCATAATCTGTAGGTGAATTAAGAGGGAGGTTCTTTTGTAATTGTTGATCTTGGTGGTGGTGGTGGGGTTGTGTTCTGTAGAATCAAACCTTGTCTGACAAAGTATCTGGTAGCACTTCAGATGGCTGAGGCAAATGCAAGGGTGCCTAAACCATTTTACAAGCACCTTCCAATGCCACACTCCTCCAGATCACAGATACCGTGCCTTCTTGACCTACTCCTTTCAACTGTCCTCCTAACAGCCCTATTGACTTCAGCTGGAATTTTTGACACACAGCACCTCTGATAATCAGGTTCCAAACGCCTTACATTAAGCATCCAAACAATGAGGTTCACAACATTTTGAAAATGGAGGCCCTTTGCTTCTAAGCTTTCCATTATTTGGATAACTTTGTAAAAGAGAGCCTGATTCAGAGCCCGAAGACCGTAAATGACAGTGGAAATATCACCCTCCTAGAGTTAGAGTTCTTTTTAGGCTGAGACCTTTCATCAGCAAAATTCTTACAGGTCCTAGTGGAACTGCAAAGGTCCAGGAAAGGGAATCAACCATACTACTTAGACTCTGGTTTCAGTACTGTAAGTTTGGTGGTGTTCAACCTTTTGCTGGGGATGGGGGTGAGTCCTAAGGGTAAGTGGTCATAGAGGCTGATTAATCAGAGAATAGCATTCTCTGACTTTGGAAGCCTGATATTAAAAAGGTTCATTGCAGTTTTATTTTCTGGGGAAGTTTTGTGCTACAATTTGACTAATATTAGTCTGATCCGCTGCTAAATTACCTATCTGAATGGGTTGATTTTAAGCAAACAAACTGTACAGTCTCTATTTTAGCAACATATTATGCAAGATTAATTATATATTGGCAATAGTATATTTACAGGCAATTCAGTGTTTCTCATTTGCATTTTTCTTTTTAGATACATCACAGTGAAAACCCAATGTCTGAAGCAAATCTTTTTTTTTTTTTTTTTAAATCAACCCTTGCACAATATGACAATGTGTTGACTCAGCCATACCAAAACAATTACTTCATATGACCTGGCTTCACATCCATATTTATGTGGCCAGAGGATTTTTTACAAATGTGCCTAATATCAAGAGCTAAAATTGTAAACCTGATTTTCAGTGAGACAAATAAAACTGCTGTTGATCTTATGGAACAAATTGAATCAAACTTCAGAAAGTATTTTATGTTCCAAGACAAATTACCTTTATGAGCTTTTTGAAAATCCTAATGGTATTTTATATGCAAAAGAAGTCTTTAGATCTTTAAAAGATAAATCATCAAACTGGTACAATAACCAAGTCTTGCCATAGGCGAAAACTCTGCTCTGCTTAGTTTATCATTATCTCACAAGTAAAGATCTCCAAATGCCCCATTGTTGCTAACGTATATAGAGGCTTGAAAGAATTTCATTTTTATTTTTTCATTAGTTTTGATGGACAGTGATTTTTACATAGAAGTATTTCTTTAGTGTTAATTGACGTTGATATTGCAGGAATTTAAAAATATTCAGATACTATTTCAAATTTTGAGTAAATAAAAATGACCATGTAAAAATCAACTATGTAATAAAATCAGGAATAAAACATGTATTATTTTATATTATTTTGTCACTAATTACCTGATAGCATTGGCAGCAAAATGTGCGCCAGTTGGAAAAGTATCAAATTGTTACATTTTATAGGATACTTTTTTAACATTGTGAATTTGGATTATTAATGAAAGACATTTTTCATCTGTTTTTGGTTGGAGAGAAAAATCAGCAAGGATTGATGTTTACTGATTTAAATCAAACTCTTTGAAGCCTATATCTAAAAGCTATTTTTAAAATGCTGAATAATTATATCCAATCAATATGTTATCTCCGGATGAATGTTAGAAATAGATTTTCTGATATTTCCATTATTATTTTTGTTAGGTCATGATGGTGCAATTAACTCTGTTGGCTGGAGTCATGACAAGAGGTGGTTAGTTTCTGCATCAGAAGACAGAACATTAAGGATCTGGTCAGTCCGCAATACAGAACCTGCCCTATTTCTGGTAATGAGTAACTCATGTCAGTTAGACACATAGTAGGCCCTGTTCTGCATATTATCAGTACCCAAAACTCTTTTGTGGGAGCCCAGCTTAGGACACACAGTGCTTGACTCAGTATTACCAACTTCAACATATGAAAAATCATGAGTCAGAACACCAAAATCATCAGATTGGCCAAATTTTTTTAAAAAAAGACTATATTGGGTTTTTTAGGTCAGTCTCTGGATTTTTGAACCCCCCCTGCCCATCTCCAGAGTGTGTGCATATGACAATTAGTGTTGCCCACTCTCCCACATGTACTGGATAAGGTGATTTTGGCCCCTGTTTGCAGGAGCTCTCACCTCCACATCTGCCACTCTCCTGCCCTGCAATTAATCCAACCCCCCTCAATTCAGCCCCCTTTCAGTTCTGTTCCTAGGCCTCCATCATCATCACCCCATCAGTTCAGGCCCACTGCCCCACCAACCCCCACCAACCTCAGTTCACCATCCCAGCACTCACCCCATCTGCCCAGAACCCACCATCAGTACAGCCTCCCCACCTCATGAGCCCCCATCCTCTTCACTTCAGCCCCCGTACAGCTCCCAGGCCATAGTTCAGCCTCACTTCTGCTCCTCTTAGGGTTCTTCACGCTCCTCAAGCCTGGGGTGGCTGTAGTGGGGTCCCCTCTCCCACTTCCCAGGCTGGCAGGGGAGCAGCTTCCCGGGGCAGACTGTCACTCATTTCTAAGTAAAATTAAGCCTCACTCATGATCTCAGTGATAGAACTCTACAATGTCAGGATTTTTTTTCCAGCCATGGCTGATCATGAGAGAGGCTTAATTTTACTTGGAAAGCATGTCTTTCGGGATAAATTTGCGAGAGTTGGCATGTTGTCTGACTTTGAGTTGCTGAGTACTTACAGCTCTGACACCAGTGAGAACGATGGGTACACAGCACCTTTGCAAGTCAGGCCTTGCATATTTCAAGTTATATAACCAAAAATTGAGGCACCCAAACTTCTGGAAGTTTTGCCTTTATTCACTATATAATTCTTCATACTTTTATTGGCTATAGTCTGTAACACCATGTTTAATTTCAGTCTGTCCCTGAATTCTGATTTAAAAAAATGGAAGTTTAATATGTTAAACCAGATTATATTAGATTTAACTGACTACAGATGTTATTAACGTTGGTGCCAACTAATTTAAACAAAAAAAAAGAGTAGACCTTGGGATGAGTAAGTATTGTCAACGAAAAGGGCATATCTTTACTCAGTTAACCTGTTACATCTTAGTGCTATAAATTTCCTGGAAAAAATTATATAGTATATATTATATAGATTCTATTAATAATTATTCACTTTGCATTTCAGGGCAAGGAGATGTTCCATAAATCTATACGCTTTGCACAGTTTTATTACATAGATACATTTATATTGCTGTGTTGTGGAGCTGAATTTCATCTGTTAAGTTACTATCTTGACACGAGCAAGGATGACCTAAAACGGTTGGTAAACATTTCCATTAATGGAACAGTGGAAGTATTCTATCAGTAGGTGCTTTGTATTATTTTAACAAAAGTAATCTTACATATATCTTTGTCCGGGCATCACAGAATGAAAATGAATCCTGTCCCAAAAGTTTTTTGATCAAGAATGTATTATCAGAGGCAAAGGTTACTACTACTATTGTCGTTAAACTTCTGAAACTGCTCCTTACATTCTGTTGCCTCTGCTGAAATATGTATTCATGCCTTAATTACTTCTCATTACAGTTATTGCAACTAACTTTTTTTATGGTCTTCCTAAATATTTTCTGAACTTCAGAGGTAGCCAAACTTCATTTGCCAGAGCAGGAAAGCAACCATATCACTTCAATCACTTTCACTGGCTTTCTGTCACCACATACAATTCAAATATTGTTTTCTTAGTCTTGAAACTTCTGCATGGATTTCCTCCATTCTGCTGTAGACCTGTTCTACTATATCCACCTACTCCTCCCCCATTACCCTGTTTTTCTAGTTCTTGCCTTCTCTTAGTCCTTTTCTCAAGTCTCCCCACTGTTACAGGTCATTCTCTCACTTGAACTGACCCAATTATACAGAAATGCCACTGACTTCCTGTTAATCTTTTAATTTACAACTGAAACTTCACACCCTCCCAATCTCCCATTACTACATGTTTTCCGTTCACTGTTGCTAGTTTACAGCAATACTTTTGTGCATCCGTATAATTCTAAAAATTCATCTTTGATCTTTGTTTTTATGTCACCACTATTCTGCAATTTCCTTTCTATTATTTTTCATTTCTATTTTTTTAAACTTTAAAAAAATGTTTAGGCAAACTGCTCTTTTTTTAAAAAAAAAAGCTTTAAGATTATTTATTTTGTTTTATAGTGGTACTGTAGATTTTGGGGCAGGGATAGGAAAGAATTAAGGGCAAAAGAGTATGGATATAGTGCTTACTACTGTGAGTTAATAGTAAGCACGTAAGCTCCTAAATTGGGGAAACTGTCATAACTTCATTGGCCCTGTGGCTCCAGTTCATGGTAAGCATGTGCTTAAGTCCATCCCATCATCTTCACTGGGACTTAAGACGTGCTTAGGTGCTCTCTTGAACAGGAATACTTTCCTGAATTGAGGCATAGGGCTAGTAAATGCACATTCGAACTCTAAAACTATAATCTACAGTACCAAAACACTGAGCTAAAATAAAAAAATACCTTTAATTTTTTTTTAAAAAAGGTTTATGTCTAAAAAACCTGGTTTTGAACATATAGACTTTAGATTCATATATCTTAAAGTCGGAAGGGACCATTATTATGATCTAGTCTGACTTTGAACAGTAGATTGACAACGGAGATTAATTCCTACTTTGAACAAAGTATAGATGTCTGCTTAGAATTAAGCATTCAATTCCTGAGCACTTGTGATTCCCTACTTTCCATCATTTTTAGGAGTGGCCAGAGTAATAGTAACTCTATCCCCTCTCCTTGATGGAGATTGTTGTGATCCTTATTTATATGAATTTAGACTTGCTGCCAGCCATCTGAACAGAAAGTGTAGTTGCACCTTTTTCCACAGTTTTAGGAACCAAGGACTACAAAATGCCAAGAATTATTATCTGTTTTACATTGGTTTCTATTAACTTTAATGAAATAAAGAATATTTTTTAGCTTTGCAAGTAAATGTATTTTCCTCAGCTTTCCACAACATCTCAGAACCCACACTATAAACATCTCGCATTCTGCAATGTTTACCTTGCAGCATGGTCTTCTAGTGGTTATAGTGGAGAACAGGGAATAAGGAAACTTGAGTTCTGTTCCTAATTCTGCCAGTGATCGATTGTATGACTTCAGACAAGTAACTTAAATGTTCTTTGCCTTAGTCTTCCTTTCTGTAAAATGGGGGTAATACTCCTTACCTACCTTTGTAAGTCCATTTTTTGATCCTAAAATGAGATGCTATAGAAATTCCAATCCTGATGTTTTAGATCCAAATGACTGCAGCTTTATTTTCTAACTCTAAGCTTGTTTAATGAATTGATTTTCTTAGTATTTTTGTGGACTTACTCAGACGCTACGAAGCAATTATGTTGTAGGATAACTGTACGATATCTAGATATCTCTATTTTTGTTCAAATATTTTCCTCTCGATGCTGCAGGTATCCATTAAATTAGTATCACTTAACAGAGCAACGCCAACTCCCAGCACCATGCCATTAATTTCCTGGGGTTATTTTTTGTAGTGCTAAAAAGGACAAACTTGAAATTGTTGACATTATTAAAAAAACCTAAAATTATTCTAAGGGCAAGTTGTTCTTTATTACCAAAAAAAAAAAAAAAAAAAAAAGGTATTTTAAAAAAGTTTAATTTGCTTTGACATTTTCTTTATGGCTTCCGTCCAGTCCATTTTGTGGCATTTTTACTTTTATAAAGCACAGTGTCACTTCTTTTGTTTCTCACAACTCTCATTCCATGCTCTGAGTTTGGAAAAATGCTTGTTGGAACAGATTCAAGAAGTCTAGAAGGAACCATAAAGAATGCTTTAATCCTTTAATTAGAAGAGCAGGGTAATGCAATCTGGATGGCCAATGGATTCTCTCATTTTTTAGAGGTAAAGACAATACAATAATAAATAGTAATAACAATCTTAATACTTTTCCCATTCTGTGGGGCCTTCCAAACAAGAGTGTCAAAGAGTTCTGTAAGCGTTAAAGAATAAACATCACAATATCCCTGTGAAGTGGGTAAGTATTTTTTAAATGAGAGAAGTGAGTCAGAGAGAGCCTTCTTTGCAAATGTCACACAAGAGGTTTGTTGCAATCGTAGGAGTAGAATCCAGATGGCCTGACTACTGCATCTATGATTAAATGCAAAATCATCCTTTTTATCGACAACTTCCTTTACACACTCTGATGTTACCATTTAGTTAAATTTCCTCATGTCAGCATACATAACTGCTGATAAAAGCAGTGAAAATTCACTATCTGCCATTAATTTTAATTTGTTTTCAGATTGTGATGCTTCACATCCTTACATGCATTCAGTCCATTTAAAGAATGTGAAGCAGACAATTTTTTTTTTTTTCCAATTTTGCAGTCAGCCTGACATACCTTTTAAAGAAGGGAATCAACAGTATGTAAGGAATACAAAATGAGATAAAAACACTATTGAAATGACTGTGAACTATTAATATGTATATCATTTATTTGAGCACTTATTCATAGTAACAGTATGTACCTAATAAGTGAACAAACTATGGGACATGTTCTCTGACATTTTAGAATGTCAAGCTGTATTAGAGAGAAATTACCTCACCCACTATCTTTTACTGGACCAACTTCTGTTGGTGGAAGACAAGCTTTTGAGCTTCACAGACTTAACAGAAGTTCATCCAATAAAAGATACTATCTCACCCACCTTGTCTCTCTCGTTCTGGGACCAACATGATTACAACAACACTGCAAACAAGCTGTACCAGCACATGGATAGGCAGAATTCCATGCTAAGTGTTTCAAGCTAAGAAAAGTCCTTAAAATGCTGATAAATAGCAAAATGTTGAGTTCAGGTACTTCAGAAGAGTTTATGTTCAACAGGATACCCAGGGGATCACGTGGAGTTTTACTGCTCAAAAATAAGCTTGTTCTAGCTCTCTACCCAGTGCTTATTAGGGTTTGTTGTTATCCAGTAAATCCGATTTCTGACTAGCTCGGTAATAGTGCTTAATATTAGTAAATCCAATCCTCCCTTTTGTCATGGCCCTTGTAAAGTTGATTGCTTAACCCTGGATTTCTTATTTCCCCAAGTGAATTTGTTTACTATGGATTGCCATTGATTGGATTGGCAAGAGACTCCCTGGAACTAAAACTGGAAGTGTTTGAAAGATGCAGTTGTTAAAAATCTAAGCAGTCATCCATGCTAGTAGATAATGCGACATCAAATAGAAAGGATTTAAAACTAGAAGGACCAAGCAAGTCACTAAATTGAATATGCAGAGATATAGCTAAGAATACATCCCTCTAGTGCAGGGCTGTGTTACTAGTCATGTAGGTAATGAAACAGAAGGTACTGAAAGGAAAGTCTCTCTTGAGTTAATGGAACACGCAAGAGAAGTCTCTGCATGTTCATTTGATGACATTTCAGATCATATCACCAGGAGGCCTGTACCTGATAAAAATATTGAGAGTTGCACGTCTGCAGAAAATGGAGAGGGCCTACAGTTGTATTCAAAAGTGAATAGCAAAACTCCGTGGGTGCTGGGTCTAATGATGTAAACCACATGGCCCCCAAGAAGTGATGGCAGGGTTTTAATCAAAGCAGTGCTAGACCCAGTCACATGCTAAGAGATCTAGGGAAGAAGAGAGCTCCACGAGTGCCTTTGGGGGTGTGAATTCTAGTGCCTTTTTCACTGAAGGGAAATGAGTGTGTGGAGCACAGGCCTGCCACCCTCTCCAAGGTGCTTGAGGGTGAGACCTAACAAACCAGGACTGTGAGATTCAGTTAGAGTTGGTTGTGAAATATCTGAATGTAAGTGATAGGCCAAACTATGATGTGATGCACACAGACTCAGAGCTTTGCCGTTTTACACCCAAGTAAACTCTTCACAAGATAAGGAGTTCAGTTTACATCCAACTGTGTTTGTGTGTGTGTGTAATCCTTTAAAAATATAAAACATTGTGTTATTGACTGGGCTAGTTTGAATATGGCTGCCACCTAACCACAGATAGTGTGTGATGATGTGTTCATGGGCATCTCCAAAATAAAGTGTGAAGCAGAGAGGAGGTTGTAAAACGAATTATTATGTAATCAAACATTTTGGTCTAAAAACTGAAATATACTGCTCAAATATACACTGAAATGCAAGTACAATATTTATATTCCAATTGATTTATAATTATATGGTAAAAATGAGAAAGTAAAACATTTTTCAGTAATAGTGTGCTGTGACACTTTTGTATTTTTATTTCTAATTTTGTAAGCAAGTAGTTTAAGTGAGGTGAGACTGGGGGTATGCAAGACAAATGAGACTCCTGAAAGGGGTACAGTAGTCTGGAAAGGTTGAGAGCCACTGGTCTACACTACACAGGTTGACATAAGGCAGCTTATGTTGACCTAATTATGTTAGTGTCTACACTACAGCCTTCCTCCCCCCGATGTAAGAGCCCTACTGCACTGACATAAATCCATCTCCATGAGAGGTGTAAGGCTTATGTTGGTGTAGTTAGGATGATACACCTCTACCTCGATATAACGCTGTCCTCGGGAGCCAAAAAAATCTTACCGCGTTATAGGTGAAACTGCGTTATATTGAACTTGCTTTGATCCGCCGGAGTGCGCAGCCCCGCCCCCCCGGAGCACTGCTTTACCGCATTATATCCGAATTCGTGTTATATCGGGTCGCGTTATATCGAGGTAGTGGTGTACAGTGTCTGTGTAGACACTGCATTCCTTACATTGGCTGTTGGCAGGAGCCGTGAAATTGATAAGCAAGCGGACATCTAAAGCCCAGCTGTCTCCCACTCTCCTGGAGAGCTGGGTGGCTGGACCCCACTCCTGGTTGGGAGCCGGGGTGAGAATGGACCCTGCTGGGGCAAGAAGCCCGGGCAGCTGGACCCGACTCTCGGCTGGGGGCCCAGACAAGAATGGACCCTGCTCCCAGCTGGGAGTCAGGGTGAGAAGTTTGGGCAGCTGGACCCTTCTCCCAGCAGGGAACGGGAAGTGGAGGGGGAGGGCAGCCCGCCGGGAGCCGGTGGGGTAGCAAGGCTTCCGGCAGGAAGCTGCCAGAGGAGCTGAGAGACTGGGCTCTCAATTCCCCACACTGCCCCTCTTAGGTTAGTGGAAATGCTCCTGGTGAGGATGCGCACCACCGACCCAAGGAGGGTAGTGTGGACATGCACCACCGCAGTAATTACTGTGGTGGCTGTAAGTCAACCTAATATAGGTCAATTTATGTTTCTAGTGTAGACATATCCTAAGAGGCTGGGGTATGTGGTGGCAGTAAGCTTTAAGCCATGTTTGCATCATCCTAATCCTGGGCTGCTCTGGGGGCTGGAGAGGACCATGGTGGCATAATTTAGACAGTCCTGGGGGGTCAATTTAAATTATGACAGCATCCCAGGTTGCCTTAAGGGCTTCAGCATTGTGTGCTTGTGATGAAGTCCTTGGAAGGCAGCCTTTTGGCCGTCTTCCACAGTGCTTCCAACAGGTGTATCCTCCCCAAACTTCAACCAGGGCTTTTCAGGCCCCTTTACACCTCTGTGACTGTTTGACCCAACACAAAGTGGGCAGAGTGGTGGTGAGGTTCTTACTGTTGGACTTAGTTTTAATTTCCTCTGCTCAGTTGTGATGCTGAAACAGAAATATTTTTTCTTTCCTTTTAATGAATTCTTATCCTGCTCTAGGATTATCAGGTGAATAAAATTTTAAATAAAAACACACAACATTTTGTTCCAAATGAAATATGTATCGCTTCCAGAATACCCCTTACTTTCTGCAAGGAATACTAAGTTCCTGTGGATCCTTTCTATCTGTTAACTGCAGTCAGTTTTCTGAAGTCACCTCCTCTTTCATAGTCATATCCCTCATTTTGTATAATCTTCCTTTCCATCTGCAGTCAAGCACTAAAAGGTTTCCTTTCCTCTACTCCTCACAATTGCACTCTGTCATTCCAACCTCTTCATCCCTCCAATCAGTGCTCTGACTAACTCTCCACAAAATCCTATACACCATCACAGCTATTCTTCCCAGAGCAAAGCTAGCATTCTGTCCCTGAAAGTGGAGAGGAAAAAAATTATATACGGTTCCTCTGTGTGACCACAGTGCCTCCTGAATGTGCTAGGGCCTCTCATTTGGGATGGATTCTTCTTTTTTTTTCTTTTCAATTAATTTTTGTTGCTTTCCCTTCCAGTTGTTGGCGAAAGAGTATTCTACTCTTTGAGCCTGATCCACTTCTCATTGGAGTTAATGGAAAGACTTCCATTGACTTCATGGGATTTGGAACAGGTCCTTTATCTATTGTTCATGCATGTTGGGGAGGGAAGATATCTGTGCCTGTTTCTCCAGACTCAGCTCATGGGATTTGTTTGCTCCATGTTTACCACTCTGTCTCATGGAGTACTGAATTCACCCGTGAGCAGTGTTTTACCTGAACCATGGCAGAGCAAACAGAGTGCCTGTTGCTAAAACTTGAAATCTTTCCTGACCAGTCTGCATTTGGATACATTATGAGAGCTCAACCAATTTTTTTTAAAAACCTTTCAGACTAGATCTCTAGTACCGTGCCGGGGGTCAAACAAGGTAGGGTTTGTTTGTTTTCTCATCCATTTTCTCTTCTCCCTCATACACAGCACGTGAAATACAGCACCATACCTATTGATATTTCTACTTGCATAATCATTATAATTGGAAGATTTACTCTTAACACCTTCTGGATGAAGGCTGAATTATTTTGATTTTAAGTAGGTGGAAAGTTGAACATCAGTACGTTAGAGCAAAAAGTACTCATGCCTACGTTACGTGTAAACATGTTTTTTCCTACTATGAGTCTTCCAACTAAATTGTTTTTTAGCTGAACCTTTATATTACTGTGGCTTTGTCTGGTAATAAAAAGGGGATCTTGGCTTCCAGATGTTTCACTAGAAGTTTACTTTTGGTCATAAATTATGACTCTTTTTGCTAAATAGTACATTAATCTCAATCTTTTGCAGATATAAACAGAAGAGCATTTGCAAATCAGTACAGAAATTCCCCATGGCTTCTACTGTGGAGATTACCAGCCTTTCAGCAATAAATGATTTCCACTCTTGTATCCTGGGTCCTGGATAATTATTGTTTCTGTACAGTATTTTAGGCTGAATGGCATGGAAATATTCAAGTTAAAAAGTTGGCATGAACTCTATAGCTAGTATCTTTTTCTACAATTATAATACTAACGTAATTTTTCATAGTAGTCTTGTTGGACTCCAGCCTAGCAGATTCATGTATTTAGATTGTAAATTCTTTGAGGCAGGGACTGTTTTATAATATTATATGTTTGTATATAGCAACTAGCACAGTGAGGTCCTGCTCCATGACTGGAATCCCTAGGCATGACCACCAAATAAATCAATAATACTTAGAGTAAAATTATTTTATATTTTTATGAAAGAATTGTTGCCTTAAAAATGTCAGATTCCAAGGCCACAAGGGACCTCTATGAGCATCTAATCTGACCTCCTGTATAACACAGGCCATAGACCTTCCCCAAAATGATTCTTAGAGCAGATCTTTTAGAAAAATATCCAATCTTGATTCAAAAGTTGTCAGTGATTGATAATTCACCATGACCCTTGGTAAATTTATTTCACTGGTTAATTACCCTTAATGTATGTGGACTCAGGAATATTTTACTTATAATCTGATTTCTGACACTGACCTTGCTTAAATCACTTCATGACTCTGCTTCAGCTTTCCCATCTGTAAAATGGCAGTAATAGTACTTCGCTACCTCACTGGGCTATTGTGAGAATTAATTTGATGTTTTTAAAATGTTTGGAGGCAACTTCCCCTCCCCCAAAATACTATATAAATGCTGCTATTATATATGCCTATATAGTGATGTATTCTATAGATGCTATTAGCAAGAATTTGGGATGACCATTTTATGCTTGGCAAAGCCACAAGTGAATAATCCTATTCCACACACATGTAGTATTGTATTTAAAAAAATCAATTTTCTTGCAGGCTGCTGACATACTTTGGCCTATTTGCTAGTAAGAATCTGGCTGTTGAAATAGTTAAGGAGTTTGTTTCAATTGAAGTATGTATATATTTGTGCCTATTTTTGATCGGTACGGGTATTCTGCTTATGGAAATTTAGTATATATTTATGAATCAAGTAATTTATAAAACTAGATGTTATTAAAACATCGGTATTTTTTTTTTGCTCTTGTCTCCATTAGATCTGTTTGTGTTGTTTGAACTTTAACTCACAGAGGTTACAGATATTATACTTGCAGCTGGTAGCAACCGAACATTAGAAGTTTTTGACCTCAATGCAGGCTGCAGTGCAGCAGTGATACCAGATGCTCATTCTAGATCAGTCCACCAGATCTGTCAAAATAAGGTAGGTATTTTATTGATTTTTTTTTTAAAATATTAACATACACAATGAATAAGGAGCATTCAGAAAACATTAGGTGATGATTTAAAAAACTTGCTCGCTCTCCTGTGCAATGTATTTAGTGTACAATAAGATCAAAGGGCTAGATCGTCACAGCCTTTATTTAGCTGCGAAGAGGAGTAAGCAAGATATTCTCTTGCTCCATGCTCGGCCCTGCTCAGGTGCACGACAGTGCTCCTCTTCTTATTCAGGGTAGATTGTAACATTACAGTCTAGTCTAACATGAGCTATTTACAGCAACCAAACTCCAAAATACATTTTCGACCTCACAATGATTTTATAGCTTTCTATTATCCCTATTTGATTTTCTCGTTTAGCTTTGCAATACCCTGTTCAATGAAGCTTCTTAAGAGTCCTCCAAATCTATTTATTTCAAAACATTTTAATGCAGATGGATTACATTTACATTGTGTTTTTTTATGAGACCCAGATAGATTTTGTGATAGAGGGAACAACTTGAATTAATAGTCTTTTGCCAAGGGCAGTGAAGATAGGTCTGAGTTTCCCATCATTTTCCAGATTATTTGTGCGTCCTTAAAATCTATGCTGCCCCGAGCCAAAGTGGTCAGTGAGTTGTAATGAAAGGTACTCCCTACCTCCAGGGCTAAGTATCCTTCCAATTTTCTGCTGCCAACACAGGATTGAGCTAGGCCATGTACACACTACAGCTTAAATTGGTATAAATTATGTCACTCGGGGTGTGAATAAGCCTCCTTTCGAGTGACGTAAATTACACCGACCTAAGTGCTGGTGTGGACAGGGCTATGTGAGTGTGAGAACTTCTCCCGCCGACATAGCCTCCACAGCTTGCAGAGTAATTAAGTCCACGGGAGAGTTCTCTCCCATCGGCTTAGAGCGTCTGCACTACTAGTGTTACAGTGGTGCAGCTGCAAGCTCTGCAGTGTATTTAGCCTTAGTCTCTGCTCTGCTCCTCTCTGTACTAATCTGCTGTTGTGAATACTGGGCCAGCTAAAAGCTTCAACTAAATGTTCTCCTATATAATAGCAGATTATTACTTTTTAAAAGGTCCAAGCAGGGGTGAAAGTAATTTAAAGGATTTATCGGTACTCCAGAGTCCTTAGGAGGGGCGGGGCCTTGGCTGGAAGAGGTGTGGCCTCTACCGGAAGAGTCGGGGCCTTTAAATCCCCAGGCGCTTTAAATCAGGATTTAAAGGGCCCGGGGCTGTGGTAGCAGCAGCTAGGAGCCCCGGGCCCTTTAAATCACCCCAGGAGCTACCAGCTGCAGAGGCGGCTGGGAGCCCCGGGGGTGATTTAAAGGGCCCGGGGCTCCAGCTGCTGCAGCAGAGCCCCAGGCCCTTTAAATCACTATCGGAGGGGGCTCCCGGCTGCTGCTGCTACCCCAGGGCCCCGGCCTCTGGCGGAGCTTTAAAGGGCCCAGGGCTCCATTGCAGTAGTGGCAGCCGGAAGCCCCTGGCCCTTTAAATCGCCGCCAGAGCCCCGCCACCGCTACCCCAGGGCTCCAGCAGCGGGGCTCGGGTGGCGATTTAAAGGGCCCCGGAGGGTAGCGGCAGTGGGAGCCCCGGGCCCTTTAAATCGCCACCCGAGCCCCGCTGCCGGAGCCCCGGGGTAGCCACGGCAGCCGGGGGCTCGGGCAGTGATTTAAAGAGCCCGGGGCTCCGGCTGCTGCTACCGCCCCGGGCCCTTTAAATCGTCCCCGGAGCACTGCTACCAGAGCTCTGGGGTAGCGGTGGCGGGGCTCCGGCAGCAAGTTAAAGGGCCCAGGGCGGTAGTGGCGGCTGAGACCCTGGCCCTTTAAATCGCTGCCGGTGCCCCGCCGCCACTACACCAGGACTCAGGCAGGCTCTGGGGAGGATTTAAAGGGCCTGGGGCGGTAGCGGCAGCCAGAGCCCCGGGCCCTTTAAATCACTGCCCGAGCCCCCAGCTGCCGGAGCCCTGGGGAGGTGGAGGTGGGGCTCCGGCGGCTATTTTAAGAGCCGGGGAGTAGCGGCTGCCGCAGCCCCAGACCCTTTAAATAGCCACCGGAGCCCCACCGCCGCTACCCCAGGGCTCTGTTAACGATTTAAAGGGCCTGGGGCTCCCAGCAGCAGCTGGAGCCCTGGGCCCTTTAAATCGCCGCCAGAGCCCTGCTGCCGGAGCCCTGGGGAAGCGGTAGCGGGGCTCTGGCGGCAATTTAAAGGGCCCAGGGCTCCAGCCGCTGTTGGGAGCCCCAGGCCCTTTAAATTGCCGCCAGGGGAAGCCTATCCGCCCCAGTACGGCACACCAGCTTACTTTTACCTCTGCATCCAAGCTTTTTGTTATTTTGAAGAGTTCTTGTAACAAAACACAACTGCCCATTTGTACAGATACAATAGTTGTCAGTGAGGTTTGAACCATAGACCTTCAGTGCCAAAAGCACCACTTGAGCTAAAGGAGAACTTTTACCCAGGAGACAGTAGTAGACTGTATGGCACTAGTCACCAGAGACATCACATACACTGAGCTGATGTATTATATACACATACCTCCTACACTCTGCTGGCTCCCTGGTCTATTATGGGCTCAGTTCAAGTGCCTGATCCTCATTTTCAAAGCCCTTACACGAAGGCAATTAATCTATCTACTGGATAGGAATATGTGGCCCTTCAGGGATACTTCTCTGGGGCCAGGGTAGAGCAGTTTCATTGCAGGTAGTCCGTGATGTTGGAACCCCGTACTATAAGAAATCTGGATATGCCTGACATTTGGAAACAGTGCAAAACCCATCTTTTGGGGGCAGGCCTTCCTCCAGTGATGCGGAAAGAATGACCCAGTGACATTTCTCATGAAATAGTAACCTGTTTAAAAGCAAAACCTGAACCAACCTAAAATTCCTCCGTTTGTGATTAGAAATAGCTACAGAAGCAGACATGTCAGTGGAGGTGTCTGCAAACTGCTTATGTGTGGAAGCTGAACTACTGCCTTGTTTGGTTTTTTGTCCTAAGAAACCAAGTTTAGTTGGGAGTTGGTGGATGGAGGCAAGAAAGTGAGGGAAAAGAGCTTTGGAGACTAAGGAAGCATTAATCTTCATCTGCTCTTCCCTCACTGTGAGCCTAGCAGCCCTTTTTGGGCACTTGCAGACCTCACTGTCCATTACAAAAATTATTTTTTCCAATTTAGTTTTTGTAATGGAAAGTAGTCATTGGATCACAAACTGCATCAGAAAGTCAACTGGGTTCATGGAGACTGGAGGAGAGAAAAGGGACCTCACAGGTCCTGGGAATGTGAAAAAAAGAAAGTGTTTGATTTTTTTAAAAATTTATTTACAATATGTATAGCCAAAATTGGGGAGAGAAGATGGTAATTTTCTTTTCCCTACTTTCTCTCTGCTTTCTTCTAGGAAATACTTCTCCTAGTGGAGAGGAGTGCCTCTCTCTCAAGTTGTTTTTTAAAACAATTTTTTATAATAATGAAATGTGGAATAACTGAGACATAGTTTAATAAAAGTAATCAAGTTCGGGGTGTATATTTAGTAGACTATTGGCGTAATTCTCCAATGATTGATTATAGGCACTCTGCATTCAATCTACCACCACACAATCTAATCAAGTCACACACTGATGATAATATTAATTCACGCAATGGAGTAGCTTATTTCTACATTAAGCACCAACTTCTCATTTGCATTTATGCTTCAGCACATAGACTTTCAGATTTATAGTTGGATCAGAGGATTTGGGATTTTTAATTTTTTTTAAAGTTTTGATTCCCTTATACAACTACAAAGTTTCCTATATAATCTATAACTGAGCATCTTATTGTATTACACTTCAACTTTTAGAATATTGTTCAGCTGTGATCACTTGATATATATATTTTTTCAAGTGTTTTGGTTGTCAGACTGAAAAATCTGCATTACACATTATTTTGAATGACTTTATGAATATTCTGTCAGATAACCAAAACCAGGCATAAGCAATGTTGTGAATAAGAGTTTACTAATGTGTTTCCTTAATTTTCTCCCAGAAGTGAGTGATTTAATAAAAAAAGAATTTCAAATTAATATAGCCCTCCTTCAGTTCTGTGATTAATAGTTTAGTACATGTTCTCTGCCATGTGCAGCTGGTGTTTGTTTGTCAATATTATGAGTTAAACATTTTTTCAAGGATTCCTCTTGTGTGACTCGATACTGCTTATTGGATTTAGGATCATTACAGCCCAAATGTAGTTACCATGGTGGAAAATAGTTTCAGTAATTTTATTACAAACCCCACTCCTCCCCAGTTTTCTTCTGTTACTTATAACTAAGGCTGCGTTTTAGTCGTGGGTATTTTTAGTAAAAGTCATGGACAGGTCACGGGCAGTAAACAAAAATTCATGTCTGTGACCTGTCCATGAATTTTACTATATATCCCTAACTAAAACTTGGGCTGGGGCACCGTGGGGGTGGGCGGGTGGCGGCACCCAACCCCTGACCTATGCTGGTGCTGGAGGATGGGGGGCGGGTGGCGCATGGCCCAAGACCCCCGCTGGTGCTGAGGGGTGTGGGTGGCAGGCTCCCTACCCAGCTCTGATTGGCATTTCCCTACAGCTCCTAAGGGAGAGGCGGCCAGGGGGGCTCCGCGCACTGCTCCCGCCACAAGTGCTGGCTCCGCAGCTCCCATTGGCCGAGAACCACAGCCAATGGGACTTACGGGGGGTGTCACCTGCGGGTGCGGGCAGTGCACGGAGCCCCCAGCCCCTCCGCCTAGTAGCTGCAGAGACATGCCAGTGGGAGCCGGGGAGCCCCTCCCCAAGTAAGTGCCGCCCCGCACCCCAACCCCCTGCCCCAGCCCTGAGCCCCTTCCCACACATCCAAACTGCTGCTGCTGGCCCAGGGGCTGCCCAGCTCGGGCTGCTCAGCTCGGGCAGCCCCTGATCTAGCACCAGCCACTGCAGAAGTCATGGAGATTATGGAAAGTCACGGAATCTGTAACTTCTGTGACAGACTCGCAGTTTTACTTATAACACAACTATAAGAACTGATCTTGGTCTGAATCTTCACATGGAACAGTTCAGAGAAGAAAAATGTTTTCAAATTTGATTTAAATAAATTCAGCTATTTGTTTCTGTGCTAAAGTTGTTTGTTTATGGTTTCTGGTTTTTTGCACTCCCATAAATCACCATTTTTAAGTGAAATTTTGTAGGTAGTTACTCCATAATCTGGATTTACCAGTTTTTCTATTTTATAGTATTTAAAAACAGTGACATAGGACTAGATTATCCTCTCATATGTTTGCTACAGCGAGAATTCAAGCATCATAAATCACACTGGAAGGTCCCAGAATTGGTCAGATGAAGGGAAATTTTGTCTGCTGAATAGCATCATTCTTTAAACTCTGAAGTCCCCTGTCATGATTACAGGGCTAGCTGCACCTCTGTCCCCTTTGTGGTCTGAGTGCACACCCTCAAGTATTAGGACTCTTGTCTTTATTCCCCGGGGGTTGAATTTTCATAATTCTCCCACTCCTAGACCTGGGCTACAGTATCCTGTGGGTCAACCATGCTTACTTGGAAAGTTAGACTGAGTTCTGGCACCTAAAGTTCTTCCCTTCATGAGTATGTGGCCAGTGATGTACAGTGACAAAACAGTCTCCTTACAACCAAACTATTGTTTATTTTGCAGGCGGAACAAAGCTTTGAGAGAAAAAGGATTTTAAAACTACAAAGAGTCTATACATATATCTGTCTTACCTAAAGTCTTAACATCCTCTGGTCATGACCTAGACAGGCCTAGCTTCTTCAGACACTCCCATCAAGGTCCTTTGTCTCAGCCTACTGTTACCTTTCCTGAGCGAGAGTGTCCTTTTTAACATGCTTCTTCTGTATTCCCAGGCTTTGACCCTTGTTGTAAAAACTAGTCCTGTAGGCTCAGCAGGAAATCAAGCAGGGTCTTCAGAGCCAATGGATTGTCCCTTAGCAAATTTCAAATGTGTGCTGCGTGGTGGCTTATCTTGAGCCATTCGGTTTTCCCAGGCAGCTCTCTATTGACTTGACTTAAACATCCCAGTAACCAGGTCCATATACAGTATTGATAAATTATCACGGAGAAGCTCCAAATCAGTGAGATTCTTCCACATTAACTTGACATTTGGGATCTACAATTTTAGGAGGGTTTCACTGAGTAGGGGTCGTGCTTAAATGTGGCATGACTAAGATACACTGGATCATCATAACCTGGCAAACTTGCAGGGAAGCATCAGCAGGAAAAAAATCATTCTCATGGATTCATATTCTTTGCTGGGAAGCTCCCATGGAAAGGGTATTAAAGGCGAAGAGCTGTACCATGGGTTAATGTGGAGGGACCCATCCCTCCCTGTAAATGTTTTTCAGACCTTTTTCCAGCCCTCAGATTTTCAGGATCTCTCCATGGAGTTTAGGTCAGTTGTGGGGCTGCAAGGTAACACTCATTGTGCACTCCATGGACAGCAAATTCTGCCCACACCCCTTACTGGATGATTTTTTAGAAATATATGGAACTTTCAGGGTCTCTCTTGCTGTGAAGGGGGATTCCTCAGAAGGGAATGATTCTGACCCTAAATTACTTATTTTAGGAAAGTATTGAAAATCCATTTACAGTGCTTTTGATCATGGTATTAGTGCTTGAAGACAGCAACCAAAGTGTTAAGAAGAATCTGAATCTTACAGCCGAATCTACAAAAAAATATTTTGTAGTCAGACTTGATAGAGAAACTGACTTCTTATGTCAACAGTCCCTAGATGTATGAAAACTGGACTCTGAAATGAACTCAGTTATACTGAGAATCAACAGATTATGGTTTATTTTTATTTTTTTTATAAGTGTCATGAGATCTTATTTAAATCCACATAAGTAAGTGGGTTAAAGAAACTCATGTGTAATCCTCCCTATTATTGGAAGGTTGAGTTAAATGATGGGTGAGCTTATGTACTATACATGCTGCAATGTCTAGCACATTGGGGTAGATTAAGGATGGCATTTCATCCTCATTTCTGAATGTCTTTGCTTCTGTGGGTTTAAAATAGTTCCTCAGTGCTACTTTCACATAACTTTTTGTGATTATCTGGAGATGTGGTCTGGTAAAACCCTTAACCGTGCTAAACTCCTTCAGTATTATTTGTAACACATACATGCTTAGACTTTTTTTGGCTTCTCTTTTTGCCCTGTCAGCTGAGTGACTTCAGGTTACTTCAGCAGAGAACACTTTAAAGCTGTGGACAAGTATTCATTTGGGAGAAAAATTAGAGGCACAAAGGCAGACTGTGGTATAGCAAAGAAAACTGAGCTTGTTTTATGGAAAATTGTAAATTAAGTTTCTAAATCAACTTTTTCAGTTACATAAAATACATTAATACTTAAAACTAAACAAATCAGTGGAAAAAGAAGTCATGAAGTCAACTATTTAGTTATCGATGTGTATATATTAGGGAAAAGTTCTTATAAGAGAGCAATCCTGCACTCGGGAAAATAGTAGGGACCAGAAAATCACTAAAGAAGTTTTTTTGGTAGTATGCCTACTACCGTGTGCTTGTTTGCTTATTTATTTTTATGTAGATGCATCACATTATTTTTATGGTTCTGGTCCAGTGTAGAGGAGCAGCTATTCAGAGTTCGATAGACAGAGCCCTTAGGTTCTAGCTGACTACATTAAAATTTATCTAGCTCAGAAATAGTGGCCCTCTTGAGTGAAGTGAGTTGCAGGTTGTTGTCTAAGTAAACTGACTACTCGTGCTCCTTTCTGCCTGAAAATTGCTGAGTTAGCAAATGAACCTTTTGTCTCTCTCAGAAGGTTGTCGGGTATGTCTGGTAATACTGCCTATTGGGGGGAGACTCTCTATTATGAGCTTAGAGGAAATGAGGGCTGACATGTAGAGAGCAATAGGATATACCCATCAGCTGTTCTCCGAAGCTCCTTGCCTGCAAGCAGGAAAAAAGAGCAGTAGCAGTTAGAAATCTCCTGGTTTTGCCTCCTCCTAAGGGCCATACTGCAGGTTCAAATAACTCTTTTGCATAGTCATCAGGAGAATAGTGTGGCTTATTGGCTAGAGCACTGCACTAGGATTCAGGACATCTGGGTTCTATTCCTGGCTCTGTCACTGGCCTGCTGGGTGACCTTGGGCAAGTCACTTCACCTCTCCATGTGTTTGTTTCCCCATCTCTAAAATTGGGATAATGATACAGACTTCCTTTGTAAAGCTCTTTGAGATTTACGGATGAAAAGTGCTGTATAAAAACTGTGTAACGGGGTTCACTCACCACTCTGGCACCTCCTGCTGGCTGTCTTGGGAATTAGCTCTGCGTGTTAGTGCATCCTCTGCCTCGCCACCATCACTCCTGCTCTAGGACCTACGTCACTCCAAGGACCG
This sequence comes from Terrapene triunguis, assembly GCF_002925995.2. NCBI lineage: Eukaryota > Metazoa > Chordata > Testudines > Emydidae > Terrapene > Terrapene triunguis. The sequence continues at coordinate 26,005,097 of NW_020664436.1, forward strand.
TGGCATCCTCTTCACTGACACAACCCTCCGGCCGTGCCACACCCTGTGCCTCCCCCCTTCCGGGGGAACTGCAGTCCGCTGTTCAGCCACTTCCCTTAGTGGCTACTGCAACAAATTGTCTGGCCACTTCCTTGTTGCCCCAGCATCCTCTTTGCCCTTGCCTCAGGGCCTCAGCCTGCAAACCCCAGCAGCCAGCTCCCCAGGTCCCTGCTCTGCTCTGTCCAGGGTGCTGGCAGGTCTCTCAGTCCTCCAGAGACACAGTCCTTCATCCCTGGGCTCCTAGGCCTGGTCTACACTACGGGATTAATTCGGATTTAGCAGCGTTAATCCGAATTAACCCTTCACCCGTCCACACTACAGAGCCAGTTAATTCGAATTAAAGGGCCCTTTAAATCGATTTCTGTACTCCACCTCGATGAACGGAGTAGAGCCTAAATCGATTTTGTTAATTCGAATTAGGGTTAGTGTGGCCGCACACCACCGAATTACTGTGTTTAAGTTAATGGGGTAGTGTGGCCGCACACCACCGAATTAATGTGGTTAAAAACCGAATTAAGGTGCTTAGTGTGGCCGCGCACAATCGAATTTATACAACCTGTTTCCCAAATTCGAATTATCTAAATTCGGATTAATCCTGTAGTGTAGACATACCCCTAGCAGAGAACTGCCTTCCTCTGCCCTGCAGCTCCCTTTTTATATGGGCCTGCTTGGCCCTGACTGGCTGCTCCCTTCAGCCCTTCTCTGACTGGCTGCCTCGTGTGTGGCCTCCCTAGGGCTCTATTAACCGCTTAGAGCCCAGTGTGGGGCAGGTACCCCATCACAAACTGTATTCTATTACTATTATGATTCTTGAGGTACTTGTTCCAAGTGAAGGGGGCATGGAAGTTGTTCCATCACTTCAGAGATTTGTGCCGGGGAGGGAGGCGTGATTGCTCTTGCGGCTTCCCTGTCAGAAGTCATTTTTCTGCAGGGAAGCAAAGAAATCTGCAGGGGCCATGAATTCTGCATGTGTGCAGTGGTGCAGAATTCCCCGAGGAGTAATTATATGCAAAAAGAAATAGACTCCACAGGATTTTGTGTCTGTGTGGATTATTGTGAGAGGATCATAGTCATGAGGACAAACATGGTTTCTGCAAATAAATGCTCCCGCATGGAAAGAGGACATGTACTGTCCTTGAAAGAATCCAAACCAAGGAGATAGTGCAGACAATTTATATCCTGGGCCCCTACTTTGGTCAGAAGTGAGACATCTGAGCACTGTTTTTTGTTGTTGTTTGTTTTTTTAAAACACCTAATAGCATTTAATATTTCACTCTTGGACAAAAATGAATACTCTAAAAATTATTCTGCTAGGATGAATGGGCAAATACAATTTTGCATGTCTGAGCTATAGATTTGTAACTACATTAAAAGATATTAAGGCTGTATAAAGAGAGAATCTAGGAAACATCAAAATTAAAGTGGAAATTTAATTCTGTCTCTCCTCTTATACAGCAACATTATGGTAGTTTCTAGTTAAAGTATCACATACTATGTCTAAAGTTTAGGACTATCCTGTAAGGTGCTGAGGTGCCTTCTGAGACCCATCAACTTCAGTGGGATTTTAGGGCACTCAGCATTTGTCAGGTCCCTCAGTGCACTGGTTGGACAGTGTCCATGTGCATTGAATGGAGTGAAATGTAGTGAACAAGATAGGGATCCTTCAGATCCGTGCCTTATTTGGGGCCAAACTTTATTTAGCAACAGCAGTATGAATAGACTGGAGTGGAGTGAGTTTAGCATCTAAAAAGACCTGAGTAGAGAAGATTACAGTTGTAGAGGAGGGAGATTATTAGGGAAATTTGGCTGTTAGGATAGAAAGTAAGAATGATGCCCCAAATTGGTAACACATACTGTCATGTGGTACCTTTCTTGCCTACTCTATTCTTGTAATATTTCAAAATCATTTAACTTGCACTTGAAAACTTAGTCTCAAAAGGTTGAGCAAATTCATTGTGTCTTAATTCTTTTAAGAAGCCATAAATATAAGTGGGGAGTCTATATTCTGTGAAAATCAGAATGTATAGACACAGTGGTTATGTTGAATAACATGGAATACATTCTCTGGAATGGGTATTCAAGTGTAACAAGAAGAATGTAGCTAAAATAATAGAATTGACTGGGAAGTCACCAGGGCCGGCTCTGGCTTTTTTGCCGCCCCAAGCAAAAAAGCCTCCCGCCGCCCCCCCCCCTCCCCGGGAGCGTGGCAGGGGAGGGTGCCGAGCCCGGCCGCGGGCCGCTCTCCCCAACTGGCCGGAGCGCCGGGGGGAGGGCGGCGAGCTCGCCGCAGCTCTGCAGGCGGCCGGAGCCCCAGGAGGAGGGCGGAGAGCCCGGCCGGGGCTCCGCTTTCCCCAGCGGCTGGAGCGCCGGGGGGAGGGCGGCGAGCCCAGTGCGGCTCCACTCTCCCCGGCGGCCAGAGTGCCGCCCCAAGCACAAGCTTGGTGGGCTGGTGCCTGGAGCCGGCCCTGGAAGTCACTATTTTAAAGATTTGTTAAATAATACTAAACTGGTTTGCTTGCCTAGTTGAATAAAATCATTGTACAAGGTAAAATGGACTTGTACAGCACTTTGTAGAATGCCAGAAATGAAGATATAAGCATTATTTGAATAGTGTTCAGAAAAAATATTCTGCATGTCTACCATATTGTGCATTGTGGCTGTTTACTGGAGCAATAAATGATAAACAGAAGTTTCAGAACTGAAAATAAACGTCAGAAATGTATAAGGATGGATGGCCTGTAATCTTTAGAGTTTACCTATATCTTGTTTTTCTAACAAATATTCCATTCTTTCATTTTAAAAAAATCATTGTTGTACAGAGAATGTGAAAGTATTTAGACCTTGGATGTTGCACGAGAACTTGCAAGATGAATAGCAAGCACGAGTGAAGGCTAGATATGAGCTCAAGTACAGTTAGGAGTATAGAACATAAAACTGGAAGGGACCTCCTTGGTCATCAAATCCAGTCCCTAGCTACTGCAGGCAACTCCATCATATAATCCCATTCATAAATTTATCAAACTCTGTCTTAAAAATAGTTAGGTTATTTGTCACCATTGCTTCTATTAGAAGTTTATTCCAGAACTTCACTCCTCTGTTGGTTAGCAACCTTCTAAATTACACTAGTGACCTGCTTCAATACTGATTGAAGTTGGTGGGTACTGGATCAGGGCGTGGTTTTAGTCCTCTACACCTAGAAGTAATATTCAAGCCTCTTCTGCTCCCTTACACTCATGAGCAGAGGATTAGCAATGCGTGGTATGCATGTGGAAAGTAAACATGAATGAGGAGACATGATTTCAAATGCATTTCTCAACATGCAAATAAAGCATTTATCTATGCATTCCCATTTTTGGCCTTACTCCTAGTTACTAGGTGGGACTAACCTTGTAACCACATAAAAGTACTTTAAAAAATACAAGGTCAGATAATTCCCCTGTGCTCCATGTCTTGCACATCAATTTTTGACATGCTGTTATGTGCATCATTTAACATGTGCTGTGCAATATTCAGCACTTTGGCCCCGATTCAACAAAGTTCTTACGCACAGGTGTAACTTTAAGTATGTGAGAAGTCCCTCTGAAGTCAATGGGCCCTATAGCCTCATGGGGACTGTACTATCAGTTATACTAAGTGCAACAAACACATGAAAAATGCAGTTCACAGTAATGTGCCCAAATGTAATAGTGCCAGTAGATGTGAAAGTAGATCATTTTTAATCATTCGCTAAATAGATCTTCCTTGTTGGACTTGTGCACTCTTCTGTGCAGATCTAAGAGTGTTCATTCATGGAAGCAATATATTCTGATAGAGAACTCCAGTTACTGGTAGGTAAGTTAGCATTCTTTGATTAAACACAGGCACCTGGATTTAGTGTTTCCTTTAAACAAAAATGCAATGCAAAATAATTTTTGTATGGTGTCTTTAGAAAACACTTCACACAGGCTTACAGCTTGCAAATATAAGCAGCATATGCAGGACTTTATTCAGCAGTGGTAGCATCCATACATATGACAACATCTAATAATGGCTGGACATCATAATTCTGTGTCAGGGACACTAGAATATTGGAGGATAGAGAAAAGTTTAAGAGAGTTAGGAGTTAGATTTAAAGGGACATGGTGTTAACAAGCCATAGAGAAGAGAGAGGATTTGAAAAGGGCTTGTCTGATTTTTCTACTACCTCGCACATTGTGAAATCATTTACACCTGTGTAAAGTAAGTGTGAATTGGGTGTAATACACTACCAAATGACCATATAAGATGCAAGGCAATGGAAAAAATCAGGTCTCATGTGTCTGCCCTGAATTATGGACGGGGGGAGAGCTTGGACCTCAAATCAATTACCGAGGTTCAGAAATGGAAGGAGGATAGAATTAAAACTAGTGGAATTCAATGAATTCAGAGAATAGGAAGAGATGAGACTGAAGCACAAGGGACGTGATGTTGAAAAGGCCCCTGGAGGCTACCAGGGAGATTTTGCAATGAGTACAGAAATGGACAAGAAGTTAGTGAAGATTTGAGGATAGGGTTGTGGGACAGGGTGGAATTAGATTTTCCTGTTTCCAGTTATCAGTTGAAAAGAGCTGATGTATTTTGGCCATATTGCAGTTTGGAGATATGAAATAATGTTACAATACCCAAGACAATTGTTGGCTCCATACTCCAGTTGACTTCTGTTATATTTGTTAAATCAGCAGCATAGTGCATTTTGGAGCATCCTATGAAGCAGGAGATGGGGATTCTCAATTTAAGGAGAATTGTACAAGAAAGAGAAGGTGGGGAGGCAATTACAAGTCTATTAAGTGAATGCTGGATGCCTCATTTAGCCTTGCCATTTGGGGAATTAATTTGTATTTCTAGAGTTGTTATCATTACTCTATCTGGAGATCACTTTTATGGCAGTGCTCAGTATCCATTGACTAAATATTGGAGTATTTCCCAGTTGTACTCCAGCTCTTGTGAAGAACAGAAGATTCTTGGCAGCTGAGCACCGATTGCGGGAAATGACCTTGAGGTTTCTGTTGTATGCAGCCAATTCATGAACTTGAATGGGTGGTGAGGGGAGTTGCACTGTTTATTTTTAGTTCCCTGGTAACAAGATTTGTAGCTAGCAAAAAAAGATGAAGGTTTGTCAATATAGATGTTTACAAATGAGAGGAGTTAGACTGGATTTAATTATTTAAAGACATGAAGCCAAATTCAGTCCTGGTGTGAACGAGTGTAACTTCTATTGAAGGCAATGGAAATTATGCCACCTTATGCCAGGGCTGAGTTTGGTCCATTGTTTGGTATTGGCCTATTCCTGTATTATAGGGTTTAACTCTGTAGAGGTGGTTAATCCCTGCATTTTATTTTTTCTTCTATTTCTTTGTTTGCATGTTGATGTAAGTTCTGTTTATAACCCCAAACAAACACCATAACTAAGTTGAAAGTTGCTAAGATATTCCTTGCTTGTTTTGCATTTATATAAAAACATATTTAGTCATTCTATGGCTGTTACACTCTTAAGTGGATTATACTTCGGTGGAGAACATTATTATCTCCTAACATATGTCACCTTCATATAATTGACCCATCTTCAGTGTTTCTCTGAGACAGAATGTAAAGTATTCAACCCAAGGGCTTGGCAGCATGATAATTCCTTGTGGAAGGGGGCAGGGAAGAGGGAGTTTTATGGTTGGAAAATGGAAAATATGGTCTGAACCTCTCCATAAGGCAGTGTGAGATGTGAAAACATTCCTGTTCTCACTGCCAGCAGCTGGTATGCTGATCATATATTCCATAATTCTTAGCAAGGTAGTTAGAGAGCCAAGAGGGGTTCTCTAACGACTACACTCTCAGTGGGGTGTTCCATAATTTCTAGCATGAACTGTTGCTAAGGAACCTCAAGTGTTTCCTTAGCTTCTTTATTAAAAGTTCTTTTGCTCAGTGTATCAGTTCCTGCCAATGGGAGTAGCTGTTTCCCTGTTCTTGTTGCCTTATTAAGGGCTGTTGGTCAGGCTGCAACCTGTCTCTTTGTGTGAAGACCATGAAAGGACTGTAGTATGGATTTGCTTACAACAGATACTTCCTCCTGCAAACAGTTCTAAAGTTAGCAAGGGATACATTACAGGAAGAGGGCTTTAGAGAGGTGGTCTTGAAGGTTCATGTTCTGAAGAACCTGAAGGGTATGGTGTGTGGCAAACTCATGTGAAGTACATACAAATTGAACCCTGGCGGTGTTGCAAAGCCCCAGTTTTATATTTCAGCTCAACGTAGGTAATGTCTGTGTAGATTTTAACTGAATGCATGAAATCTCTAAACACCTGAAGTGCTGTCATCTGAAAGAAATTTCTAATGTTACAGGGATCAGCTTTTAGCACTCAGCCACTTGAAGCTTACAATCTTTTCATGACCACAGCCACTGGTGATGGCATCAAACTGTGGGATTTGAGAACACTGAGGTAAGGCCGGATTACTTACATTAGAACTAAAAAGTCAGATATTATCCTTATTCAGAGTCTTCATACTTTCTTAAACAAGTGAGGTATAATTAGTTAATATCTGTACTATGCTCTGAACATATAAGGCACATGCTAACTATTATATGAAGAAAATGGCTAGCCAGCAGTAGCTACAGTAAACTCAAAAGTAGTTTTTTTTTCTTTATAGTAAATATGCAGGACCTGATGCATCTCCATTACATAAGTGGTTTTTCTACTATTCCAATATAAAACTAGTATAATGGAGTGTGGAATCAGGCTTGCAATCTTGAACTTTTTTTTTCTTTTTTTCTTTTAAAGGATAATCTCAGATTGTTTGTTTAGAATATTAACTGTTTATACAAAATAAAAGTTGCATTTTAGCCCTTGGTTGCCCAGGGAAAGCTCACTAAAGTAGAAGCCATTGAACAGTCAACACTTGTCAACTATTGCCACATATTTACCTCAGATATCACTTATTTCAAATACAAAATAGTATATTGTGCTATGGCAATGACAGTGTTTCCAAAACATCGTGCCAGCCTATCTGTTATAACAGATGCACCATATGAGTTCATGTTTAAAATGGGAATGGGCTTTTATGTAACTAAATTATTATTATGAATCATGTATATTCATCCAGAAATGTATGTGGTGCTTTCTAAAACCAGACTTCCCCTCCTCCAAAATACAATCTAGCACAAGAAAAACTGCCTCCTCCACAAAAAAAAATCCCAAACCAAACAAAAACAAAACAAAAAAAAGGAGGGACAGCTGTTCAGGAAAGGGAAGATTTGGGGAGATCTCTGTTGAGGAGGGTAAGGTATGAAATATTTCTAAAAGAAAAGGGTTTTAGAGAACTGATTTGAAAGAGAGGGGAGGTGCATTAGTTTTAAGTGATATTCTTGAGTTTCTTGTTTGTTTTTATTAAATGTAATGTTTTATAGTTTGCCTATTAGTTTGGTTATTTTGATTAAGGAATACTTGATGTTATTTTCAGTTATTTTCACTTTTTTTGTTTGTAAAAGATCTGCTAAGCCTATAGAAGGGCATGTAAGGTCTTGCCAAAATATGGCGCCTTATTACCCACACCAGTGTCAAAAAGTAATAAAACTGGAGACTTCTGTGGTTGGAAACTATTATGTTCCTATGTTTTTGTAATCAGCTGGTCTAACTACTATTCTAGAAGAGTAATAAATGAGTTGAGAACTTTTCACAGATCACTTACCTGCCTTTTCCTTTTTAAAATATTAATATAAGCAAAGCTAGTGAATGGTAAAGTAGTTAAAAGTAAAAGCTGGGTAATCAATTAAATGCATGTGTCCTGGGGGGGAAGGGAATAATTTATTTATGTTCTTGCTTCTTGTTTAGTTTGGCAGGGTCATTATATTCACTGAGTTCAGATGGCTAAATTAAAAAAATTAAAGCAGGTCCTTTTGTGGCCCATATTTAAAGTACCTGTCTGTAAATATGAACTATAATGCTCACTGGCAGTGACTGCTGTAGTGAAGTTGCAAAAAAGATTGTTATATCCCCAGCTTTTCACTAGCTTATAACTTTCTAAAATGTTCTCCTGTTCAGATGACATTTTCTGTCCTTGCTCTACACACAAGTGGAATTTTCTGGAAAAATTGACTTTTTTTTAGTCATTTTTTTAGTTCATGCAAGGAAGAAAATAGTTTACTCTCCCCTTTCTACCTACTCCAGTAGGTGTTATTCACATAGGCCTGGTCTACACTAGGATTTTATGTCGAATTTAGCGCCGTTATATCGAATTAACCCTGCACCCGTCCACACCAGGAAGCCATTTAGTTCGACATAGTGCTCTCTTTAAATCGATTTCTGTAATCCTCCCCAACGAGAGGAGTAGCGCTAAATTCGAAATGGCCATATCGAATTAGGCTAGGTGTGGATGGAAATCGACGCTAATAGCTCCGGGAGCTATCCCACAGTGCACCACTCTGTTGACGCTCTGGACAGCAGTCCGAGCTCGGATGCTCTGACCAGCCACACCCCGGGAAAATTTGAATTCATTTTCCTGTCTGGGCAGTTTGAAGCGCAGTTTCTGTTTGGACACCGTGGCGAGCTCAGCAGCAGTGGCAGCAGTGGCAACGATGCAGAGCTCTCCAGCAGAGATGGCCGTGCAATCCAATAGAAAGAGGGCCCCAGCATGGACGGATCGGGAAGTCTTGGATCTCATCGCAGTGTGGGGAGATGAGTCCGTGCTTTCCGAGCTGCGCTCCAAAAGACGGAATGCAAAGACCTATGAGAAGATCTCTAAAGCCATGGCAGAAAGAGGCTACAGCCGGGATGCAACGCAGTGCCGCGTGAAAATCAAGGAGCTGAGACAAGGCTACCAGAAGACCAAAGAGGCAAACGGACGCTCTGGATCCCAGCCCCACACATCCCGTTTCTACGAGGCACTGCATTCCATCCTAGGTGCGGCCGCCACCACTACCCCACCCCTGACCGTGGACTCTGAGGATGGGATATTGTCCGCGGCCGGTTCCTCCGACATGTTAGCGGACGGGGAAGATGAAGAAGGAGATGAGGAGGACGAGGCAGTCGACAGCGCTGGCACCGCTGATTTCCCCGACAGCCAGGAGCTCTTCATCACCCTGACAGAGATCCCCTACCAACCGTCCCCCGCCGTTACCCCAGACACAGATTCAGGGGAAGGATCAAGCAGTAAGTGTTTTAAATATCTAAACATTTATTTACAACATAACTGGCATATTTAAAATATTAACAGTAGCTAAAGTGCTTTAAAACATGTAAACATTTATTTACAACAAAACAGGAAGATTTAAAATATTAACAGTGGGTAAAGTGCTTCAAAACATGTAAACAGGAAAGTCAAACAAAAGGGGAATCTGTACAAAGTGTATCATGATTAGTCTGTCTTTGGGCGCCTCAATATGTAGTCCGAACCATTTTCAAAAAATTTCACAATGTCCGCTTCATGATTATAGTGCCCAAAACCCTGCAGTCACTTGTCCCTCCAAGGGCACCTAAGCCAAGAACTGGTCAATGTAACCGGGGATAGAGGCGACATCCTCCGGGGAGAACTCCTCATACGCCTCCTGCAGGTGTTTTTCCAGCCTCATGAGCAGGTTCCTGGGCAGGGAGAGCTTATTAGGCCCCCCGTGGTAGGACACGTTTCCCTGCCACAACGCCAGCAGGTACTCCGGGATCATGGCCTTCCAGAGCAGCGCAGCAAATGGCCCCGGTTTCTGCAGGCTGTCACGAAGCATCCGCTCCTTCTGGCTCGCAGAGACCTTCAGGAGGGTGATGTCTGGCATGACTCCCTGCTGTGAATTAGGTAGGGGAAAGTTAGTATTGGGACTGCTTGCCCGTCCCTTTACAGAACTGCAACCGCCGGTTTACAGCCACGCGGTTTACAGCCGCGAGGGGGTGGGACAGGGCCAGAGTTCATGCTTGCAGGATTGCTGCCAGCAGAGACTCGCATTGCTTTCTATGTGAAAGGAGGCCAGTGCCACTCTTAAAGTTTTAAGCGGCCACAAGTCTACGGCTTACCATGTTTGCCAGCTAGACAAAGTCCGGTGTCCAGCCCTGCTCCTCAGCTCGCCACAGCAAGACCGCAGGCACTGTAGAAGAGGGCCGAAAATTCGACCTTGTCCTCAGTGCGCGTGTGATAGGTGCTCTGCATGGTCTTGTTCACAGAGAAAGACTATGTTCTCTGTTCACAGATACATTGCTCTGTCTCAGGAATTCACTCCCTTTTTCCAATTCCCACAGCCACATCTGCCCAGAGGCTAGCGCACATTAGGAGGAGGAAGAAGAGGACACGGGAAGACATGTTTGCTGAACTAATGGCATGCTCCCGAGCACAGGCAGCCCAGCAGACACAGTGGAGGGAGAACTTGTCCCAAATGCACCGGGCAAACATTGAACGGGAGGAGAGGTGGCGACAGGAGGACAGGCAGGCTACTCAAACGCTGCTTGGACTAATGAGGGAGCAAACGGACACGCTCCGCCGCCTTGTGGATGTTCTGCAGGACCGGAGGCAGGAGGAGAGAGCCCCGCTGCAGTCTCTCTGTAACTGCCCTGCCCCGCCACCAAGTCCCATACCCCCCTCACCCAAAGTCCAAACACGGAGGGGTGGAAGGGGCCGTGAAAAATTTCACTCCACCCCTGCGGACTGCTCTACCACTAGAAGGCTCTCATTCCCCAAAATTTGAAAAGTCCTTTCCTACCCGCCTCACACAAGACCCCGTCCAAGTTTCACGCCCCCGTTCCATGTGCGGTTGTTAATAAAGAATACGTTTCTGTTCATTTCTGTTTCCATCCTCTTCTTTTGGAGGGGAGTCTGTCTGAAGGGGGGGAAGGGGCTTGGTCATTGGACAGGACAGTCACCTTTAGCAGGGGGCAGGTGCAGCAGCAGGGCACATATACAGTGCAGTGACTAGTTATCCTGGTCAGTCTGGGAGGTGGTTTTCATGTTCTGTGTGGTGGTGGGGGGGGTGTTGCTCTGTGACTTGGTGGCGGGGGAGGGCAGTTACAGATCTTATGCAGCGGTCCTTACCCTGGATCACAGAGCCGCGCAGCAGGGGATCTGTAACCCTCCTCCCCCTGCAAGACAGTCACATAGCCGACACATACACGCAGTCCCGGCCAGGAGGGCTGGCAGGCTCCGTTGAAACAACCAGTCCACCACCGCGGAGCCTGTCATTCCTGGAGTTTAGAAGCATCATTTGCATCACAACACTAAACCCGCCCCCCGCCACAGTCTGCGTCCCAGGTTTAAAACATTCCCGCGAAAACAGTAATAAAGACAATGGTGTCCATTAACAAAACAGAACAGATTTTATTTTTTGGGAAGGGGGTGAAGGGGGTATGTGATTGGAGAGGATAGTCGACGGCAACTGGGTAAAGAAACGGGGGCAAGTTCTGCTTCTGTGTCCACAAACTTAAAAGTCACTGGGTACCCTGCTCAGCCTTGAAACTGGCTTTCAAAGCCTCCCGGATGCACAGCGCGTCCCGCTGGGCTCTTCTAATCGCCCGGCTGTCTGGCTGGGCGTAATCAGCAGCCAGGCTATTTGCCTCAACCTCCCACCCCGCCATAAAGGTCTCCCCCTTGCTCTCACACAGATTGTGGAGCACACAGCAAGCTGCAATAACGATGGGGACATTGGTTTCGCTGAGATCACAGCGAGTCAGTAAGCTTCTCCATCTCCCCTTGAGACGGCCAAAAGCACACTCCACCACCATTCTGCACTTGCTCAGCCGGTAGTTGAAGAGTTCTTTTTCAGTGTCCAGGGTGCCAGTATAGGGCTTCATGAGCCAGGGCATTAGCGGGTAGGCTGGGTCCCCGAGGATCACTGTAGGCATCTCCACATCCCCAACAGTTATCTTGTGGTCCGGGAAGTAAATACCTTCCTGCAGCCGTCTAAACAGACCAGAGTTCCTGAACACGCGAGCGTCATGAACCTTGCCCGGCCATCCGACGTAGATGTTTGTAAACCGTCCCCGATGGTCCACCAGTGCTTGCAGCACCATTGAAAAGTAGCCCTTTCGGTTGATGTACTGGCTGGCCTGGTGGCCCGGTCCCAGGATAGGGATGTGAGTCCCATCTATAGCCCCACCGCAGTTTGGGAATCCCATCGCGGCGAAGCCATCTATGATGGCCTGCGCGTTTCCCAGGGTCACTACCTTTGACAGCAGTACCTTGACGATTGCCTTGGCTACTTGCAGGACAACAACCCCCACGGTAGATTTGCCCACGCCAAAGTGGTTCGCGACTGACCGGTAGCTGTCTGGCGTTGCAAGCTTCCAGAGGGCTATGGCCACTCGCTTCTGGACAGTCAGGGCTGCTCGCATGCGGGTGTCCTTGCGCTTCAGGGCAGGGGACAGCAAGTCACAAAGTTCCAGGAAAGTCCCCTTCCGCATGCGAAAGTTTCGCAGCCACTGGGATTCATCCCAGACCTGAAGCACTATGCGGTCCCACCAGTCCGTGCTTGTTTCCCGGGCCCAGAATCGCCGTTCAACAAAATCCACATGCCCCATTGCCACCGTGATGTCCTGGGCGCTGGGGCTCGTGGTTTCTGACAGCTCTGTGCTACTCTCCGACTTCAGGCCCTCACGGCGGTGCCGTAGCCTCCTCGCCTGATTTCTCTGCATCTGCCTCTGGGAAAGGTGTATGATAAGCTGCGAGGCGTTGAGAACGGCCACAACTGCAGCGATGGTCGCAGCGGGATCCATGATCACAGTGCTGTGGCGTCCGCGCTGTCACTGATCTAAAAGTGCGCGAACTGATTTCCCGCCGGCGCTTTCAGGGAGGGAGGCAGGGCGGTAGTGACTGACGGATGACGACAGTTACCCAAAAGCACCCTCGCCACATTTTTTTACCCAGAAGGCATTGGGGGCTCGACCCAGAATTCCAATGGGCAGCGGGGACTGCGGGAACTGTGGGATAGCTGCCCACAGTGCACTGCTTCCAATGTCGACGCTTTCCCTGGTAGTGTGGACTGACAAAGTCGAATTACTGTCCTTAGTGTGGACACACACGTTCGACTTTCTAATATCGATTGCACATATTCGATTTAACTAAAATCGAACTACTCTCGTAGTGTAGACATACCCTTAATCTTGGCACATAATAGGTTTCATAAAGATGTACCATTTTATTCTGTACAAATATATCTGGAAAGTCCATATAATTGAAAATGTTTATAATATAGTGCAGTAATATTTCAAAAACGTCATTCAAGCTGAATTTAGACATATCAAGTTTAAAAGCAATTCACAAATTAATAGTTAAGGTAGGAAAGTGCAGTCCATTGACTGTGCTGTTTCGACATACAGTAGTTGTAGAGAACTATACACTGCATGTTGTGAACTAACAGTACAGAAATAGGCACAAAGTGTCCAGAACTCACATAAGAGATAGAGATAGGAATTTTGGAGCTGTCTGAGTCAAATGAAGTTGGACCCTTTATGTGTATTAACATTAGCGGAGAATTTAAGCACTGGGCTTGAGAGTCAAATTGGTCTACTAAACTGTGGCTGGAATATTTGCTGATTGGGTGATCCCAGATTTAAATTTACAGGAGTGTTTGTCTCTGTCCCAGAAAATTTAAATCTCAAACGGAAAAATTCGAGTTGGTAACTTTACATTCTAACTTTCCAGTTAGAAAACTGGAACTTTATAACTTTACATTCTAACTTTCCACTGTTTCAAATTTATTTTAGTAGATTATTATATTCCTTTAACATCAATTACTCCTATCCAGGGCTGCCTGGAGGGGCGGGGGCAAGTGGGGCAATTTGCCCCAGGCCACGGGCCCCGCGAGCCCTGGCTGAGAATCCCTTTCCTGGCTAGAGGCGCCTTTTTACTTACCCAGTGGTGGTCCGGGTCTTCGGCGGCATTTCGGCGGCGGGGGGGCCCTTCAGTTGCTCCGGGTCTTCGGCGGTGGGTCCTTCAGTGCTGCCGAAGACACGGAGCGACTGAAGGACCCACTGCCACAGACTCGGAGCACCGCTCGGTGAGTATGTCCACTCCCCTGCTTTGCCCCAGGCCCCCTGAATCCTCTGGGTGGCCCTGCTCCTAATCCGCCTGCAAACATGATATTGAAGATTTAATTTCTGGTACTGTATTGGTAACTAGGCAGATGTTGATCTGAATTTAGCAAAACTTCACAAAAATAAATGATTGTAACTATCAACTCTGTAGCTAGTTTAAAAAACTACTTTTTAGCCAGAGTTAATTCGGTTTATTTTAATTCCTCTAAAGGTGTGAACGTCGATTTGAAGGACATATTAACCGCTGCCACCCATGTGGAATAGCTGTCACTCCCTGTGGGCAATTCATAGCCTGTGGATCAGAAGATAAAAGCGTGCGTAATAATATTTTATGACTTTTGTTGCAAACTATAGAGCTGCTTCTAATATATTCACAAAAAGTGTCCTTTCATGCATTCTTCTGGGGCCTTAGATAAGAGCAGAAAAACTGAGATCTTGTGTGCTCTCTTTGAATACCAGGGATCCTATTTCACATTCATAAGACTCTGGGCTTCCCCTCATGGTGTTGGCCAAAATGTCGTCTTCTTTTTACTGTTATGTAATGTGCTGTGTGCCTGTTGGCTGCATTTTCATTTGGTTGAATGTAGAGTGTGTGTGTGTGTGTATATATATATGTATATGTATATATATAATGAGTTTAAGCATTTTGAGATAAACTTTTTACTTACCTTTGAAAAATAGTAGATATGTTTTGGATTCCAAATACCTGAAAGAGCATACATATCTGATTCTTGACACCATAAAGATGTATGCATTGCATCTGACATACAGTGCATTTTCTTTCATGGCAGAGAAAATAATTTTTTTTAAATAGTTCACATTCCATTATTTCTCCTTGAAAATACAACAGACTCTCAAAATTCAGAACAGTTTTTAGAGGCTAATTTATTACATTTTATGCAATGCATGATTCAGAGTTCTCACCACCACTAACAGTGGATGGCACATAGTGCCAGTTATGGCAATTCCTGTGATGTGCATATCTGAACAATAGGAACTGTATAGAAACTACAAACTCATTTTGCGTAGATTGCCAAACTGCCTTCAAGTGGTGATGACTTTTATTAATGGGTTGGAGATGAATCAGTGACCTAAATGAAAAATGAGAAGGCATTTAGCTGTACTTAGATCCCGTTGGAAATGAATCCCAATGGTACAAGTTCAATTGAGGGTGTTCTTGTTTAAAGATGGTTTCTCTTTTCTCATTGGCTAGTACCATCAGACCCTACTGTCACCTGTAATTACTTCTGGTAAATGTGCATTTGTTTTAGATGTAGCAGACACTCTCAAATAAAAGCAGACTATAATTTGTACAAGTATTCAAATAATGTAAATTTTGATAGGCTATGCATTTCTTTGCATAATTTTGACTATACCGTTACGCTTGATAGCAGCCCTTGCGCCATTTCTTCACTGATTCACTAGAGGGTAGTTACTTTCCGGCTGGTGATATATACTTTGGGTACTCTGCACCATGTGGGATCAGGTTTCTATTGAACATAAATCTCCTCAAAGCTTTTTGGTAGGGAATCTGTTTTACTTTCATCTATACTCTTTATAAAAAGCAACAGAGAGTCCTGTGGCACCTTATAGACTAACAGACGTATTGGAGCATAAGCTTTCGTGGGTGAATACCCACTTCAACTGACGAAGTGGGTATCCACCCACGAAAGTTTATGCTCCAATACGTCTGTTAGTCTATAAGGTGCCACAGGACTCTTTGTCGCTTTTTACAGATCCAGACTAACACGGCTACCCCTCTGATACTATACTCTTTATAGTTAACTCTTTAAGGCTATATGAGTAGGATGAGCAAACATTGATCTTAAATTCAGAAGCAAAAGTAACTGCAATAGCAGACTGTTGTTGAAACCCTGGCTCCTAACACCATATGCAGGCAAGTGTTTTGGTGCCTGGAAGATCTGTAGTAATTAAGGTTCTGTTGATATTTCTGTTGTCTGAATGCTGGAAATCTGCTTTTCAAAATGTTCTTCGGGGAAAAAAAGTCATTTTCAGAAGAGAGGGTTTTTTTCCCTTTAAGATGAAATATAATTTAAATTGGTGGTTTGAAGTTTCAACTGTATGCTCATGATTTATATATGATACGTAAATTATTAGTTGGGACTGATAACTAAGGCCCATGATAGGTAGTATAAAAATGCATATGACCAGATGGTAAACCCTGTTCTGCTCCCTTTCTGCATCAAGTCCTGTTGGGATACTGCTGATATGGGAGAGTCCCCAGTAGGTGTGGAGTCAGCTGAGTTAGCTTCTATGCCTCTCTCTTCACCCTTTGGTGCTAGGGGGGATTTGTTGTGGGTGATGAGTAAAAGTGGTTAGAGCATGATGCATTATTCATTCCAGCTACCACAGCTGGCATATGGTCTTTGTGGGACTCTGCCAGCTAGCACATTTCAGTGCAGCCCCTGGGTTGCTCTAATTTGCATCTGGCTCTGGACAGAGAATCATTGAGCTGTTTAGCTTGTTGTCTTTCAACTGGCACTCCTACTCCTATGGTTCTGCTTTACTCATAGGCCAATTGCTAAGAGGTCTTGAAAATGTCAGGAGCCATGAATACAGTGCTATAGCATGCTTTCTCAAGTATAATTTGATATTAGGAAACCTGAATCACTACATCTGATTTTTTAAAAAAAATCATTCATCATATTCTAGGAGTTACAGCAAATGTTTGATGTGCACCTTATTCTTTAACTTTATTATAACCCACTGTTTACTGCAACTCACATTGTTAACAACATAGATCATTGGATAGTGGAATATAAATACTATATATGATGTTTGGCACATTACAGAAACTTGTTAATATCTGTCTGCTTCAGACTGAAAATAAATTAGGGGCTAATCAGTGAAATCTGCTCTTAGTGCTCTTTGTTCATTGCCCATAAATTTATACTTCTATGTTTGACTTAAATCAGCACTGGAATTTGGGATATTAATATTATTGCATTATATGGGTTTAGATATCATTCATCATTTTTTTGTTGAACCAATTTTCCTTGAAGATTCAGAAAGTTTAGAACTCCACTATTTGATTTTTACCAAAGGATCTGAAACTATCCGGTCTAGTAGGATAATATTTTAGTTTTTATCCTTTTAGGAGGACTTCTTTAAAATGTTGAAAGTTAATGTACTTTATAACTTGTACTGTTCTTTTTAAATTTAAAAACAAATCAAAGCACTTGACATTCCAGACATATTGTCAAAGCTAATAACATCCTGACAGCTGTATCGAGCTGTAACTGAAACAAGTTTTTCAGAATATCTAAAGCCAGCTACTCTTACAGTCCATATTCTATACTTGAGCATCTGCAGAAGCTGAGGAAATTTTTGTAAGGGTGTAAGAAATACAGCAACATGGGCAAAGACCTTATCTTCAAGCACTGGATTCTGGAAAGAAGTTTATGTAACTTTTCTCTGCCCAACAAGTCAGTAATGATGATGTATCTTAAAGCCATCTGTGATTCCATTTATCAAGCACAGTGCTTGCACCTCTTCTTTAAACAAATGTGAACTGAATTTAAAACCAAACGAGCCACTACTGTAATATAATTGAGACATTAATCTTAAACTGTCTTTGTATTCACTTTAAGAGAAGTGTTTGACAAGGAAGAAAATGTGTTGGCAACATTGATTAAAACCAAAATTGAAACCATATTTCCACAGGGTGCAGAAACAGATCACTGAACTACGTTATTATAAACAAAGAATTGCAGATGCTATCCTCCTTTCCCCCCTTCTTATGAAGTATGTTAGACCTATTTTTTTGCTAAGAACAACTCACCACAGCTCCTGTTTGGTTTGAGCAAGAGCTCTGTTTCCTTTTGACTCACTTGGCAGAACTATTAATAGTTAATGATGAGGATTCCAGTGCAGTGGTGTGGAAGCTGTACATGCAGGAGGTCCAGCCCATGGGATGAGGGCCTCTGCTAATTGACCATGTCCTGTCAGAATATATGCTCTCTGGTGTCAGACAGCAGTTGATAGTGAGAGCAGGATCAGTTCTAACAGAAAAGTTTCCATAGTGTGAAAAATATACTTTCCAGTAACCAGCTACCTGTAGCATCCTGGTCCTGAATTTAGTCAGAATCATGTCCAGTGATTATAGAGCACGCTAAACCAGAAATGTTAATTTTAAAATAGCCTTTTTACTTATGGCTGTTAATTATCTATGCTGATTTTTGTAAATAAATAAATAAATGGATGTAGTAATAATTTCTTTCAGACCAATCAAATGGATCATTGCAAGTCTCTAAATAGAAAACAATTAAGGGTATGAAACAAAAGCTCCAACCAGTATCAGTGCTCCATTTTGCTGAACTCTGTATAAAAACATTTGCAGAAACATTTGGTGCCCAAAGAGATCACAATCTAAAAGAAGAAGAAAAATCTGAAGTGTATGGGAAATAACTATTTTTAAGCACACATTTTTGAATGCATGTGTGTCCTGCCTTCATTTTCCTATACTGTATTTAATGAGGTTTTAGTTAGCTGACTAGTTTAATTATACAAGAAATTATTTCCTTCAGGTTTCTTTTTCTCTGAATACCTTTGAGTAAATTCCAAGATTGCAGAAATAAAGTGGGGAATGTAGAAATAAAGATTTAGGTCTTTGATTATATTTAGATTCAGTTTTTCCAGGTCTCTCTGAACTATAGAGTTTAAGGGGCACAATTTGGCCTCAGTCCTGAACTGCAGCTTGGTAGCATGCACCCCTGTGCCCACATTGAGTCTCAGACTCCAGTGGGACTTTGCCTGATTGCTGTGGTTTACACTGACTGCATTGAAGGACTGGAGCTGTTTTAGTAGCATAAATAGTTTCAACCTTAATTACCATTATAATTATGTACATATTGTGTAAAAAGTTCTAGTCACTTTTTGCATTTTCACTGTGTATTTCACTGTGATAAAGGATTGCCTATGGTAATGTATTTTTAAACTTGTTCCAAGCAGAGAATCAAATTTTGGGTGCTCCAGAGTTGAGGGTGCAAAATTGGAGAGTGTGTGGAGCCTGTTCTTCCCACTCCAGTGATCATGAACAGGAGGCAGTCATAATACAGCTGCCCACACACCTTGTTCTAGCATCACTATCAGCATACAGCAGTCCCTACAGAGGGAATTTGTGCAGACTGCTGGTGTAAACATATTTATGGTCCCAACTTCTTGCCCATCAGCTTGTGGTTGGAGGGCTGTGCTAATGGGAGTGCAAGTGACACTGGAGCCATTATCCCTGTTCTTGGTCTCTATGGGCATAATGCTTCCAGCCACTACCATGCCTATAACACACTTCTTCCCACCACCTAATGCAAGCCTGGCTCTAAGAGTCATAACTTGAGCCAAATTTGTTTCAGACATAAAATTCTGGCTTTGGCATAACATAAAACCTAGAGTTTCTTGAAAGCTGACCTGTTTAAGTCTAAATGACTACTGAAGTTGCAGTTTTATAGAACTTTAGTTCTAACAACCTGTACATTTTAGTGATGTGCCAACAGACATTTACGTGGTTATATAATCCATTTACCTAGCTATAAATCAGGTGCTGTCTTAAAGGTTTTCCCAAATGGATTACCTTTAAACTGATAACATAAATTCATTAGTGTTATTGTGTGATGTTTGCTATCTTTGTCTTATGTAATAGAATTCAAAAACAGTTTATTTTTGTATGTTCTGTCACCATAGTGTGTAACTTTCTAGATACTTATTACTTATATTATCAGTACGCCTTTGTGAAACAATATAATGCTGACTGACTGCTAATTTCATCATCTACTTAACCATATGGTAGCAGAATTTTGGTTCTAAGAATACATACTCTAAAGAACTCTTTCATTTTGAATAGTTTTTAAATTACTTTTCTTGTATTTCCTCCTTCCACCCCCAATTTTATTAACTGATTTTATTGGATTTGACATTTACAATAAGTAGCTATTTTAATAATTCTTCATTCAACTTGGGAAATTAATTTTAGCTGTAATAAAGTGTTGAGTGCTATTCAGCATTTATCTCCTGAGATTGTCTTCTTGTGAGGAAGGATGATCCATTGGTTAGAGCACTAGCTTGGGCAATAGAAGATCTGGGTTCATTTTTTGCTCTGCCACAAGCATCCTATGTGACCCTAGGCAAATCACTTAGTCTATCTGTGCTTCTTCCCCATCTGTACAATGGGAATAATACCTGGGCTAAATACATTCTATAGAGTGTGAGTGATTTATACTACCGCGATACCTAATGCAGATAGAATACCACTCCTAGGCCAATCTCAAATGCGTCCATTTAAAGTATATGTATACTTTCTGCCAGGTGGTGACAGCAGCAACAAGGGTCAATATCCAGGGGTTTCTCTTAATATTACAAAACAGAACTGTCTTGAGCCCCCATCCAGAAATCTAGAAAAACTGAACACTACACTGGGCACCTATAAAAGGCAATACTTCCCTACCCACAAGCACGGAATCTGTGTATAACAAAAGAAAACTTTTATTAAGAGAAGAGGTAACACAGCATTTATTTGGAGAACACAACAATGATTCAAAAGCATGTACACAATAAGTAAACACCCACCCCCACAGAATCTTGGGCACTACTTTGCCTTAGTTTCCCACCTTGCAATATGAAAGTCCAGTGGACAAGTGTCCCTTCAATATGCCACTCTCCTTTTCCTTCTGTTGCACCCCACTTATGGTTTGTTAGTCTAGGGTCTAGGTGTGTATTTGGGTGGGTTCACCTCCAATTCCTGAGGGGAAGTGTGTGTGCTCAAGTGATGTTTCCACCTCTGTTCACTGCTGTCATTGCTGCTGTTGGCTGCAATGCTGTGTTCTCAGGTTCCACCACCTAACCCAGTTGTTAGTGATTTCACTAGTTAGCAGGGAACCTCACTGCTGCCGCCTCCTCTTCATTTTTTCACCATAATCCTGCCCCCACACCAAGACTAAGGCTCAGCTCCCTAGATCAGCTTATTAGTGATTACAGCTCTAGTCATCATTAACAAGAAACAAGGACTCGCAATTAAGCCTAATCAACTGTTTGTAAACGCTGGAGGGAAAGGGTCCTATGGCATCTAGGAGCCTTTAAACAGAGTTCACACCACCATGTAGAAACACCTATTCCCATCCTTTCTGTTGTTCAGATGGGATTGGCATCACTCCCACCCCCTCTCAGTGAGTGAGGCTGAATTGAGGGTGACTTTCTCAATTAGGGCATATTAAGTACAGTTCTTCTGCCCTTTAGTCATACAGTAAAAATAACAACATTGTATTATCCCTGTATCCAAGACTTAGGTGAATTTTAACCCAAAACAGTCAAAATTGATCACTTTGGCAAAGCAGGTCTGTCTGCTGATCACCTAGAAGAGACAATAGGTGTGTCTATGCAAATGTGGTCTGTTCCTGAGGTCTTTCCCCCCAGTTCATCAATAGATGGCAGGCGAGAGCTCATTCAGACCACTGGCTTATTGAAGACATACAATATTGTCTGACTATATAATGGCTCCTTAAGAACCCGGATGGCCTTCCTGTGGACTGCAGAGACATGAGAAATGACTTTTTTCTTCATGAAGTCCCTTGTCACTAAGATGGAGAAACCCCTGGCACAGATCTCTATGATAAATAGCCTGTAAGTGCCAGAAGCAATTCAGCTTGCTTTTTTTTGTTTTGTTTTGTTTAGGAAGGATATTTCTCTTCCAGCACTGAGATCTGGGTATATAATAATCTGTGAATGTTGGCACTCCATTTTTCCAGTTTGTAGGGCTTTGAAGGACAGTTTTCTGTCTATATATTGTTCACTAAAAGTCCCATTCTGTATAGTAATTGGAAGATTTAGAGGTAGATGTGCTCCAATTCTGTCTTCCTCCTTCTTTCTGGTTACAAGTGGCCTGATCTAACTCCCATTCAAGGTCAGTAGAAGGACTGCTGTTGGCTTGAGTGGAGCTGGATCAGTCCCAAAGTGCTTTGCTGTTTTTCTTTTCTTTCTAGAATGAAAGGGATGTTGCTTAATGCATTTTACTATGCTCAGTCTTCTAGAAAAATTCTAACATACACATTGTTCCAGAATCCCAAGTGTTATTTTTTTCCTTAGAGATCAGAATGATTTCTGGCTAATGGTTGGTACTATTTCTATTAGTTGTTGGTCAACATTTTGCTTGCTTCTATGTTTAAGATTTGTGTTTCAAGTAGCTTAATATTCTTCCATTACACTCAGCGTGTAAAGGATTTTAACTTTGCTTTTTGCAATTTAACTCTCTAACCATAAATAGACTGATGAGGGCAGGTCTTCACTATGGGTGGGGGGGGTCGATTTAAGATATGCAAATTCAGCTACGCGAATAGCATAGCTGAATTCGACGTATCGCAGCCGACTTACCCCGCTGTAGGGACGGTGGCAAAATCGACCTCTGCGGCTTCCCGTCGACGGCGCTTACTCCCACCTTCGCTGGTGGAGTAAGAGTGTCGATTCGGGGATCGATTGTCGCGTCCCGATGGGACGCGATAAATCGATCCCCGAGAGGTCGATTTCTACCCGCCGATTCAGGCGGGTAGTGTAGACCTAGCCTGACAGTGTCCCTCTTCTTTGATGTTTGGTTGACTGAAGTTACTCCAGTAATACCAGAGCACCATACCTGCTGAAAATGTCCCTCTCAAATTCTCATAAATCCAGAAAATTTGCTTAAAGTTGGTTTACTGTTTTTTTTTTTTTTTTTGGGTGGGGGATGAAGTGCATCTAAAATATTTCCTGTTAATGTAAAGGCTAAAATTTATTCATTTTTATTGGCTAAATACCTAAGCATGTTGTCTCTTACACCCTTGAGTTGTTGCTACCATTTGGGTGACACTGGTGAATACAAACAGCTATTTTTAATAGCCATCTCTTTCATTTAAGATTGAAATGTTTCTTTAGTAATTTGGAGTTCTGATATCTGAGGTAATCATTTTAATCACCACCTCAGCTACTTTATGATGACAGAATATGAATGAACAGAAGTGTCCGAATAGTTTTGAATATCACACTGTAGATTGGATCCCCAACACTAAAATCTTTGGAACAAGAATCAAAGGCATACCATCCAGATTCTTTTCTTTTTTCCATCTCTAACAAAATAATTGCAGAGAAAGGATGGTCTTGTGGTTACGGCACTGCATTGAGACTTAAGAGATCTGGGTTAGTTTCCTGGCTCTTCCATAGATTTCTTGTGTCATGTTGGCCAAGTTAGTTAATTTCTCTGTGCTTTAGTTCCCATCTGTAATATTGGGATAATGATACTTCTTCTCTCTCACCCCTTGTTTGTCTTATCTGTTTAGATTGTAATTTCTTAGATGTAGGTTCTGTCTCCTACTAAATGTTACCATGGCACTAAGCACAGTGAGACCCCAGTCTCAGTCAGTGTCTAAACACAATCATAATTCAAAGTAATTGGCCAAATAAAATGAGGCCAAACCCTCAACTTGATGGCATTTCTCTATTTCTCTGTCTGTAACATGATAATTTTTGAAGACTACATCTGATCAATTCCAAAATTTCAAGGAATGTTCTAGCTGTCTGGGAAGAATCTTATTCATTTGGTGATAATCAAAAAAGCATGATTTCCACTAAAATCAGAAAAAAGTTCAATGGAAAATTTGCAAGCAGCTCTACCCTTATTCCTAATCTTCACCCTGTATCCCACTCTCCCATCACCCAATCCTAAACCTGTTGGCTGTTCCACTTTTCCTCCTCCGCCTGCCCAGAGCTCTGCCCCCCATTTCTCCCATACCAAGGTCCTCCATTCTTCCCCCTTCCATTCTTCTGGGGATCCCATATGTCAACATATTTTTCACTAGGAGGGTGGTGAAACACTGGAATGGGTTACCTAGGGAGGTAGTTGAATCTCCATTCTTAAAAGCAGCAAAGAGTCCTGTGGCACCTTATAGACTAACAGACATATAGGAGCATGAGCTTTCGTGGGTGAAAACCCACTTCTTCGGATGCATATAGTGGAAATTTCCAGGGGCAGGTATAAATATGCAAGCAAGAGTGAGTAAGGCTAGAGATAACGAGGTTAGTTCAATCGGGGAGGATGAGGCCCTCTTCTAGCAGTTGAGGTGTGAACACCAAGGGAGGAGAAACTGCTTTTGTAGTTGGCTAGCCATTCACAATCTTTGTTTAATCCTGAGCTGATGGTGTCAAATTTGCAGATGAACTGAAGTTCAGCAGTTTCTCTTTGAAGTCTGGTCCTGAAGTTTTTTTGCTGCAGGATGGCTACCTTTAAATCTGCTATTGTGTGTCCAGGGAGGTTGAAGTGTCCTCCTACAGGTTTTTGTATATTGCCATTCTTAGAGGTTTTTAAGGCCCAGCTTGACAAAGCCCTGGCTGGGATGATTTTGTGGGTATTGGTCCTGCTTTGAGCAGGGGATTGGACTAGATGACCTTCTGAGGTCTCTTCCAACCCTAATATTCTATGATTCTATGAACACTGCACTGCTTTTTGTGTCCCCCCTACTTCCCTCTTTTTAACACCAAGAAGCTGCCTAGTTATAAGAACCTTAAATTTGTATTTCCTAACTTTTTGACCTTGCCAGTTACAGTCCTGTCTTGAACCTTTTCAGTTCAGGATAACAGTTTTTTAAAGAAGGTTGCATTGGGACAACTCCAGCTTCCTCTAGATCTCTCTGGTTTCTTGGATCCCTATCTGTTTGGGTTTGGACATCATTTATGGTACAGAGATGGCATTAATACCCTTGATTGATATATTTCTGGTGATTGACAGAAGTCAAATGTCTATAAGAATTTTATTATCACTATCAGAAGTTGACTTAATACTGTTGACTATGATGTAATGTTGACTTTCATGTAGGATTTGGCAGGGTTAGGTGGGATTTTTCTTCGGGGCAAAATTCCTTTTTCTCAAAAAAATCTGGGGGTGATACTATGTAATTGTTCATTGGTCTAAAGTCCTCACATCTGGAGTCCCTCAGAGTTCCGTTCTATCACTCTTCCAGTATAACGTGTATGGGTAGCTGCTGTAGAGAATCTGAGGCATTTTGGGTTGCAGTGTTATTGGTATGCCAATGATACTCTGACTATAAATGCAGTCTAGGAAGTGCAGGTTTTGTGCCTTTTTTCAGTGGATATTACACAGAGATCTGGATAAAAATGAGATTGTTGAGGATTACCATGGAAAGAATGGTTGATAGGAGGAAGAACTGAGGGGGATTGATGGGGATTGTGATGGCTCCATTCCATATATTGGTACAGTAAATCTGTTTCTTGCAAAGGAAGGATCACATGCTTGGTTTACTTTTCTACTCCTGACTCTTTGGTTTCCCAGATAGCAGTGATGGTTTCTAGTACTTTTATTCATCTGGGGTTAGCTAAGAGATTGCTATGTTTCCTTACTAATATGAATCAGTACTTTGCCACCTCCACAGAGTTTAGAAGCAGCACAATCTTTTATGATGACTCAGAATGCAATGGTTCACTTGCTCAGTGGAAATAGGTGAGCAGAAGCACAATACACCTGTGCTGCACTGGCTTACTGTTTGATTCTAGGTCAGTTCAAGTTTTTGGCTTAATCTGTGGTGCCTTTTGCAGTTGAGGCCTGGCCACCATGGACACTGCACCTTGTTGCGTACCACTATGATAGCTGAGAAGTTCGTGTTGGCGGGAAGAAGGGTGTACTTCCCTAGCTAATGCAGAAATTCCCTTTTCTGGTGATCCCACAGGATATGTCTATGCTGCACCGCAGCTGGCTCATGCCAGCTGACTCAGGCTAAGGGGCTGTTTAATTGCCATGTAGACATTTGGGCTTGGGCTGGAGTCCAGGCTCTAGGACTGTGCAAAGTAGGAGAGTCCCAGAGCTCAGGCTGCAGCCAGAGCCCAAAGGTCTACACTGCAATTAAACAGCACCTTAGCATGAGTGCTAGTCAGCTGGCATGGGCCAGCCACAGGTGTCTAATAACAGTGTAGACATACCTTCAGAGCTCAAGTTTGTGAGTCAACAGAGCACAAAGCAAAGGCTAACTTTCAAGCATTAAATAATTCTAAAAGTTTGGCTGAAAAGTATATATAACTCATCTCTTAGCTAAGGAATCTTTTTTACAGAGAAAGGGCCCAGTTTTCAAATGTGGACACAGTGGGTATCATATCAACACTTACACATGTTAAATGATTATGCACATAATTCCCCATTTTTAATGCCAAGTTATATTAGTATTTGGACACTTTATTTCATTGGAAAATAAAGCTTAAGTTTGCAGACTTGGTGTTAAAAAAGAAACATCAGATATTATATTTACCTTAAAGAGCTATGTCATCAGTTGCAGAATTTTATTCAGTTCCATTGCTAGGTATCATCTGTATTTCTAATAATAAACTGCATTGTAGTCTCAAACATATTGTGGAAAGGGAAAATCCTGATTTTTGTAGCTTTCCTACGGCAAATTCTTTTCTCTGTATTAGATTTAAAAGTGTAAGATGACTCTATATATGTTGTTAAGTGTACTAGGGTTCCTGTTACTGAGTCAACTTCAGTATACAAAACAGGAAATAGAATTACTGTATTGCTACAATTTTAGATTATAGAAAACGAGAGAGAATCTCAGCAGCAGCCAGGAAAGAGGCATTTGCAGGAAACAAAATTTAAAATTTCCTAGATCTTAGCCTAACCACATAATCCCTCAGGAGAGAGATGGTGGAGGTGAGGAGAGTTTTCCAAGAAGAAAATATTAAAGCATTAGTTCTGTACTTTGCCAAGCTTAGGAAATATTATAAAAGTAAAACATTTATACTTTTAAAACCACTGCCTAGATACAGCAGTGATTGGTGCAATATAATTAGCATAGGCAGACAGATAAAGCTTATATTTGAGGCCTCAAAATTGGCTATCGACTGCTAACTAAAAGTGAGGGAAGAAAATGAATCATAAGCTTCTGAGAAAGGAGATTTACAGAAACAAAACTGGAGTTTGATTAAGAATTCTGCTTATAAAATTTTATTCTCTTGGAAATTTGAACAACTTTAGCTAGAAATGTATGCTGTGCTGCTCACTTTAAGTACATTGTGGTTTTAGAGATGTTACTGGTTTTGGTGGTATTCTTCAGTTATATGGGGTATTAATTTTTTTTTTCCTGTTATGGTTGTACTGACAGAGCTCAAGCAAGGATTAGGGGTTAGGGTGACCAGACAGTAAATGTGAAGAATGGGGACGGGGTGGAGGGTAATAAGAGCCTATATAAGAAAAAGACCCAACAATCGGGACTGTCCCTGTAAAATCGGGACATCTGGTAACGCTAATTAGGGTCTTTTTGTAGGAGGCATTAGTTTAGCAAATAACACAAAGACAGGCTCTGCACTTAACACCTCTAAAACTGTAAGGGATTTTTAAAGCATGCCTACTTTATTTGATCAGTGTTCTGGTGACATGTCTGATTAGATTGACACTTCCCTTGCCACACCAAAATGTGGACATGTATGTAGGCGATCTGGGGACTACAGAATGTGAAGCTATGCTTATAGATACTGATGAAATTTGTTTTATTATACATGGAGCTGGCAGTGACACTTATGATTAAGGTTGCTGAACACTTTCAGCTGTAACCCCTATAAGGGTCCACTGGTCTGGAACCTGGGGTTGTGGTAACTGATGCCTCCATGTCACCAATGGGAGCCAAGTGAAGCAGCATCCAGTGCTTACTGCATCAGTAGGCACTGCAGGAAGTACCACCTAAAGAGGCCAGAGTGACAGAACCCAGGGGATGCCTGATTGGGCCACACCAACAATTGAAACCAGGAAACTACCCCAGGGAGCCATCTGAACAACAGTGCAGATGCTGGCTTGCTACAGACCTTGTCTTTTGCCACATCTTACTCCTGACTTCAACCCTGGCCAGGCTTGACCTTGGTACCTGTTTCCTGAGTTGAGCTGGTAACTTGTCTCAACTCCTGCCTTTGACCCCAGCCCAGAGGACACTACTGGACTGGTTATCTCCCTGCTGGCCTTTATGAGCACCTTTTCAGTTGCTGATAACTTTGTCAAACCTTAACTGCTTGGGTTGAAATTTGTTGTCTACATCAGGCTGATTTCTTTTTCTTCTTTAAAATTTCATCTTAAGTGGTTCACCTGTTTTTGAGAAATGAGATTTAGAGAAAAACCCATTCTTTTCTTAATGTTAAAAAAAATCCTTGCAGCCATTTGGAGAAGCTCTTTCACCTCCATTCTTTGCAGCAGATTTGAAATTTGGACTTGAAATTGGCTGGGAAGGAAGGGGGGTTGCTCTGAGGTCAGAGAGATGCCTATTATTATCATGTGAAAATCCACCAAGCTTTCAGAAAACTGTTATTTGGTAGAGGCTTGCAGCTAATTTTTTCAGAGTTTGTCCGCACTGAGCAAGGCCGCTGGGGAGAGACAGGACTTTTCCTACAGTTGCTGCTTGCACTGTGGCATTGAGCATCAGAGCTTGACTAAGAGAGTTTCTGTCTTGTGCTCTCAGGCAGCATGGAGGAGAGGAGGAAGCAGCTTGATTCAAAGGGAGAGGAATGAGAAGCAGGGTAGACATCAAGGACCAGAGGGACAAAGCCAGGCTAGGCGCAGTAGGAACAGAGCAGCAGAGGGTCAGTTTGAAAGCACAGAATGTAAGAAATCAAAGTGTACAGAATCTCTTTTCAAACAAAGGTTTAGCCTATTCAGCACACTCTTCAACCCTCCTAGCCCAGAAGTATTAAGTAATTTCCCATTTGAATAAACCTGCTTCTCCTCAAAGAAGAACCTTCACCATTTTCCCTCTTTCTCTTGCTGTCTTCACACACAACCTTAGAGAAGAAAGGACTGATAGACATACATTAAGTGCACACATACCCTTTCACACTCCAGTTTTACTGAAAGTGTTCTGCAAACTTAAAGTAAAAGAAAACACAAATAGGTGTGTGGTTATGGGTGCAGGAAACTTGTTTGGAAACTAATGGCACTAATGATTTTTACTTTTGGCTGACCCTTGAACAAAGATGGAAAGGAAATATCAATATCTACTGAATCAGTATTTTTATTACAAGAAATTAGTTCTAATATGAAAAAAAAGGATTGACTTTGGCTAGAGTTTGTAGCAGACTATATGCACACATGCATTTTGGGTATTTTGGAATACTTCCTTGCCTGCTCCAATTTCTATTTTATGACATTTGGTTTGCAGAAAATCTGTTCCACTTATATAGTTGAATTCATATTCAACACTTTTCACAGTCATTGGTGTTATGGTATCATTTATTATTCATTTACTTTTTCTAAAAGAATAGTGTGTTAAAATCACCTATGTGAAAGTAGTAAGGATAGAGTATTAAAACAGTTTGTGACTTTGAAACTGTAGTAAAACTAGAATTGTGGCAGACTCAAATAGAATTTATTGATGTTGGATTTAGTCCATTCCTTAGCAGTGCCTGAATGCAGCTTGTTTAAAAATAAAGGAAATCATATTTAATAATTAAAGTTAAAAATAACTTACTGAAAGGTTCTTCTTGGATCTCACACCAAGTTGAGGGTTTGATTCAAAAGTTCATTGAAAAATTGGAAGCTGTTTCTGTACGTTATGTTTGTCCTGGTAATGTGTTTTCTTATTTGCGACACACTTATTGTGCACATGCTGTAATATTCCTGGTAAAATATTTCCCAGTACTTAGTATTGGCTACATGGACACTCAGACAGAGACGCATGTTGTAATGGCTTCCATGTTGAAACAATTAGTGACTTGCTTCAAAAACTGCCTCAATGTTAGACACAAGCTATAACCTTCCATAAAAGCTTACAGCACAATAATAGTCTCATGCAGAATATCCATAAACTGTCTGCAGACTCCAAAAGTGGGTGGCAGAGGAGGAAAGTATTGTCTAGAGAAATTCAAGAGGAGTCAGGGCAAGGGCAAATTAATACATATACTATTGTGGCAAAGCAAACTAAATTGCTACTGAAACCTTAAAGTTGCATTAATTTACAATCAGCAAATCTTTCCTGTGTTGTGGCAAAAGAAAAATGTATTATTGCTGTTTAAGCACAAAGCATACAGAGGTCTTCCGCAGAAAGGGGCGTGTGCATGTTTGAGTGGAGTGGGGTTAGACGCAATGAGCTTGAGAGAGTTTGCTGCATGTTTCCATGTGCCATGTCTCCTTTCTGCAGATTCTCCCATATATGTAGCGGTGCAGTGCTTCAGATATTCCTTAGTGTAGGGATCAATTTCACCTTCCTGTTGGAAAACCTTCAATGGAAGCCTAAAAGGGAGAGAACCTCTGCAAAAATTCGTCTCACCCAGTTTTATCCCCAGTTGATCTGTTGGACTGGGTCAGGATTTTCTTTATAAAACAGACTACAGAAGCAGCCCCCCACCCCATCCCTTCAATTCCTGGGATATGTCCTGATTCCGGGATATGAATCGGAGGCCCTATGCATCAACACCATCTCTGTATCTCTGGCAGCCGGCCCTTTGCTACGCCATTTTATTTAGCTGCCTAACTTTAAGCACCCTCATTTGAAAATTTGTGTTAAGCTCTCTTTTCCATTTGTAAAATGGAGATAATATCCACCTTTGTAGAGAATGATTTGTGATTTTTTGGGGGGAAGAAAGTGCTAAATAAGCATTAAATATTAGGTCTGTCAATTAATCACCGTTAACTCACGCAATTAACTAAAAAAAAATTACTCACGATTAATCGCACTGTTAAACAATAGAATACCAATTGAAATTTATTAAATATTTTTGGATGTTTCCTACATTTTCAAATATATTGATTTCAATTACAACACAGAATACAAAGTGTACAGTGCTCACTTTATTTTTTTATTACAAATATTTGTACTGTAAAAAACAAAAGAAATAGTATTTTTCAGTTCACCTAATACAAGTACTGTTGTGCAATCTCTTTATCATGAAAGTTGAACTTATAAAATGTAGAATTATGTACAAAGAAACTGCATTCAAAAATAAAACAATGTAAAACTTTAGAGCCTACAAGTCCACTCAATCCTACTTCAGCCAATCACTCAGACAAACAAGTTTGTTTACATTAACGGGAGATACTGCTGCCCGCTTCTTGTTTATGATGTCACCTGAAAGTGAGAACAGGCGTTCACATGGCACTTTTGTAGCCGGCGTTGCAAGGTATTTACATGTCACATATGCTAAACATTCGTATGCCCCTTCATTCTTCCGCCACCATTCCAGAGGACGTTTCCATGCTGATGACGCTTGTTAAAAAAATAATGTGTTAATTACATTTGTGACTGAACTTCTTTGGGGAGAATTGTATGTCTCCTGTTCTGTTTTACCTGCATTCTGCCATATATTTCATCTCGGATGATGACCCAGCACATGTTCGTTTTAAGAACACTTTCACAGCAGATTTGACAAAATACAAAGAAGGTACCAATGTGAGATTTCTAAAAATAACCACAGCACTCAACCCAAGGTTTAAGAATCTGAAGTGCCATCCAAAATCTGAGAGGGATGAGGTGTGGAGCATGCTTTCAGAAGACGTAAAATAGCAACACTCAGATACAGAAACTACAGAACTCGAACCACCAAAAAAGAAAATCAACTTCTGCTGGTGGCATCTGACTCAGATGATGAAAATGAACATGCATCAGTCCGCTCTTCTTTGGATCGTTATAAAGCAGAACCCATCATCAGCGTGAACACATGTTCTCTGGAATGTTGCTTGAAGCATGAAAGGACATATGAATCTTTAGCGCATCTGGCACATAAATATCTTGCTACGCTGGCTACAACAGTGCCATGTGAATGTCAGGTGACATTGTAAACAAGAAGTGGGCTGCATTATCTCCTGCAAATTGTAACCAAACTTGTTTGTCTGGGTGATTGGCTGAAGTAGGACTGAGTGGACTTGCAGGCTCTAAAATTTTACATTGTTTTATTTTTGAATGCAGTTTCTTTGTACATAATTCTACATTTGTAAGATCAACTTTCATGATAAAGAGATTGCACAACAGTACTTGTATTAGGTGAATTGAAAAATACTATTTATTTTGTTTTTTTACAATGCAAATATTTGTAATCAAAAATAAATATAAAGTGAGCACTGTACACTTTGTATTCTGTGTTGTAATTGAAATCAATATATTTGAAAATGTAGAAAACATCCAAATATATTTAAGTAAATGCTATTCTATTATTGTTTAACAGTGCGATTAATTGCTATTAATCACAATTAAGCTTTTAATTGCTTGACAGCCCTACTAAATATATATTATACTTTCAGTTCTGCATAAACAAGAGACCAAGTTCTACACTGGTTTACCCTGTGCAAACATTTTAAACAGTGAGGTTAACAAGGTGTAGCACAGAATCTAGCCCAGAAAAGTCTCAAACAACATATATCTTTCTTGAATTCAACTATATGAAAGGCACTGCGTGTCAAAGTAATGTATTTGTATAGTTGAAAGGGCTATCCATTTACTGGTTAGCACTAGTCCACAGGATTTGTGGAGGTCAACTACCAACTAATTTATTTATTTCTAGAATATTTAGAAGTAAAATAAACCTGCCAGTGTTACTTTAATACTAACTTTGTCCCTACCCCTCCCCTCCAATCCTCAGGATGAAATTGACAGGTGTTTTAACATAAAACAGTTCTGGTTTTAAGATTTAAAACAAATCTTTACTTCACTTTTGCACTATACAGGAAAAGAGTTATAATTATGTACAACTTTCTGACTGCCAAAATATATAATTTTCCTTCCAGGTTGATGATTAGCTACAGATATTAAAATATACACCAATTAGGACATAAATGAAGGTTGGCCATTAAATATCATCAGTGGCCACATTTTCAACTTGTGCTTTTGAAACCACAAGATAAATGTGAAAATAAATGCATTTAATAGTTCGATTGCAGGATCCTTTTGTGAAATTTCTGGTTTTGGTAAATTAAGGATTTTAAAACTGAAAAGTCTGTATGATCTGTTTTACTCTGGACACCTGTTATTTATGAAGGAAAGGAGTATCTGCACACCACAGAAAGTATGGGGAGCAAAGACATCTTAAGATGACAACTTCCACAACATAAAATGTAGCTTCATACTGAAGATGTTCTCCGAAAAACCTGATCTTTGTTACTTATGGAAGCTTTGGATAGTCCCAGTCCAATGAATTTGTGAAAACTCGGCTTGAAAGAATTACAGTAGAACCTCAGAGTTACGAACACCTCGAAAATGGAAGTTGTTCGTAACTCTGAACAAAATGTTATGGTTGTTCTTTCAAAAGTTTACTACTGAACATTGACTTAATAAACTTTGAAACATTACTGTGAAGAAGAAAAATGCTGCTTTTCCTTTGTTTTTTTTAGTAGTTTATGTTTAACACAGTACTGTACTGTATTTGCTGCTGCTTTTTTGTTGTTGTTGGGTTTTTTTTTGTTTTTTGGTCTCTGCTCCTGCCTCATTGTGTACTTCAGGTTCCAAATGAGGGGTGTGGTTGACTGGTCAGTTCGAAACTCTGGTGCTCATAACTCTGAGGTTCTACTGTAGATTTTATCTGTAAGTGTCGGTAAATGTCAGTTTTACCATACATACAAATTGACATATTTCCATTGATAACAATTGAAATTTACAGATCGGCAAAGAAAGAAAAATGCTGCTGGAGAACTTGAGTCAAAATCCAGTGATTTAGACTTTTGAGTTAATCTTGTTACAAATAGACTAGTGAATGAATAGTAAAAACAGGTCTGATTTGTTAATTTAAGGATATTTACTTTATATATTTTGACATGTGATGTTGACAATTTGTGTTTAATGGTTTATAAAGTTGTTGAATCTGTCATTAAACAATGGTTTACCCCCATAATTTCCCACAACTGTGAAAAATCAAAACAATAAAACTAAAAATTGCTTAAAAGTAAACATTGACATCAGTCAAAATTCTAAAAAATGAATTCTGCCATAACTTACTGTAAGTCAAATTCCACCACCCTCACTCATGCTCAGTAGCACCTTGTTCTGTAAATAGTCCCATTGAGTCAAATGGGATTACTCATGGACTTTGTGCCCTTAATTCAACCCTCCTGTGCATATATACTATGAGACCGTCTTTAATGAGCATATATTAGTGGCCCCGTGTGTTAATTTTCTGCAAACCATCCAAACCATGTGGTGACTACAGAATATATCACTTCCCCAGGGGCTTTCCTATGGCATTCATCACTGTAGTATCTGAGTGCTTCTCAAACATTAATGAATTTAATGAGGTGATAATATTATTTCCCTTTTACAGAGGGTGATTGAGGTATGGTGCGATTAAGCCTGAAATTATCAAGTGTCAACTAATTGGGGTGTTCAAGCTGAAACTTTCCTAAATAAATAAATAAATTCCAACCTGAGGCAGGAGCCTGGCCTGGAAAATTTCATCTCTAATGGCTACAGTTGGGCAAAGTTATAAACCACTCAAGACAGGGATTTATGATAGTTAAGGTTGCCTAGCACTACCCATGTGCATCACTGCCAGCTCTCTCTCTAATACATTCATGTAGTTTAAAAGGAGAACTATGCTCCTTCTTAGCTCAAATCTTGTGAAAGGTGATTTATATGCTGTACAGTGGAATGAGTAGTCTATTCTTGTAAAGATGTTTATTAATACAAAGAAAGCTAATGTATAGGATTAACAGCCAATAGTTATCAATACATTATTGGACAATGTTAATGCTTCTATATTTATGGTAGGGACTCATAGACTTTCAGGTCAGAAGGGACCATTGATCATCTAGTCTGTCCTCCTGAACGTTGCAGGCCACAGAACCTCACCCACTCCTGAAATAGCCACCTAACCTCTGGCTGAGTTACTGAAGTCCTCAAATCATGGTTTAAAGACTTCAAGCTACAGAGAATTCACCATTTACACTAGTTTAAACCTGCAAGTGACCCGTGCCCCATGCTGCAGAGGAAGGCAACCCTTCCTCCCCCACCCCCCCGGGTCTCAGCCAATCTGACCTGGGGGAAAATTCCTTTCTGACCCCAAATACGGTGATCAGTTAGACACTGAGCATGTGGGCAACACCCACCAGGCAGATACTTGGGAAAGAATTATTTGTAAGAACTCAGAGCCCTCCC
Organism: Terrapene triunguis; assembly: GCF_002925995.2. Taxonomy (NCBI): domain Eukaryota; kingdom Metazoa; phylum Chordata; order Testudines; family Emydidae; genus Terrapene; species Terrapene triunguis. Next base: position 26,040,231 of record NW_020664436.1, read on the forward strand.
TATCTAGTGTCCTGTCTCCAGAAGTTTGGGGATTTTTACAAATTTTTCAGCCAGAGAAGTGACATTTTGCATAAGTGCCACATTGCTGCTGCACTGGGGACTGGAAAATAGAGAAGCTGCTCACAGGAACTCTAGATCCCCTGGATGATGCAGCTCTAAGCTCCATTGTAGCTACATGGGAGTGCAGGGCAGTTGTAGGCTGATGCTGAGGGGAGATTATTGCATGAAAATACTGCACCACAGCCCCATGTAAAGGGAATGCAGAAAAATAGGTTGCATAGATGCTCCAGGCTCTATACCTGAATTTGGGTGAAGATTTTATTCTCACCAGCATTTCTGTATTTTCCACATGCAAAGACCTTTTACTCTGGCTTTGAGGGACCAGAATTTTCCTGTGTCCCTTCCTAAAAGAGCCTACATTTGATATTATAGTGTCTTTTAAAAAAATAAACAAAGTATTGTTACAACAAAGACTGCCTATTCAGGAAGGCTTTCTTATCCTAGGCTCCGAAATGCTTTCATGAGTTCCATGTTCATCAGCACAACCGCAGAGATATAGTGAAAAAGGAACATTCAATTTTTGGAATTGCTATAAAGCCTACTCAGATTGCTTTTTCACTCATACAGTGTTTTCTCAGATACCATTACCATGTATTTTCTTCTACATTTTCTTTGCTGTATGCTAAATCAGTTTTACTCAATGTTCTGTGTATTCCTTATACATTGTCTTTTTATGTGCTTTGAATATAAATACCAGACAACTGTATGCCACATCTACTTCCTTTCTTCTTACCAGCTGAATGGTACAGTAGAGCAGAATCATGCATTGGCATCTGATTCCTTAAAATCGTTCTGCATACAAAAATACAGGATTTATTTTCAATACATTTAACTCAATTAAGCAAAACAAAAGAACTAATGTTAGAAGTTTAAGAGCCTGATCCAAATCCCTTTGATGTCAGTCGGCTTTAGATTCAGCCCTTAGTGCATTTCTGCTTTGGTACCATTTCATCAGTTAAAAGCTTGCAAACAGTAATTTTTTTCTACTAAATCTACCGTCTCATGTTTGGCTGACATACATTTCCCTACCCCACACACTCTCTCTTGAAACATTTTTTTTTGGTCAATTCCTTATCAGTGTGTCTGTGTCTCTAATTATTTAGGCGTTCCACGTTATTGAGAACAATGTGTCAGCCGACAGCTGCTAAGAACCATGAACAGAGAGAAAACAATATTGTTTTAATGTGGCTGATAAACAAATAGCAGCTTTTTAATCATAGACATTAAGATGGTAGGGCTTTTTAACACTTTTTATGCAAAAAGTAGATATTTAGATTTTGAAGAACATCTTTATAGCAAAATAACCTGTTTAAGAAAGGTCATACTTGGCACGAGTTCAGTGTCTACTTGAAACACATCCATATACCATTTTCCCTCCCAAGAAAAAAGTTAGAATTGCTCTTTTTCTAAACCATTTTTCCATTAGGATACTTTAAAAGCTAACATTTGCTAAATCATTCTTGGTATTATAAAATGTCAGAACTATAGAATTTATATCTGCCTGACTATTGTGAAGTATTTACTATAGCTAAAACTTGTTAGCCAGAATGCATATTTCTATCAAGCTATACTTTAAAGTGTTCAGTAGAAGTCTTTAAAATGAAAATTTAAACTCTTGTTGTCTTTTAGGCTTACATATATGAGATGCGTTCAAGCACCTTTTCCCATAAATTGGCAGGACACACGGAATCAGTGATCAACGTGGCTTTTAGTCCCTCGTCTCCACAGGTACACTTTTCCCCCCTTTCATTCTTTTTGTCATTTAAATGTATACAAGCTTCATGATAAATGCCCTTGATGTCAGTGAAACATTCTCTCTCCCTTGTCCATCTGTGTGATCTGAGTGACATACAATGGATTGTAATTATTATTATTGAGTGTTTACATTTATCTTTGTTATACACAAGCATTCATAATGAATTGAGTCTCTCATATAAATAATTTAAACTGATTTGGAAAGAGCTCATCTTCTGTATAGTTTACTTGAATTCAACTTGCCCTCCAGCATCAGTTTATGTAGTCTGAAATGTACTGGTGTTGGGAGTCGAAAAGATAGCAGAGGAGACAAGATTGAGGCTGCTATTGGCTCTCAGCTTCTCTTTATCCACAGCCCTCCAATAAGTGTTCTCCCTATGTCAAGCCTGCTGCTGTTCTTAGCTGTCTTCCACCTGTGTTTCCTGGGTCGGAGGTAAATGAGGGTGAACCATTAAAGAATTTATGCTCCCCCAGTATTGCTGCTGCTTGTTTTGAGGAGATATTTTTTGAGAAACAAGTTTTGCAAGTCTAAAGGCTATTTTTATTAACCTTAGAGAACATAACTCATGTGATGTGTCAGCAGAACATTTTTAATTAAAATTTTATAATTATTCCTGGGTAGGTGCTTGAGGCTGGCAAAGTTCAAGTGGTGGTACTAAACTCCTCCTCCCCCAGATATCAGTTTAAATAGATCTCCTATGCTTAATATGTGCAGTATTCTCTTGTACTTTCCTTTACTTACTATAGGCAATATACTGAAATTAAAAAATGGCAACTTTTACTTAGTTATCTACAGCAAATGCCAAGTTAAGAACTGTAGCTGAAGATACTTTTCTAGAATACTTGCTTTGCAGGTTTTCCATTTCTCATCCTCCTTTCTTCTTTCCTCCTTTTACAGGAGGAGAAATAAAATCTCATTGTAAAAGAAGTGACCTTTGAATGGTTTATAGATTGGTTAAAAATAGAGAGACAAAAAGTGAACATCCTAGGTGGGTTCTAGCTACATTTGTTTCCAGTAATGAGCTGATGCAATAGCAGAGGGAGAAGGGATTTCTTGGAAGAGGTGATTCCATGCACAGATATCCTTAAAATTGGTTCTAACCATATTGCCGTCACCCAGTAATATGCTTGCAAAACGTCTTTGTCAGATGTTGTGACAACTTATCCACTTTTGTCACAACAATGAGTTTATCAGTAAAACAAACAAAACACACACACACCCTGTATCTGGTTACATTTTGCCTGAGCAGTGTTTAAAAAAATAAATAAAACCAACCAAATATTTGTTACAGCAAAGCTAAAGCTTAGTTATAATAACAAACTCAAAGATTATGAAAAGATGGGTGCAGCAAGTCTAGGTTAGTGTCAGGATGAAAATAATACTAATGAATTCAATAATACCTGAATTGTACATTTTAATAATTCTGGAACCACGTTATCCTTCACTAGTTTATCTACGGCAGCAGTTCTCAAATTGTGTGGCAAGACCGCAAAGTGGGTCATGACCCTGTTTTAATGGGGTCACCAGGGCTGGTGTTAGACTTGCTGGGGTCGTGTAATCATTTTTGTTGTCAGAAGGGGGTCGCGGTGCATTGAAGTTTGAGAAACCCTGATCTATGATTACTGTGCTCTTAATATATGAGAAATTTGCATTAGAAGACATTTAAGTTGTTTCTGGACTTATTTTCAAGGATTAAAATTGTCCTTTAAAGTAAGTGTTTTTGCGGTGCCTAGCACAATGGAGTTTTGATCCTGATTTGGCAAGTGCTACATTAATACAAACTGCTAATGTCTATGGTTAATCTTTGACGGATTGTCTCATTTTTATGTTTGATCCTTTCTATAGAATTTATTGGACTATTTAATGGAGTAATTGTTTAACACTTTCCATTTTTTTCTATATACAAATAAATGACTGCAATTCTTATATAGCTAGCCTCGTCCTTTATACTGTACCGCATCATATACTCTTTGCATCAATACTTAGATATTCTTTTTCTGGCAATAACTAGACTGGGACTCCAGATATCTGGGTTTTGTCCTATTCCCAGCTCTGCCACAGACTTCCTGGGGGATCTCAGGCAATTTACATACTTGTTTTGTATCCCTCAGTTACCCGTCATTGAAATGGGAATAATACATCACTTTCTGAGCAATGTTTCTAGAAAAGTGCTAGTATTTGAATGCTAGAACAAAGTTAGAGAAATATTAGGGTCACGGATTTTACTTTCTTTATTTTATAATCTGAAGGGGCAAAAAAGATTTACCTGCTAATATATGGCTTAAAGTGCAGATATAATTGCTATGACTAATTCTGTAATAGATGTAAAGGTTGTATCTGTAGATGAATGTATTATGGAGACAGGTGTCATCACACTTGATGTCTCACCAGTCCATACACTGTGCGTTTTTTTGCGTTCTTAAATATGCATATGCTTCAGTTGTAATATGACTATGATGCTTATGTTGTAACCTATGGTACAGAGGGTGTTAGGTGGATTTTTATTATTAATTTTGTGTTTAATTCAAACTAGTATACAACGGGAAAAGTGGTACACTGTAAACTATTTGGACCAACTTCAGATCTGCAATAAATGGGTGAATGGCCAAGTTATATAAGCCTTTGAGTAATTGAAGTTGGAACATGCTGACAGTCTTAGATTTTAGCAGCTAAATTACCCAAAGATTCTGTCCACACAGCATACTCCAGGTTGGTGTTAAGCTGGACTTTCCCTGCAATTGCAGCTCTGGGCTACTGTGGGTTATACTGGGTCTAGGTCCAGCTAACAGCATGTGAACTGAGTGTAGGGAGCCTATCACTTTTGTGTTCTCAGACTCCCTTCTCACAGATAGATCTGCACAGGAGCCATAGAAAGCATCATATCAACTTTCTGCTGACCTGCATGCATGAAGTTATCTGTACAGCTGCCAGTTGGGAGACTTGCTTGTGGATTTCTCAGATAGTTGAAGTTAGCACTAAAATCACCATACTATTCAGAACTGGCTACAGATAACTGGATGTGTCTGAAAAAATGAATTATCCTTTACTAGCTTCTACCACAGTATATTTTTCCTGGTGGTCACATCTGGAGATTTCAATTTAGAAAAAAAATCCATGTGAAAAGTCCATTCTTCTGCTGTACCGGGTCACCAGTGACTGTTCACTTAATCATCAACTACATGTCATTTTCCCACAAGCAAGCCAGTTTTTGTAAAGTCAGGGAAAATTCTTTTTCAGATTTTTATTTACTGATTTTGGCTTTGATTGGTGTTAAATCAATCTTAGGTTATCCTTTTATAGACTGCATTTTTTCCAATATCATAATAGCACATTGCACATTGAGACTGCAGTAGCTTGTCAGAGCTTGAATTATGTGGTTTTAGGACATGGGGCCAAATTAATATGTGATCCCATTGAAGTGAGTTGAGTTGCACCAGAGAGGTCTTTGACTCAGAATGGTTTCTCTCTCTGCAGCCAGTTCAGTTTTCTTTTTGTCTGCACTAATTTACCAACATGTCAAAACTAGAAGGATGCGTGGTTCATTAGTTTTGAGACAGTTACTCTTTAACCCTTTAAAGAAAAACATACTTTGTGTCTGAGGAGGATATTTGTCCACTTGCTATCTACTTTAAGCTTCTTTCCCAAGAGACTAAACTTCAAAGAGTAAAAAGTGCCACTGAGTTGTAAAAAATCCTTTTACAGAGATTATAGACTCCTAGACTCTAAGGCTGGAAGGGACCATCATGATCATCTAGTCTATCCTCCTGCACATATCAGGCCACAAAACCTCACTTACCCACTCCTGTAATAGACCATAACCTCTGGCTAAGGTACTGAAGTCTTCAAATCATGATTTAAAGACTTCATGTTACAGAGAATTCACCATTTACACTAGTTGAAACCTGCAAGTGACCCCATGCCTCATGCTGCAGAGGAAGGTGATCCCCCCCACCCTCAGGATCTCTGCCACTAGTAACCTCCCTCCAGCCTGACAGCTCACCTTTCAGTATGACTCATTGTAGTCTTCCCTTTAACTAATTCCTCATCCACCTTTCAATTCTAATATGAATCCCTATCTTCTCCAATTTAACTAATAATTTCCCATTTGGAACTGTATCAAATGCCATACTGATATCCAGGTAGATTAGATCTACTGCATTTCCTTTCCCTAAAAATCAGTTATCCAAGAAGGAGATCAGGTTGATTTGGCACGATCTATCTCTTGTAAAATCATATTGTATTTTATCCCAATCACTGCACACCTCTATGTCCTTAGCTACTTTCTCTTTCAAAAATGTTTTCTGCACCAGTAGTTCTGGTTCCTCCATTTTGGAACAGCGAGACATCAAGATGATATGGAAAATTCTTGTGCAGATATTCCAATGTCACCTGAATGGCCAAGGATAGATACAGACTTACAAAAACATGCTTTTTAAGGAACAGAGAGAATATAATAAGTTCTATGCACCTATTCATCCATTCTAGAACCTTCTCTAGCTTAGTTTTTCCCAATAACGTGAGCTTCATGTTCCAGTTCAGTTGTTAACACTGGCTGATGAACCAGAGAAGGCTGAGAGAGAGACCATTACATGGTTCTCCCAACCTGGTCTGTCTTTTATGCCAAGTCTCCAATCCTTCATCCACAATGATTTGAGATCTGTCAAACTCAGCCTTTTTATATCTACTACTTTAGCTGGAGAAGAAGTTGTTTCAGCAGCCCATAGGTCTTTGAAACAGGTAGTTTGTAATGGTACTCTATCTTTGTTAGGAAATGTGGGTCTTAGCCAAAACTTATGTTGCAATTTGGTCAAGAGAGATGCTACCACCTCTGCCTTGCTGAATCCAAAGAAGACAGCTGCATTAAAAAGAAAGAGGCCTACCATTAAACTTGCATATGACATGCCATTCAAGGTTCAGTATGTTCTCTTCTCATGACATTGGGCTAAATTCTTCCCTCCCACCTATGCAATCCCATAGACTTCAATGGGACTTCACTGGTGCATGTGAGAGCAGAATTTGGCCCAAGTGTCTCTAGACTAGATGAGTACTTCAGCCCAAGTCCTTCTGTCCAGTGTAGTCAAATGCAAATAGATACTTTAAATCTTGTTAGTAGAGTTTCATTTAAATATAGTAATAATAAAAAGAAAATGCAGCTTATAAAAGTAATCTTTTATCAGCAAAGTTTTTTAAAAAAGAATATCAAGATAGTACTTAGACAAGACTTTAGTTATTTAAAATTTATATCACTCATTACTAAAGTTAGAATGCCACACATCAATAAAACAATTCAAAAATTAACGGAATGCGCCTTTAAATTAAAGGCATAACAGAACACCCTACACACTTATAGAATCATAACTGTCCAATTCCCAACTATTAAATGGATTCAAAGATCTATCCAAAGCATAACCATATAAATACAATCTGTACTATGCTCTGAATTTTGCCAAATGTAGGCCAACATTGAAAAGGACGACTAGCCTGACTTTCAAGGCCTGGTTCCTCAATACTTACTGGAAATCAGGCCCCAGACAGATGTGAAGTTGGGCATCCAAAACTCGCTGGCTACTTTTGAATATCTTGGCTTTGTGCTTTCTTGAACTACTGGAGGGAGCAGCCTTCAGAACTGCAGGCCCTGTCCTGCTGATGGCACCAGGGACTTGGACCCCATGAACCAATAGTTGGAATGACCCAGCCAATTGGAACTTCCTCAGCGAGACACAGGGAAAGAGAGATTCTCTTCGTTAATTCATTACCAAGCATCTTTATTTGCGTATGTATTTATTTGCATCTGTTTCTCTACATCGGGGTTCTCAAATTTCATTGCACCACGACCTCCTTCTGACAACAAAAATTACTACATGACCCGAGGAGGGGGGACTGAAGCCTGAGCCCGCCCAAGCCCTGCTACCCTGAGGGGAGGGGAGGTGGGGGGGGGACAAAGCTGGAGCCCCAGGGCTTCAGCCCTAGACAGGGGGGCTGTAACCTGAACCCTGCCACCCAGGGCTGAAGCCCTCGAGCTTTGGTTTTGGCCCCGGGCGGTGTGGCTTGGGCTTCAGCCTGGGCCCCAGCAAGTCTAAGCGAGCCCTGGCAATCCCATTAAAATGGGGTCGTGACCCACTTTGGGGTCCTGACCCACAGTTCGAGAAATGCTGCTCTACATCTATCAGGCACACAAACTGGTGGGAGAACACAAGCTTCTTTTACAGATTCTAGTAGAAAGCACTGACATTGTGGCTCAGTTAGTGTAGGACTTCACATTCTGCAAAAGATAAACTTGTTTATGCCAATGAAACTATTCTAAGCACACATGACAGCTGTGAAAAGGTGGGGGGTGATTTTTTAAAAAAAGCTTTCCATAAGTTAACAAAGCTACGCAAGGACAACTTAGTTTAATCAAGGGACTCTGCAAGATTACATATGTTGCCAGCAAGCCACAGCTGTACACCACATGAGTATGGCTAAATGTGATTGCTACTATCAGGGATGTGTAGAAGTTTCTCATTCCATAGCACATTGATAATAAAGTACTTTAGTGTATTTCTTACAAGTTTAGCTATTTTATTGAATAGTGTTGTAGTTTTAGAAATATTAACTTTGTAGTGGTGAGGGAGAATACTATACATTAGACTGCACAACTGTTCATCTTTATAGTGAAAGTCCACTTACAAAGACTCCTGACCCATAGAGAGGCAGGTCACTAGTGGATTGAGGAAGGAGAGGGTTGACTGGGCAAAAGGGAGGGAAGTTGCTAACAGAAGCTAGAGGTGCAGGAATAGGATCTGTTGGGGTCCCTGCAGGAAAGAGAGTTGTGGAGAGTGGGGAGTCACACACCTGGCAAGCTGGAGAGAGGGAAGCAATCACAGGGGGAATGCTGTAGAGAGGACTAAACTAACTAAAGGAACTAGAGAGAGAGTACCCACAAATGTGCTGGAAAATAAGAGACTATATTGACTAAGGGATGGAAAATTCTGGTCTTTACAACAGCTTGTAAAATAACGTGTAACAGTTTGATAAAAATGTGACATAATATGAGAGGGTCCGCCCCCCCCCCCCGCTCGCTCGCTCTCTCTCTCTCTCTCACACACACACACACACACACACACACACTTCAAAACACCATCTATTTAAAATCTTAACAGTAGCTATTAAGGAATGTATCACAAAGAAAAGTCCTGCAATTAAAATAAGGCTAGACCAAATACAACGAATACGAGATGGAATAAATCACAGCCCATATCTTACAGTCTTTGGAACAGCTCAGAGAAATCTGGGTCTTAGCAAACAGCAGATAAATTATTAAAAGAAAAGACAGACAACTTCTGTGTCAAATTAAAGTATCAACAGAAAATGATTCCAACCTTCCAGAAGAGTATCATATAGTCATATACAACATCTTGGTCCAGCTGCTGGGACACGTCTGAGCTGTGCTCAGCACAGTATGGGAGACGAAGCAAATGTACTGTTAAGTCATCTTTTATGCCTCCTCTACAATGTTCCAATCCCCAGCATAAAGTAGAGTGGCCTCAGGATTGCTATACTTTGTGCCAGCTACCAACAGCCCCCAAGTGCTGACCTGGCAGCCAGGGATGCTGCAGCCATGCCCTTCTTTCTTCTAGACAAACCCCCTTTTATATGGGAGGCTGGGAAGAGTATATGCTGATATTGTGACTGTCACCCAGTAATGTCCCCATGACAGGAAAATGCTCAGGGGGGCATGTTTCTAGCTGTTTTATTTCTGCAGAGTAGACACCAAGATCTGTCCATATCCATACCTATTCATGTATAACGATGCCATACCAATCTCAGGAGACTGATTCATCTGCAGCTTTGCTCACAATTAATTAACCAAACCCCAGCTTGACTTTCTACTACCATTGTTAATGTCACATTGTTATTTCCTATGTGACATCATTTACCTTTAGAATAGAGATGTCTGGTTCATGACCCTAGGCCAGGAGGTTTTGGCTTACACTCACATCTGGGCCTTTGCTCTTAAGGGAGGCATGGTGGGGGGACCCAGGTCCCTGTGAGAAGCAACACAGCATTGTCCTCTCTGCACAGAGTCTAAATCTGCTGCCCTGGGCTACTTCTACCTATGTGTTTCTTCAGTTCGGGGTATGGCCCCTATAGTCCAAACTGTCAATAGCTTCCCCAAAGAGTCCAAATGAGCTTGACCTGCTGGCTCTCAAAGGGGTTGTGGTTGGAAGGCACTGCTTGAAAGGCTTACCTGCTCTGTAGTCACCTCTCCGACCCAATCTTCTGTGTGGCTTCCTAGAGAAGGATTCACCTCTCCTACAGCCTGTCCACCACCCTTTGGCTAGGCTTCTGAGTGCCTTTTAATGCTCTCGTACAGCCAGAGCATTCTTGGCAGGCCCAGAGGGGCAGGGCTACCTGGGCCCAGTATTGCCTTTTATCCCTTTTGGGCCCAGAGTGGGGTTATATACCCCATCCTAGGGCCAAATTCAGAGGGAAACTCTAAAGGTGTGTGAGTTTTTAAATTACATGTTAAGCAGTATGCAATGTTGTTGTAGTCATGTAAGTCCCAGGATATTAGAGAGAGAAGGTGGGTGAGCTAATATTTTTTATTGGACCAACTTCTGTTGGTGAGAGACACAAGCTTTCGAGCTTATACAGGTCCTGAAGACAACTGGGTTTCAATTAGAAGACTATCTTTACTCCTATGATACCAAATGTCATCAAAGAATATTAAAAGCACATGTAATGGAGTAGATTACTTGTCAGAGGGCCAGATCTGTTAGGAAGGAGGCTGGGCCAGTATGTTCAGGATTTCAGGTTAGGACTGTATGCTGCAAGAGATTAAAGAAGAAGCTCTAGGGTGAAACTCTGGTCCTATTCAAATCAACAGGAAAACTGCTGTTGACTTTGGTGTGGCCGGAATTTCACTCCTGATGTCCAGCAAGAGCAGTATAGGGGTATGAGTGGATCTGTAAGAGAATTAAGTGGGAAGAGAATGAGAAACAGACAAATTCTATGAAGTAACTTCTGCCTGAGTAGGAAATAACCTGAGCCAAAAATAAGCTTGTGATTTTTTTGTACATTTTGGCCTAAACTTGTAAATTACAGAATATTTTTAGTTAATTTTGTTAAAGCAACAAAAGACCTTACCCACAAATTAGGTTTTATTATCATTATCATTATTATTTATGTTGTAGTACAGATTTAATTTTATTCCATTGACTATCAGTGTGTCAAGAAGCAGGAAGCAATAGCTAAAATGTAATAAACACTAATATTTAGGCTAGACAACATCTGTCACAGAGTAATTTAAAATATCTATTTAAAGGAAACAATGTCTGGGAAGTAAAAGAATCCAGGAGTTGAGCACTACTTGTTTATTTCCCCCTCCCTCCCCCCCAAAAAGTACTTCTCACAGCTTGGTTGGGGGGCTAAAAATAGCAGTGTAGATGTTTGGGCTGCGGCTGAAGCCTGGCGTCTGAGATCCACACTGGGATCTCAGAACCTGGGCTCCAGTCTGAGCCCAAATGTCTACCCTACAATTGTATAGCCCTATCAGCTGACCTGGGCCAGCTGCGGCTATGCTGCGGATCTTTTATTGCAGTGTAGACATACCCACAGAGACCATGCACTCCTAGTGTAAGTTAAATTAACCCCCAGCCTTCTCTAGCTCATACTGGAGCTGGTATAAATCAACCCACAAGATCAGGGAGCTGCCTCCAGTTCCCTGAATTTCCCCACACTCTTCTTCACTGACAGAACTCAGACTCAGGGGAGAATCTATGTTGCATTAACAGTGGCTTTTTACATTAAATTTGATATAGTCATAATGAAACACATTGTTTCCTCTACACTCCAATTGAGGAGCAGTTTTTCACATGAGTAGTGTCATTGAAATCAGTGGAATTACTCACGTGAGTAACAGATCACCAGCTGGGAGCAAGGGGATCACAGACTAGACCAGGGGTCGGCAACCTTTCAGAAGTGGTGTGCCAAGTCTTCATTTATTCACTCTAATTTAAGGTTTCGCGTGCCAGTAATACATTTTAACGTTTTTAGAAGGTCTCTTTCTATAAATCTATAATATATAACTAAAGTACTGTTGTATGTAAAGTACACAAGGTTTTTAAAATGTTTAAGAAACTTCATTTAAAATTAAATTAAAATGCAGAGCCGCCCGGACCAGTGGCCAGGACCCGGGCAGTGTGAGTGCCACTGAAAATCAGCTCGTGTGCCGCCTTCGGCACGCGTGCCATAGGTTGCCTACCCCTGGACTAGAACATTGTCTAAGAATCCTTGTTGATAAAAACTTTCCATTTTCTTAACAGCAGTAATTTTTCTGTGTGTGTCAGGTAGCAGGATGAAGTTCACCAATAGTGAACAGTGCTTTCAGCAGTACCAAAGTTAATGACATCATGTAGTAATTTCCTTCCTAAATCTCTTTTGTTTCCTAATCCTAACTGGCACTGTGCTCTCAGTTCTTTGGTTATGTATCTTTTAAGGGGAACTACTTTCCCACGTATTATTGAACTCTCAAAGAAATCTGGAAGTCCTTTCCTTGGATCCTCAACCTGAAACACTTAGTCATATTACATCTGAATTACACTAGGAATTTTACTGGTTTGAACTTTGATCTGGCCCTCCTAGCTCCAGTAGTAGCTGGCCAAATACAGTAACAACACTCAATTATGGAATATTCCTTGTAATGTTAGCTATTTAGGAAAACCTCTGTGACTTTCCCCCTTTTTACCCTGTATTTCTATTTATGCATTCTCTTAATCTGGCATATTTTTTCATTGATTCAATCTGGAATATGATTAAACTTTAAAAATAATCATGCACTTCAGTGATGCCTCAAAGATCTAAGTTAGGCAAATTTTGCTTCCAGTGCTGCCTTGTATGTTATCTTTGAAGTGCAAACATGCTTATACAATATTGGCACTTTAAAAGAATGTTGACAGATTGTGCCACAACAAGGAGAATCAGAATCAGTAAAGATGATGAAAGGGTATGTGGTGAAGATGACCATGAAGCAAATGAGGTATGAGTCTACTATTAGTTGGTCCTTTTTTTACACACTTAAGGAAAATATTGGTGTATGGCTATACAATATAGAAAGCATATGGTTATATTCATAGAATTCAGGTGAATAAAATATTCTAAGTAATTAGGGCCAGACTGTTGTTAAACCACCATTATCCCTAAGTAACAACATTAATTTCAATGGAATTATTCCATTTTTCTGTATACGCGTAATGAAGAGCATGACCTGGGCCTTAGTGTTTCTAAGTGGTTCTGCATCAGTAGAAAGTAGTGAATTCAAGATAGTTGTTAATATTCTTGCTAGTCAACCATGGAAAAGTTTGCAATGTATAGACACATTTTCAAAATGTAAAGGATCTCAATCTAAATTTGGGAGATAGGATTGATTAAAAGTTTCTAAAAAAATTTATCCACTAAGTGCTTAAAGTTAAAATGATGGCTTTAGTGTGCAGCTTTTTGTGAGAGCCATTGGTAAAACAAATAGTCTTGTATTTTTTATAAAAACATATTAGTAATGAGGAATTGGGGGGAAATGTACAGTTAGAATTATTATATGTATGGGAAAACAGAAGAAAACTAAATTTAGCTTACTATAATATTATTTACATTATCACTTGAAGATGCATAACATGGTCAAAAATCATGTCCTAGATTTGAGATGGAATGTGTATATATACATAAATAATATATACATATTTTATATTTAAATATATGATAAATTTGACTAAGATGTGACAACTGCGAGTGTCTCGCAAATTACTGTTTTACAAACAGAAGATCTGGTCTTCATGTTGACCATTTAAAACTTTTGGTCTACAAGATCAAAGGAGTCAAATTTTTGTAATGCTTTGTAATCTGCAGCGTTCTTTCCAAACAAAACACCCAAATGTAAATACTGAGGTACAGTATCTGAAGATAAAGCTTAAATCCAGCTGGTACAGTGAGGCCATATTCCTTTGAGATTTTGATTACATAGACAGGAAGTTGTGGATTAGGCTGTAGTGAGCTATTGCCAAGAAACACTGAGCATATTTTACTTATCTGGAAAATATATTTTGCATCAGATGCGCTGTTATTTTCAGCAACATTCAGTTAATGTTAAAATATGAACTAGTTTGCTAACAGTTTCTCACCACCCAAGTTCCAGAGTGGCATATAATGCATTCATTTTGTTTAGGGGGACTGGGCATACTAGTGTTCATAAAACATATTTACATGATGCTGTCAGAGTGACCTATCTGTTACTCATGTTTATCTCAAATATACTGTTACCCCTTTTGATCCAAGCAGTTAGCCAATATTTGGGGTCTTGTGAGTTGTTCCAATAGGGAGAGAAATTGATGCTGGAGTCAAGTATGTCTTTGATACAGTCCTCTTTATTTATAAAGAATGAATATAAAGTCCTGTGTCGCTGTCAAACAACTGGTGATCGTTTCTTTGCTGCTTCTTTGAGTGGTGATCACCTATGTGTATTCCACTGAAGGTGTGCATGAGCTCCATGTGCCTGAGACCAGAAGATTTTTCACTAGCAGTGTCCATTGGTCCATACCTGCACTTTATGCCTCCTCGTGTGCCAAACCGAGGGCATAAGGGGAAGTGCAGACCTATTTCCTTTCTGCCGACCATAGTGTGAGACAGAACCCCTCAGCATTCCTGCTTCTAAATCAGTTTTTTTGGTAAATGGTTCTACTCTCTTCTAGGTAGTTAGATAGTTTTAGTACTTAGTAAGATAAGTGTTTTTGGAATCAGAGGGCCATTCCTCCTCTGTTACCCCTTTCTTTTGGGGGTACTTAATATGCCTAAGATCCCTGGCTTGAAGTCCTGCATGGCCTGCCCCCACAGGTCTTCCCAGGGAGTGATTTATACAACTCTTGAGTATGTTGCCTTGGGGAGTCATACATCCCCTCCAGTGCAATATTTTGTTTTGCATTCATTCTTTTCTACCCCAAACCCAGCCATCTTGTGAATTCTGGCTCTGAAGACACCTGAGGGAGTGGTTGATGAGCCCCAGTCTGACCTCCCTGCACATTGGCCAGAGGCATGTAGTGGGTGTCCCTCCTGGTCTGACACACTCTGGCTCTGGACCATCAGATACCAGACCTAAGGACTATAACAGGCAAAGATGGGGCGGGGGTAAGATCAAACACCCTCATAAGAAGCAGGGAAATCCCCATCCCAAGGCTTCTAAGAAGAGAACTGCCTCCCCTATACCCTCCAAATTTAGTGAAACTCTGCACCCCAATATGTGAGTGTCAGGTGCTCACAGGGAGTATGTATCTGCTACAGACTAGGGACCGAGAGGCTAGGCAGCAGTTCTGCAGAAAAGGACTAGGGGTTACAGTGAACGAGAAGCTGGATATGAGTCAGCAGTGTGCCTTTGTTGCCAAGAAGGCTAACAGCATTTTGGGCTGTATAAGTAGGAGCATTGCCAGCAGATCGAGGGACATGATCATTCCTCTCTTTTCGGCATTGGTGGGGCCTCATCTGGAGTACTGTGTCCAGTTTTGGGCCCAACACTACAAGAAGGATGTGGAAAAATTGGAAAGAGTCCAGCGGAGGGCAACAAAAATGATTGGGGGGCTGGAACACATGACTTATGAGGAGAGGCTGAGGGAACTGGGATTATTTAGTCTGCAGAAGAGAAGAATGAGGGGGGATTTGATAGCTGCTTTCAACTACCTAAAAGGGGGTTCCAAAGAGGATGGATCTAGACTGTTCTCAGTGGTAGCAGATGACAGAACAAGGAGTAATGGTCTGAAGTTGCAGTGGGGGAAGTTTAGGTTGGCTATTAGGAAAAACTTTTTCACTAGGAGGGTGGTGAAGCACTGGAATGGGTTACTTAGGGAGGTGGTGGAATCTCCATCCTTAGAGGTTTTTAAGGTCAGGCTTGACAAAGCCCTGGCTGGGATGATTTAGTTGGGGATTAGGTCCTGCTTTGAGCAGGGAGTTGGACTAGATGACCTCCTGAGGTCCCTTCCAACCCTGATATTCTATGATTCTATGATCCATACCACCAGTACTGAGAGCTAGCGAGTGTCCCAAAACTGCTGACCTCAGAAGAGATGGGATTCTGGGACTGATCCCTGTACCAGCAAAGGAGCAATTGTCGACTGGACCAATGGTACTGTACCACAGCAAGATGAAAGACTTGGTACTGGCGCTCGCCATCCAGCCTAACTCAGCATCGTTGGCTCCATCAAGAGGGAGAAGTTCCTCCTGCTCCCCATCCGTTAGCTCCGAATATACTGTCCTTGATAACCTGGCTGTATATTCAGACCCAGAGTCACTGATACTCTCAAAAAATCTAGGTAGAGACCCACACTATCACTGCACCAGAAAAGTCCATTTTAGTTCCAACACAAATTATAAAATTCATTGAAGTGATTCCAAAGTTTATTGCAGCCAAAACATTCTTCTGCCAGGACAGATTCCACATGATGAGAGACTTCATTGCCCAGCTTCAACTGAGCCATCAGACTACAGTTCTATCCTGCCTGGTCCTTCTAGGCCAGTAGCTCTCAACCTTTCCAGACTATTATACCCCTCTCAGGAGTCTGATTTGTCTTGTGTACCCCAAGTTTCACCTCACTTAAAAACTACTTGCTTATAAAATCAGACATAAAAATACAAAGGTGTCACAGCACACTATTGCTAAAAATTGCTTACTTTCTCATTTTTACCATATAATTATAAAATAAATAGATTGGAATATAAATAGTGTACTTACATTTCAGTGTGATACTGGAGCCTGTTTTTCACTTGTGAGCCTTGACTGAAGCCTGAGCTGCAGGCGGCGGCGCTGAAGCCTGAGCCCCAGGTGGTGGGGCTGAAGCATGTAACTTAGCTTCATGGGTCTCCCTGTGGCCCTGGGGCCCTGGGCGATTGCCCTGCTTGCCACCTCCTAATGCTAGCCCTGTGTATCTGAGGTGTTAGGGGCATGGGGAATGGTGGCTTTCAGAAAATCAAGTTATGCTCATGATGCCACTCTGTGAGGTGATTGTCAATTCTGATGCACAATTCAATCAGATTGTCCAAACCTAATGGAGGCTTCACCCACACAAGTTCATCCTTCATCTCCTCATTTAACCCCAGGCAGAAATGGTGGTGCTGTGCCACCTCATTTCACTTGGTGTCACAAACAAAACAACAAAATTCAGCAGTGTACTTGGCTACAGGCCAGCCTCCCTGCTATAAGGTCTGAAGGGTTGCTTCAGTGGTCCACACAGTTGGGGTCACCAGAGATAATGGACATAGCCTGTATGAATTCCTCTAACTGTTAAAAGAGGGGGGCAGACTGTTCCAGGAGCAGAGAGGCCCAAGTCAAGGCCTCCCCAGTCAACAAACGTAAGATGAGACCCAGGTGGGCCAGGTCCATGGGGAATGATTGGGAGCATAGGAGGAACAGGAGCCAACATTCGTTCAGGAACCCCTGAATCTTGTCCCAATCAACATCAAATTTGTTGGGCAGCGGAATCTTCATCTTCAGGAGGGGCAGAGTAGGAGGAGCCAGCAGAGCAACCTGCGCCTGCAGGGCCACATTCTGTGATTGCAGGGCAGTTACTTGCACCTGCAGGTTCTGGATGGCATCTGTCAGTTCCAGTGGGGCCTTAGTAGGGTCCATGCTAGCATGGAGAGCCCCAGCCTCAATTTTAAGGGCTTCTCAATTTGTCAGTTGACTAGGATGAGGATGGTCCAGGCAGCAGGCCTAATGATTGGGATCAGAGCCATAGTCAGGAGCCAAAGCCATGGGTCAAACTGGAAGGCATAAACCAAATAGCAGAACCAAGGGGTGAGCCAAAGTCCCTAATCAGAAGCCAGAGCCAAGAGTCAAACCAGAGGGCAGGACCTTGAGCGAGAAGGGTATTGGGCAAGGAGCCGTTCAAGGCAGAGGCAGGACAGAGGCAAGACTGAGTGGAAGACAGGAGCAGTAGGAACCAGGTAATGCAGGAGCAGGCACAGTGGTGTGTATGAGCTGGAGCTGTCCAGCGTGGAGCTTCGGTAAATATTTTCAACCCCCCTGGAGTTTTTACAGAATGTTGGGGGGAGGCTGAAGGTCGTGGAGGGCTCCTGGAAATACTCCGTAGAATTTAAGCCCTGGGTGTGAGTGTTGAGAAGCCAATAAGCTGCTGCTACTGCTGGCTTAAGAGCCAGCCTGCTGGCCTCTGCAGCCAATCAGGTTGTGTGGCTAATCACCTGTACTGATGAGAATGCCTGGAGACTAGCTCTGCTGCAGACCCTGATTCCTGACATGTCATTACAATATAGTAGGTATTGTTATGCTGGAGATTAGGTGAAAACTCGTCGAAGCTCCAATAGGAATAGGGAGGTTATTCTACCTCTGTATTTGTCACTGGTGTGACTGCTGCTGGAATATGGTGTCCTGTCTGGTGTCTGCAATTCAAGAAGGATGTTGATAACTTGGAGAGGATTCACAGAAGAGCCATGAGAAATATTAAAGGATTAGAAAACATGCCTTACAGTGACGACTCAGAGAGCTCAATCTATTTATCTTAAAGAGAAGACAAATGAGTGACTTGATTACAGTCTATAAATACCTACATAGGGAACAAATATTTGACAATGGGCTTTTAATTTAGCAGAGAAAGATACAAAATGATACAGTGGCTGGAGGCTAGGCAAATTAAGACTGGAAATAGGGGCACATTTTTAACAGAGAAGGTAATTAACTATTGGAACAATTTACCCAGGATAGTGGTGGATTCTCTATCATTGGCAATTTTTAAATCAAGACTGTTTAAAAGATATAATCTAGGAATTTTTTCAAGGAAGTTCTCTGGCCTGTGTTATACAGGAAGTCAGACTAGATGATCACCATGGTTCCTTCTGGACTTTGAATCTATAAGCTGGTGGGTACAACAACTGCAGTTTATTTAAGAAAAATGTAAAAAGCAATTAAATTCCTTTATGGAATACACAACTGAATCAATAGAAACCACTGCCCAAAACACATGCCATATGCAAGTCTGGAGTGGGAGTTGAGTCATGGATCTGAGGGGTGTTCCCTAAAGGCATGTGTGACCGGGAAGGACAGCATTGCCACAGAATCACATAAAGAAGGCAGCAATGAGGCCCCAGAGACAGCCAGAAGCATTTATAATATGATCCTTAGAAAAAGCTAAGGGAGATCATTTTGGGCCAAGTGCTAGCTAGAAGAAGGAGCTGGCTTGGAACTGTAAAAGAAGGTTACTTACATTAAGCAACTGGAGTTCTTACCTGATACCCTGCTCGCTCCAGTTCCTGACCTCGAATTTGGCCATTGGTTCTGACTACGGTCTCCAGCTCAACCTTCGGCCCTGGTATCCAGTTCCTGGCCTCCAGTTTGACCCTTGGCTCTGTTTTTTGACTAAAGACTCCAGTGTGACTGTCAACTCTGATATCTGGTTTCTGCCTTCTAGTTTGACCCTTGGCCCTGGCTTCTGTCTACTGACTATGGGTCTGACCCCAACCAGGATGCCTGCCAACCACTCTGGCCTCTAGGCTAGACTGCCCTTGTCCCAGTTGGCTGATATGCCATTGGTACTCGTTGGACTTGGAATACCACTGATTTTGTGTTTCAGGTTCAGAGAAATATGGCTTTACCCCCTAATTAAGTAAAGTTCCAGGTGTCACCTAGGAGTGAAGTACACCTCTACCCCGATATAACGCGACCCAATATAACATGAATTCTGATATAACGTGGTAAAGCAGTGCTCCGGGGGGCAGGGCTGCGCACTCCGGCGGATCAAAGCAAGTTCGATATAACGCGGTTTCACCTATTACGTGGTAAGATTTTTTGGCTCCCGAGGACAGCGTTATATCTTGGTAGAGGTGTATTCAGACACACCAAACAAATAATTGGGGATATCTACCAGGGGATATCTTCCAAGATTATATACTATCAAAAAATACTGTAATTATATCTTTTTTAACCACTTACATTAAACCATCTGTGCAATTAGAAAGAAATGGAAACAAACCACAATGCACTTCGAAAAGGAAATTACTTGGCAAATATTTCATTACTTGAACAACTGCTTTCTGCTGTGATTTTCAAAGTTTTTTTAAAGTGTGAAGTATTTTAATAATTTTCTATAGCGACTTTGCTTCAGAACTTTTAACACCACAATCTGTGCTTTTTCTCTTTAAATCGGGTAATGATGGCATGATTTTATATTCCAACTATTACCAAAAAGAGAAAAAATGCAGCATTTCGGTTACATTTAGAGAATTAAAACTAGTTAATTGCATGTCTTTATGGATCCTAGTGCTAGGTGAAACAATTCAGATAAAAGAATAGCCCCCAAAACTTCAAGCATTTTTAAAACTAAATTTTTAAGGTTTTGAAATGTTTGGATATATTTTTTTCACTTCTAGTTTCCATCTGTGATCAAAGCCAACCAGTAGTGTTGGAATACCACCTAACACTAGCTGTTATTTTGGTGGGAGAAGTGTCAAATATTTTGTCCAATTTTGGATACTTGTGAGGTTTAAATTATTTAAGTTTAGAAGAACAATGCAAAATGTTAGGTTTTTATATAAACCCAAGGTTCAATGATTGGTGCAATTAATACAAAAATAATAAAACATTCTGGACCAGAACATCATTAGTTAAAATCACATGACAATTTAAAATACGCAATATTCAATTTTTATAGACTTTTCTTTGTAAAAATGTTTCATTAACCTTCTAAAAACAATTAAAATTCTATTACCTGTATGTTTATTGACAGATGTAAAAATCACACTGATTGACAAAAACCCATTAGTGACTTTAGTTCTGAATTTAGAGAGCAGAAAACATCCCCAAATTTTTCAAAGACCGTGGGATATTTTGTTTGAGTAAATTCATAAACGTGTTTTTATTTTACCGCTGTGTGCTATCCATCAAATAAAATAAACATTATGCTGGAAAACTGAATAAGGTTATACACTTACATCAGGATTCTGTTATATCACAAAGAAAACAACTCAAGCTTCACTCGTGTAGTTATGATTTCATCAGAAGACCTTCATGTTGTACATACATATCTTGCAGTCATCTAGTGTAATAGCCCCACCACCCGCTCTCTTTAAACAAGACTGCATAAAAGTTTGCTATCAACTACTTCTTTCCCTTCCTCTACCCCCCAACTGTCTCCTATTCTACCCTACCAAAAATTTAATTCACTGTTGTCTGCTGTGAATATATACACCATTGTCCGATAATGTAAATGAACAGCATAATCTCTGGTTTTATACATAAATAGGACATATGGTTACTTTTAAGAGCCAGGCCTACCTAGTTTCAGAGACCGTCTCTATCAGTTTTAAAGCAATTAGTGCTTTGTCCTGGTTTTTGTAAACCTGGTCACCTGAAGGGTCCTACTGGCCATCTGAGCTGGTGAAATTGATGAAGAACTAACTGTATGTGTCATACAACAAAGGTGCCAAAATGCCCTTCCTGGAGCATTCCTTTGAGCACTCTCATTGAGCTAGACCTCCTCCCACCAACTCTGGTGCAGCTCCACCAGTAGCAGCAACACAGAAACATTTGTGTTCACAGAGCTCTGTGTGCACCCATCAACATTTTGACCATGATCTTTCCTAACCCTGCTCAAAGCCAATCTAGATGCCATGGTCGTTAGAACAACAGCAACTACAAGCACATTGTCTATGTTAGTATTTCCAACATTATTACCATTGGTGCAAATTTTAGGGGGGAAATATGGCGAAGAAAACACAGTAGAATCAGGTCCATATAGAAAGACATTGATTGCTGCTGCTCTAAAGTAAACTTTAAAAGGTGAGATGCTAACCCAAACAGTGGTAGCATTCAATAATTGCTCTGTTTGTATTGTTGGAAGCAGAGAATCTGGAGGCTTTGCGTGACTTGGTATGTATGTACAGTAGGTTTCAAATGAATCAATAATCCCCTTCTGTCAATAACATTTTAGCCACATTTTATGATGATGAACTATAATTCTGTTACACTGACATGAAATACTAATTTATGGGTTTAATAGAACATTTTAGGATGAGAATCTGTAATTTTAAAAATAAACTATGATTACTGCATCTACGGTATGTCTTAAGACTTCAGTAAAACCCACATCCATTAGATGTTTATATATAGAAATAATGTCTCATTGGGAAAGCTTGTTATTGTCACTTACTTGCCCCTATAGTACATGCAGTGGATGTTGAGTATGACCCCTCTATTATTTTGTACTAAACTTTGCTGAGATGTTTTTCTACCCCACTTACATCTGCATGACAGTTCATTAGGATTTCTCCATTATCTTTTGAAAATCACGAGGCCCAGATTTTCAAAGATATTTAGGTGCCTACCTCCCACTGAAATCAGTTAGGCACTTAAATACTTTTGGGGATCTGGGCCTGAGTCTTTCAATTTATCCCTCTTCCTTAATGCCAGGCAAATCAATTAAGATATTAATTATACTATGGTGCATCAGGAGATACAGCTGGCTAATGTTTTAAAGAAGATGTGCATGAGCATATTATTTTCCATACACATTTATTCCTCTAGCTCATTTTTATTGCCAAGACATTTAGATTCATGATCTTCACAAGCTTATAATATTCTCATACATCCACAGATATGTCAGATAGCTCCATTAGACGTTACTGTCATTGAAGTCAATGAGGATTTTGCCATTGCTATAAATAGGAGCAGAATCCCTATCTTTGAGCCAGATTCCCCACCCATCTGCAACAGAGGGGACCAGTGTGCTGCTGAAAGCATAATATTTTTACTTGAAAATATGTGAGCTTAGTAGGGGACAATGCCAAGGAACATAATTGTTGCCCTGCTCTACTCTTCCCAGCTCCACTCCAAAATCCCATGAATCACTGACCCTCCAAAGCTCCAAGAGAGGAGCTTCCATAAGATTGCAGGATTGGGAGGGATGATGTGCAGAGGTGGCATTCCCTCCTTTCCTTATATGACCAGTAGAAGAGCTCTGCTGGAGCAGAGTCATTTCCACTTGTGGAAGCAGAGGGGGAAGTTCTGGGCTTCCGATTGTAAGCTCCCTAGGTCAGGGATGTGTCCTTCTCTGTGTCTTGTAAAATTCCAAACAAACAGATAACTATTACTAATAACTTTTCCTTCTGCTGTAATTTAGCCAAAAATTATAGATGGATTTATATAGTTTTCAATATTCCCACTAATTTATTTCTATTACTGCAAATTACTGTGAAGTTCAATAGTAGGCAGTACTTGTTCTGTGACCATATAATACATTTTAAAACTTTTAATTAACATTAATAAAGAACAATTTTGGCATTATAAAATGATACATTTACAACCATTAGCTGGTATGTATGGGACTGATATTAGAGCTGGTCAAAAATTTCCCATTGAAACTGATTTTTCACAAGAAGTGTTTACTTTCTTTGGTAAATTTTGATATTTTGTCAAAAAACTCAACTGAAAACCAAAAATGTTTTTGGATTTTGGCCAAATCCTGAAATATTTAGATTCAAAATGGTGGTGTGATCATAGGTGCTAGAACTAGAGTGTGGGGGTGGTGCAGCATCCCCTGGCTTGAAGTGGTTTCCAATATATATGGGGTTTACAGTTTGGTTCAATGGGTCTCAGCACCCTGGGTTGCCATGCCTCATGGGAGTTTTAATTTGGGTGCCTTATGCTCTTTTTCTCCCTTGTGGGCTGGGCTCTCTGGCCAGACTACATCTCCCTTGAGGGACTATGGCCTGGGACTCCTTCTACACTTCTTCCCTTCATTAGGAGGGATGAAAGGGTGTTTCTGTATCCAGATAAACTTCCATTAACTTAATTGTAAGTTGTGGATAATCTATACCTCTGAATATTGAGTCATTAGGTCAGAAAAAGACTTTTATACTTGGGCAAAAACCCGCAAATGCTCCCACAAACTTTTTGATCTGTTCTAAGAACATGCATTACAAGCATAGTAAAGAGAAATTTTTAAGGAATACAAATCGTCTGCACTTTCTTTAGTAAAAAAGCCAGAGCCTTGGGTACTTCTGGCTTTTAGGTTCAAATTTGACTTTGTCAATATCTTCAAAGATTTTGGAAGTCTCCTTTTCAATCAAGTCAAATATCCTGTCTTCTTATCAAAGACCTTTTCCTGGACTCTGCATCTCTAAATTGTATTCCGGAACACTTGAATTTCTTGCCTAGATTGGAAATGTATTGTAAAAGACTTTAGCCTTTTTAAAAAAAAATATTTTTAACAGCTTCTGAAGATTGTAAGTTGGGTACAGGGTTCAAACCTGTTACTCTAAACAGCTGGGTTGTGTGTTTCTCTTGTCATAAACCAAGTCCACTACACTGTTTATAGTGACTTACTGAAAGTTGGGCATTGGTTTTGCAGCAAAAAATGGTAGTAGAGAGAATGTTTTGTACGATAAAGACTTGTGTGGCAAAATGCGGGTTTTAGCTTAATCTTTAAGGAGCCTGGAAAGCTGGGCTGCCATCTTGAAGAGACATCCAGCTCCCCTTTTGAAGAAAGTAGAATTACTGTGATGTGGAGCTTGTGAAAGTAGAGAAAGAAATGAGGAATTGTAAAGGAATACTTTATATGATTTTATGCAATGTTGTAGCCATGTGGTTCCTAGGATGTTAGAGACAAGGTGGGTAAGGTAATATCTTTTATTGGTCCAAAGAAGTTGACCATGTATATAACTCCAAATATGCTGAACAACTCTGCAGAGGACTTCAGAAAAACTAAGGAACCACTTACTGCACTTCATACATTCCAGAAGTGACCATCTCAGCCAGGACATCACCACATACTCCCACACACTGGAAGAAAAAAAAAATCAGGAAATTTACCTGGAAATCAAGTTAGAAACTCAAAAGAACTATAAAAAAAACCTGATGACAGCCATCCAACACTAAAGAAAATATTACCTCAATCACCTTGTCTCTCTCATATGATTTTATACCTATATTTGTGTATGTGTGTGTACACATGTATATAATCTACAGGTAACACAAATTTAAAACTAACATATCATGAAGCTTTTTTCTATGCAAAAATTTATAAAAGCTGTGAAATAATCCACCATGCAAAGCTGTTGATGCCAAAACACAAGCTTTCCAAAAACAGCTTAGATGGCCATTTCACATCTCCAGAGACTGAGACTTGATTGGGTAGAAAGGTTTTATTAATTTATCAAAAATGCCTTGTATTCACTGCTGCCAAATGTTCTAACTTGATAGAATGACTTTTTTTTTTAAATACTGCAGCAAATGAGAGAGAACCTCATGCCTTATCTCAGACTGCAGATGGTCCTTTTTTAACTCGCACAGGCCTCATAACTGACAAGCCAGATAACAATCTGGTTTCTCATAATTATTTTAAGCTAAACTTCAGGCATATGTCTTATCTTATGCTGTTTGTGGTGTATCAAAGAAGGGTTGATGCAATGTGAACACAGTTCTAAGTCTCAATTTATTAATGTGTTCATTCAGCAAAAATTTGGATACACACCAAATGGATAACTGCTTTTTCACTTACACTTATACAGTATCATCTGTGGCCTTAAAATAGCTACCTGATCCCCATCCTTGTCAATAAAGCAGTATACATATTTGGGATATTCCGTATACTTGCATGTTTGTGATATGGATTTTCTTGAGTCCCATTGCAGGCCACTTAAGCTGTTGGTCACGTAACTTACAGGCATCAACCATGAAATTAGTGGAGGTATTCTTATCTCCCCTTCACACGCTCTTTCCTCCAAGCAGGGCCGGCTCCAGGCACCAGGCACCCAAGCTGGTGCTTGGGGCGGCACCTGGAGGGGGGCGGTGGCGCGGCGCTCCGGCCACCGGGGAGAGCGGGGCCACAGCAGGGCTCGCCGCCCTGGCCGCCTTCCCCCCGGCCGCCGGGGGGAGAGCGGCGAGCCCCTGCCGGGGCTCACTGCCCTGCGCTCTGGCTGCCAGGGGGGAGAGCCGAGCCCCAGCCGGGGCTCGCAGCCCTGCCCCCGGCGCTCTGGCCGCCAGGGGGGAGAGCCGAGCCCCTGCCGGGGCTCGCCGCCCTCCTCCCAGGGCGCCGGCCGCCCCCCCCCCCCCCCCGCGGGGGGGGGGGGGGGCAGCCGGAGGCTTTTTCGCCTGGGGCGGCGAAAAAGCCAGAGCAGGCCCTGCCTCTAAGTCCTCTGTCTCTCTCCCCATTTCTCTTTCACCTCTCTCACCCACTTTCAGTTCTTCTCCCCTTAATCAATTGAAAAAAATGGAACCGCTAAGTATCTCATATATAAGAATACTGTAAGAAAAACACTACAGTATAAAAACATTATAGAGGAGGTGAAAACCATTCTAGTGGCACCCCTGGATCGTCAATCCAGCCACTTCCATCAATATTAAGGTTCACTTTAAAATACATTTTAAAAAGCCGTCACAGTCCTCATATTCAGAGAGCCTTTTTCTGGTGGTTGAATTAAAAAAACCCAAAAAACTAAAAATGTCGCTGATGGAATATTGTACAGGATGGGGGGATGGAAACTACAAAGGAAATGATCACCACATATTTAGTACAGTATGTTTTTTCTTTACCTTAATAAATTTCTACAAATTAACTCAAAATGTAAAAAAGTCCAATAATCCTTATGTAAAAAACTAAGTTTTGTGTTATAGTGCAGTTGGAAAAAGTTGTGTTTTATTAGAGCAAATTATTATCAATGACGAGGAAAAAGTTAGCTAATGCTTTAGTGTGAAAAGCTTAGTTTATATGAAAATCCTACATTTTTGTGTGATTACCATGCATTTGCATTAAAGAAAAGATGTGATGGAGTATACAAACCCCACCCTGTGCCTCGAGGGGTTAAAAGGCAATAATGGGCCCAGGCAGCCCTGCCCTTACAGGCCTGCTGAGCATTCTCCAGCAGGAGGAGCAAGTTCAGAGGAGCTCAGAAGCCCAGGTAAGGGGTGGTGGTCAGGCTGCAGGAGAGAAGGATCCTTCTCCAGGAAGCCAGTGAGAAGGTAAAGCCTGAGAGGGACCGCAGAGCAGATAAGGCCTTCTTCTCCCAGACCTTTTATTGTTAATTTCTATCTTAATAAAGCCAAGCCTCAGGCAGGGCTGGCTCTAACTTTTTTGCCGCCCCAAGCAAAAAAAAAAAAAAGAGCG